>NW_028277166.1:22736250-23097500 GCF_051122295.1 Plectrocnemia conspersa
TGATTTTATGATGTGGGACAGCAATATTTAATCTGAGACAGTCATATAAGGTTAGACCATAATTTATTTATTAATCGTAATTACAACATAAATATGTGATAGTTGGTTTAAATATTTTTATCAAAGATTTATATTACTTCTGTTAACTTTTTGGCAAACGATATTTTGAAACATACTTAAAAACCCAAGCACCGGTATTATCGTGGAATCAAAAATAGATAGCTCACTCTTCATATATCCTAATAATAATAGTGGAGACTGAAATGCGTTCGTGCCAAATATGAAATTCAGAGCATTAAGTTTAAAGCCTCTATGCTAATACAGAAACATCAAAACTGCAACACTGCTTGTTATTTATTCTACGGAATCTTTAGCGAATCCCAGAACAGTTGCTGTATTCTAATTGATTCCCACCCTTTCTGTGTTTATTTCTTTGTAATAAATAATTTACTAAAATAATATTTAAATTTATGAATTTAAATATTTATATAAATTATAAATATAAAAAAAATACTTATAATCATGACCCAAATATTAAAATGGTAATTCATTTTTTATTACACTAATGTTTTGTTCATTTTTATACAAAAAAAAATTTGGAAACAAATATGACATATACGTTAATAATATAGTAAACAATAAAATTAATTAAGGTTTTGTCCTCAAAGCACGCAAAACAAAACTAGGCCGAATAAAGCGCACAGACATAATCGCGAACCGGCTTAAGCCCGCTTGACAAAAGAGCGCAGACAACAGTTAAACTGTTATGCTTGATTAATCTGTGTTAAAATCAGAAAAAAACATATTTATACATATTTATAATATATATTATTTTACCAAAAAGTATGTTCTTTTACATTTTAACTGTTTTTATTTCAATGTTTTATTGAACATTTCAATCATTATTATGTTTTTCTTAAATCACATAAAAATACTGATTAACTTTAAAATATACAAATATCTCAAAATTATGTTTATGTCAGTAAACATCTTAATATTAAAAAGTATTCTTTGATGTATTTGAATAAAAATATATATTTTATTACAAACTTAGAATACATCTGTCTTTAATCGAAGAATTATTTAGTTAATTAATGGTTATGTATCAAAAAGTCATAAGCCTCATCTAGAAATACTTGTGTTTTTATAATTATTTTTATGGCAAACTGTTTTAACCAATTATATTTATAAACTTCACTAACTTTTAATTTTTTTCAAGACGGTAAAATAAGCATTGTTTGAACTATCCTTATCGGTTGATGGCCCAATAAATAAATTTTAACTTTCATAAAGGGTTAGATTTGTTGGAGTTAAACACTCGCCCGATTGCCAATTAATTTGTCTTATCTTTCTTTTGTACATGCTTCTTCGAAAGACCAATCACTAATTATCTTGAGTTTGCTCCACAATTACTTTCGGACTGTTCCTTATTAAACAGACTTGCCAAGTCGTCTCAGCTAACATACAAAACTAAAGACCAAAGCTACTCGATTTCCACAACTGCGAGACTCTACTACCCTTTTCTATTTGATACTGCTATCTAATACTGCAACTTGCATTTCTAATACACATTTCGCTAAATTATATATTTTATACAGTAAACTTATATCAAACAGATCTTTCATCGTCTAACTAGTTTTCAAAGTTATACCACTGCTGTTGGTAAATTTTATTATCATATACTATTAAAAAACACAAGGGCGTTATCATCCATTTTTATTTACACGTAGCTTACGAACTAAATAAATATTTCACAGTAGATGTGTATTTTTCAGTTAGATTTTATTTTTACTATTATAATTATTAATTAACTGTTTTAGTGAAAAACTATCTAGGTAAATTTTTTCCGTTAAATGTATATTTTACTAGCAAAAATATAATTTAACTGATTGGCACTATTGAATTTATATGATGCTCTAAAATTGACAGTTTAAAAACATTCTTTTAATGTATAAAAAGTTAGGTTTGGATACAACGTTTAGTGTTACAGTGAATGTATATTTTTTAGCAAAGTTTTATTTTCACTAGTAAAAATATAATTTTACTTGTATTTTAGTAAATTTTATCCAAATACATTTTCATTTTCTTGTTGTTGATCTTATATTTTAGATGAAAGTTTGTTTAAATATATTTTTTATATATAAAAATATATTTAACAGCTAAAATATATTCTAATATCATTTCACTAATATGCAAGTAAAATATGTAAAAACTTATAATACACATTTTTTGTATTATTACGATATTTGCTCTAAGACTCATATACGCAATAGATACGATTCATTTCTTGATCGTATTGTAAAGTATAATGAACACTGCATAGGTCTGAATAAATTTAGAGCCTCATAGCATTTTGCTAAAAAAAAATTATTACCAAAATAAATAATTGTGACTGCTTGATAGCTCAGTAAATCAATACATTTTTTTTAAATCCCTGGCGAAACCATAAGAGTTGAAAAATATTATCAAAAAATCAATAAAATGCACGTCTGGTCAATTGAAAAGGTCCAATTCTCTTGCACGACAATGCTCGACCCTCTTAAAGATAAACAAGTTCGGACCATTACCGATTGCCTCGTCCACTACTTTACCAGACATCTCGAAAACAGTTTTTTACTTGTTTATGTTTTTCGACAACATTAAAATTGAGTTTTATATTCTCTAGAACAACAAAATGTAACACCACAGAATTAAACAAGCTTGTAATTAGTTTATCAAAATGTGTCGATTTTAATGGTGCTCATTTTGGTTTTCATAGCTTATTTTAGCTTAAAATGTTTTTAAATTAAAATATCATAAACCGCAAATTTACAACCTAGTTGCTTTAATTTTAATTTGTAATAGACTTATATTTGACATCATTATAAATGAAGCAAGGTGTTTTAAACATTATAACCGATATAACAAAAAAATAGTGATAATTATAGAATAAAAATATGTATATCTAAATTATTATTACTTTGGAGATTTGGCTAAGGATTAACAATCCTAACAAGTAATAAAATAATGTCAGGAAGACCTCACTTTGAGGTGACCATAACTTATCCAGGTTGCAGAGCCAGTTAAAAATAGAAAAAAAATACAGCGGTTCCCTGACTTACGAGTTTAATTCATTCAGTTACGGAGCTCGTAACTCAAATCCCTCACTCATTGAAATTAATTAAAATGCTATCGAAAATAAAAATGGATTAATTTTAATTGAAATACATAGTACCTAAAATAATTATAAGGGAAAAAAATGCTCGTATCTTAAAATAGTCGTAAGTCAAGTTACTCGTAACTTGAGGTTTCACTTTTAAATGTAAATGATCATAAATACTGGAAATTGTTTGATTCTTTAAATTAAAATATCACCTGGAAATGGCCGGTTCATCAATGCTGGAATCGCTCAATTTTTATAATATATTGGTGCAATTAAATCCAGCTGCACAAAAAGCTTTCAAAACAAATGGTTATTAAATAATTTTACATTATTGTAAGAATTTGCTTTCTTTTTTTTGAGATTTAAAATAAGCTACCTCATCGCGCCTAATTTTTTTAAAATATGTAGTGGATTTTTTAAATTTTTTTCATTGTCATATTGAAGTGTTTTGTAATGTATATTCTAATAAAAGAAAGCTATTTTGTTTGGATAGTAAAATTTCTATTTCTTTATCTTCAACTTCTTAATCTTCATCTTAATTTTGATTTTGTGATAGGTTGAAATATGTATGAGATATGATAAAAGTCCGTGGATGTTTTTGAAATGCGTAAATATTTTAAGACATTTGAAATGACAGTTCGCTTTTCTTGAATCATTAAGTTTTTTTAACTCTTTGAATAAAAAATGCAATTTAGCGTCTGCAGTCAAAAAAATTGCTACTTGGCAACATAAAGATTTTACACTAAATTTGATTGGCAATGAAGTATACAAAATAGATGCAATGATATTGAATTTGTCTTCTGAAAAGGTGTACGTTGAATAGATATCAATTAAAAATTTCTAAGCATAGTTGTTCAGCTTATAAAACCATTCATTTATTGAAAAGAAAAACCATTTCATTCAGTTTTTCAATCTTACTAATGCTTCCTTGATGTATCTCACCATTTTTATACCGTGAGTGACGAATTTATTTCAGTTTTTATAATTCCTAATATTATTTTACGAATTTGATCGTTCGCTATTTGCTTATATATTTTTTTTAAGCTATTATTATTAATAAATGTTTTATTAAATTTATTCACTGCTATTAACTTTATATTAAGTATTTTTTTTATTCTTCAATATTATTTCAATTAGATTCATTAATATTATCGATCTTATTTGGTATAATTAATATTTGTCTATTATTCCGCGATAAACAATATTAAAGACTGCCAATTAAATTTTGTAAGCTAAACATAATTGTTGTTTAGCATCTATCCATTTTATAACTCTAGTCGTGACACAAATAATGTGATTTTTCAACAATATTCTGTTCTTATGTAATTATTTTTCTATGACTTCCACGCATTTTTTTGCATGTATTTGAACCGTACAATCGAGCAAACTTCAGTTTCCAAAAATGTTTATTACAATACAAATTTATATTAAAATAACGACGGTTTCTTACTGATGTCTATCTATTAAAACCCTAATCCTTCTCTCACTAACTTTTTTACTGAATGGTAAAATAATGTTTTTAATCGTATTTGGTGATTTTTATAAATTTGTGATCCATCTAAAAATTATTTAAAAGACCTGAGCTTTATATTATATCTAAAATCAATACTAAAAATCTATGGAAAATGTAAAAAAAAGCACCTTTTGTATTTATTATGACAGCTATAGAAACAAAGAGCTGTGTAAAGTAAACACTTACCAGGTTTGCATTTTATACTGTATTCAAATAAAATAAAAATACCTGTCCAATGTACAAGTATGCAATAGATGCCGAGAAACGATGCGTGTACTCGAAGGGATGACTTACATGAGGGCGCTAACGTTTTATGCAGGGGGGGTAGGATTCGTTGATTGTGATTCATATAATTATCAGTTTTATAGAGCAACCTTTTGTTTTTACCTGTGTTAAAGTAAAGCCGTCCAGATCAAGCAAATTTTACAGCCTTTGTTTTTAATTGAATCAACCCTTAAACATAAAAATATCCATATCAAGCACATTTTTCTTTGTATTTTTTACTTAATATCTCTGAATTATTAATTTATGGAGAATATAAACTAGGGTAACTCAAACTATTCTTTCTCAACGATGATGTATAGAAAATGTTTGTTTTCGTGCTGTACTGAATTTTTTTCACCAAAAATACAATGACACTGTGACAAAGTATTTTAAAACCACGACAGAAATAGTTTTCAATGACGCAACGAAGCGGTTTGCGAACTTTTCCAGTCAAAATTCAGAAGTATACTAAGCTCAAGGTTATTAGAAATACTATATGTAGTTCAAAATAGATAACTGTAAAATATGATATTTTTAGAACTTCCGAAAGTTTGTTCTCATAGTAATTTCCAAGGTTCAAAACATAAAAAAATTCGCGAAAACGGCAAAATCCACGATAAGCATTTATTGGTAGTGTTAGGTATCTATATTTAAATTACTAGCTTAAGTTAAAATGTTTTGTAATATCGAGTAACTCCTACAAGTTCTTGAATAAAAAAATCAAACGGTTTAAGGGATATCTTATGATAAGTTAATATGGTATATATTTTGCTTTGACTGTAGAATGTTTTTATCTTTTAAATCGTTTCTAAAAAATATTACTGATATATGTACCTATATGTATGTATATATTTTAATATGTAGTAAATCATGTTAATTACATAACTAATAATCGGGTAATTTAATTAAATAAAGCAAGATTTGCATTACATATTTATTTGTAATGCATTACCCATTCGTCCAACAGACCATCGCCTATTTGTCCATCGCCCAATTGACCGTATTCTAATGATATCCGTGTTATATATTGGATTTTGTCGATCACCTAATGTTTTTTTATGTTTTTCCGAAATGCAGTTATATACAGGTATTTTTAAAATTAAATATCAAATTTTAGGTATGCATCTATGTCTGGAAAAACAAATTATTATTAATAATGCAATTTATTGTCTCGGAAAAAAATAGTAGTCTTAAATATCAAATTAATTAAAAATGTACGCTACTTTAAGTGCAAAAATATACGTTCTAAAATGAGAACGTATATTTTTTTTATTAAATTTTAAAATCAATTCTATTTATTCATTTATATATGACCAATAGTAAAAAAAAATAAAAAAATATGTATAGGGACTACTTTTAAGGATCTGTATTTATAAGTGTTAAAATCGGTAAAATATTTTTTCTTGAGTCGTGAAAACCACTCTTTTGAAATAGATTTTGTAGAAACAATTCCAATAATACCATAAATATTGACTTTTAAATAAGTAAGTTTAAAATATATAGTATTAAATTTGATCTGTAGGCTACTTTTAAGTGCGCCAATTGTATTTTTAAGTGTTCTTCAAATTAAAGGTTTAGAGTTGAACAAATATATTTTTTTTTAATCATAAATTATTTATTTTTAAATATAAATGAACATATTTGAACAATTGCAATGGTCTTAAAAATATGGTAGTTTAATTTTTTTATATTAATTATATATAGGGGCTGCTTTTAAGTGTGCCATAATTTAAAGACATACACGCAAATCATACTTTTATTAATACAATTGAAATATTATTGAATATTTTTTTTATTTATATATATATTTAAATAGCATACTTTAATTTTAGTTTATTATTGTAGCACAATACTAATAGAAAAGCTAAAAAATACTTTTCTCATCAAAATTTAAGTGATAGTTTTTAAAAATATGTATTAAAATTTAAAGCTGGAAAAAATTGATTACATTTAACTAATAAAGAACATATGATATTCTGAAACAAGGTTTAAAACTGAGTTATTATAATTACAAAATATAAGATCTTTCAATCTGATCCTGAATCAAAAACTCAAACCATAAAATCTAATAGAATATCATATAGGCATGAGCATTTTGATTGAAATCTGATTTTGGCTGAGTTTCGTCGATTTCAATACCTTTCTAATTCTCTATAGAGGTAGAAATATAGCGCTACTCTATCCTCAGATTTCATAATATTGAAAGGGAGAGATTTTATTTTCTCCGATAAGGACCCTTCACGGGTCAAAGTTGGCGGAATAAATAGATGAAAATTGAATACCTGCACATTTAGGAAAAAGTTTTTCCCCATCCCGGCCCGTTGCCATAGGCTACTTCCTCTCACTACGCCAGCGCCACATTGCGCAAACCTGGAGCTTCATTTTAGCGCCGCTATGTGGCGCTAGCGGTCGATCCTTTTAGTGCTCAGTTGGAGCGATTCTTTCCCGTGGCGCGGTCGTATCGAAGTATCGAGCCCTAACAAAAATGAACTTCGAAAACTAAAAGAAAAACTACATATGAACACATCAAATCACACATAAACTAAACAAGTGTATTTCGTAATACTTTAAGTGTTTATCCATAAAAAAAACTTTTGTGAACTTTTTCTATATATATATATATATTTATATAAGAAAACATACTGAGTGCAGTGTTAAAAATTGTGTTGACTGAATGTAAAATGAAGGGAAAAAGATATGTTGTAGAGGCGGACGAATAAACTTAAAATATCGCCAACGTGTGAGTATATTTTTTTATATTACGTGTATACAATTAGTTTGCCGGTGAAATTTATAGGTTTCGCTGTCGATTTCGGGAATTGAAGATGTCGACCCTTATCGAAGTTTTTAAGTCTTAACCGGTACGTGGTCCGAATGTCGACCTTCGTCATTATGCTACACTTATATACAGTGGTGTAGTGGTGGTCTAAAGTGCGGCCAATCATTGGACGTTATTGACATTTGGCTTTTTTCGGCTCTCGTAATATAAGTTTACCTCGTATAAGAAGAGGTTCATAAAAATATATAGAGAACGGAAAATTCCGCTTAAATATTTTCTACCACATTCCATACCCATATCACGAAAAAAATATAAAAATGGAAGGTGGTAGAATTATAATATAAGAAAATATTCATTCTAGCATTCCAAGTTTATTCAAGCTTTAAATTATAATACATATTTTTAAAAACCATCACCTAAATTTTGATAATAAAATTAATTTTTAGCGTTTCTATTAGTATCGTATATTTAAATTGTATTATAAAAAGTACGATTTGCGCGTATGTCTTTAAATTTTGGCACACTTAAAAGTAGCCCCTATACATAATTATTACAAAAAATTTGAACTAACATATTTTTAAGACCATTGCAATGGTTCAAATGTGTTCATTTATATTTAAAAATAATTAATTTATGATTAAAAAAAAATATATTTGTTCACCTCTTTACCTTTTATTTGAAGAACACTTAAAAATACAAATGGCGCAGTCAAAAGTAGCCCTAATATCAAATTTTATACTATATATTTTAAGCTTACATATTTTCAAGTCAATATTAATAGTATTAGTAAAATTGTTTCTATAAAATCTATTTGAAAAGAATTGTTTTTACGATTCAAGAAAAAATATTTTATCGATTTGAGACCTCTCGTTTAAACACTTAAAAATACAGATCCTGCACTTAAAAGTAGTCTCTATACATATTTTTTTTTTTTTCACTTTTGGACATATATATATGAATAAAAAAATTGCTTTTAAATATAATAAAAAAAATATACGTTCTTGGATATTGTTGTAAATGTAGAATCATGATTTGTTTTTTAAAAAATAAATTATCATTTGAGAGTTTTTTTAAGAAAACAGATTTTATAAAATCAGTTTATATTTAAAATAAATTATTTATTGAATTTTAATCTTAATTCTGTGATTTAAAGTATTTAAAAAATGGAAAATGCTGTTAATATGCTGACGGCGCATTTAATTATAGCCCAATAGTATTTTTTTTTATTATATTTGTGTTCAAAAAATTACTAAAAAATATTTTATGTATTAGTAGATTCATGCAAATATTAAAAATATATTAAATTTAGTTGGTGTAAATCTTAAAAGTTATTCTTTATTATTTACATATATTAAAAAAAATATATTAATGAATGCTAAACTCAATTACATTTTCTATTTAGTTTTAAATGTCACAAATAAATTTATTTAGTTAAACTATAAATTAAATATATGTATATGAAGGAAAAAAGCAGTAGAATAACAATATATTAAATAATAATAGTGATAAAATATTTATTATATAATTATCTTCAGTTAGTTTTACAAAAGTTGTGTTTTCTCTTTCTAATAATATAGCATTTAATTTAATTTGGGTAATTATTAGCATGCCTAGTACCTAATTCCCTATGGTTCGTGTATGTGACACGAACTATATTATGTCATTATGGTTCTAGGTATGTGCGTACAATAAGGGTTGGTTTTGTGGAAGCACACCCACAAAGTGTATTTATTTCGAGAGCTTATTAAATATAATCATGAATATACATATGTATGTTAATATAACTGTATGTTCATACTATAGTTTTGTATAAATGTAACACGTGTTATGTATTTATAGAAAAATATTATTCACTTTCAATAGCATGGCTTTTTTAGGTAATTTTAAATTATAAACTTATATTAAAAAAAAACTGAATACCACTCTTATACTCCATATTTTAATATTTTAATTTGTAAAATGTATCTTTAAGAATTTTTTTTATTTTATTAGCAATTTACAATGTTCTTTAAATTGCTAACAAAATACAAATAAGCAAACAAATTCACGCTTACAAAATTGTGCAGAAAAATGTTAAAAGCTGCTCTGTACTGAAAAATAATTTGAGCCTTCCTTATTTTATATACTATTGAAAAAGCTTAAAATAAACTCTTTTTCTAAGATATTATTTTAATATTAAATTTCATGGATAAAGATTATTTTTTTAGATATAGTCAAAATTTAAGATGTATTTTAGCTAAAATAGGTTTATGCATAAATATGCTAATTTAATTATTACATAGTGTTTTCTAAGTTTTTATCTATATTTTTTGTTTGAATATAATGAAAAAATGTTTTTAGTACTATTGCAATAATATAACATTTTCATTTTAATTAAAGCATTAAATGCTCAATTATATACAAAATAACAAACAAGAACATCATATCATTTTTTCAATGGAATCATATAACTACCACTACTGAAAATAAATATTTTAAAATGATGTCTTATATTATACATATATAAAGACAGCTTTTTAGTTTTGATGTTAATTAATATTGTATATAATTGTTTTAATTAATTTAAAAAAAAATATAGAAGTGTTACATTTTAATAATGTAAATAATCAAAGTGGTTTCGATCAATACATATTAATTTACAATATACTCAATTTAATGGACATGGCAGCTATTTGAAATATATATGTATTTTTGAGACATCTGGTGAATCAGATGATACTAGACTATTTTTACTGTCCCTTCTATTTCTTCTTGCAATAAATCTTTATAATACCGTTGGTTTTTATGTCACCGTATAAAAATATACAATTTTAATTTCGAAAAAATGAAAAACGGTTTGCAATCAACAGTTTTCGGCAAGAAGTTGTTCAATGTATCAAAACGCCAGAACTTTTAGTCCCGTGAGTGCCGAGAGCAAAAAAAAACGCTATTCGGCTGCAGCGCAAACAATTCAGATTAAAATGGGATGAAGTGCAGATGGGAATTGTGAAAGCTAAAGTAATTTTCCGGGAAATGAAAAATAATATTGTAAATTATCCAAATACGAGCGCGAGATACGTTTATACTTACGCACATACATACGTATTATTTGAATTGGATTCGAGGCTGTAACATAAACCTTTAAGGCAAATTGCTAATACAATATCCTCGGGGACGCCATCAGGGAGAGGTCCAAACCGCAGGATCCCATGGCACTAAAACAGAAAATTGAATGACGATTAAGGAGCAAATTAATTGATCGAGCTACGCGAGCAAATTAATTTATGTATAATTACTTAAGAATATTGCTTTGTTCTAATGAAAACATTTATTTCATTGTTTGTTGTTAGTTAATTATTTTAATATATATATACTAACATTTAATAAGTTCACTGTTAAATTATTTGTAAAATATTTTTTGCTTTTTTGTCAAAAAAATATTTTTTCCAAATAAATTTTGAGGACCTCGATTTAAATCTTATATAAACTTTAGTTTATTTAAATTAATATTGTTCCTGTGAGATCAAAATTAGGGATTAATATATATTATTAATTTCTATTGATTAAGGTGCCAAATACATACTTCCTAGGATAAAAAATAAGCTAATTTATTTCTCAACTAATACAACGAAAAATTTTAGAGCCTCAAAAATTATAAGATATATACATATATTTATCATATTTTTGCGATGAAACTTATGCAGATTTAATGTAAAGTGTTGTTACTATATATTTGAGTCACCCCTTTGGTGATGATTGTTATTTAATTTAATTTTAATAAAAGACCCCCGAATCGTATAAAGGACTATCCTACCTTTTTGTAGATAAATTATTCATTGCTTTAGGCCGTCCTTCAAAGTGTTTTATTTTATTATTCATTATTTTTGTCGTATTCATGGTATTGCTACCTCACCTTTTTATAATTCTTTGGCTAGTAAAAAAGTTCATTAAAGTAACACTTTTAAATATGTATGAACAAATTTCTGAGCTCAAAGTTAAAATTGGTAATTTTTAATGTTACACTTCGTACAGATGTAAATCTTATAAATAATGTTAAAAATTATTACTATAAAAATAAAGTACTTTTTTAATAAAATTTTATTATTTTCATAACAATATTAAACATATCACGAAATAAAATGTGTGACAATAAAAACTAGCACTAATAAATGCTATATAATTATTAATTTATATTGCTAATAGTCAGTTCTAAAATAATCTTGCAAATAGGACTCTAATTTATTCTCTCTAAAAAGCTCTATGGTTTTTATTAGTATATAAAAAATAGGTTTTAACAGTATGCAATATTATTCAATGCTGTTGTTTCTTTGGCAATAACTTCGAATAGTTGAAATCTACGATCTTTTCTCTAGAAAATTGTTTAGTTATTTGAATTATTATGCTTGCTAATGGAAAAGTATAGGTAATTCTATAAAAACTAATTTTCGCAATTGGCTTAAATTACTTATTCTATTATATTTTTACAAAACTTTATAAGTCAATAATCGTCCATGTATTTTCAATAATATATTATTGCATATTAAAAGCATTGATTTTATAATGCAATAAATTTTTTTAAAGATAGCCTTATAGTTTGTGCAAATATATGTATACACATAAGTATGTGCTTTAATAGGTTGTGTATGTGTCCCGCAGTCTCCGAGCCGTCTTAAAGATTGTGTTCTACTCTAGGGATTATTGTCATTGGAGCAGCAGCAATCACTACTTCATTAGTGATTTTCAAAAAAGCATATTCCTGGTAAAAGAATAGTAAGATCGTGTTCGGTCGTATATATCCTTAAGAATTTGGGAAGGAGTTTAATGTCCCTTTTAATACTCGACAGTCTGTATAATGAAAATATTTGAGGCGGAAACAGAATATTTGTTACTGTTTTTTTATGTTTCACTTTTCACGTCTTAAAAAAAATCGGTCTAGATATCTACTCTGGTAATCAGTAACCAGAGAGCTTAAAGAGCAATTGTTTTATATGCAGGGTCTGACATATTTTCTCTAGTGCGCATCATCTCATAAAAATAATTGTTTTTATTGTCGTTAATAATGACTTAGTAACATTTTGGTTATCAGGGAGTTAAGAAATCAATGATTTTAGATGCAGGATTAAATGACGAGCGTCTTCCTATACAAATTTTAATTTTTATAGATGGTAATAATGAGTAATTAACGTTTTTGGAACGGATTGTGCAATTCAGTGATCCGTACAATATTTCCAATTGTTTATGCTACTATAATTTAATATGTGAGGTTTCGTAAAAGGATTGATAAATAATATATGTAACGTGTGAGATTTATATTTTCGTTGTTTAAGTGGTCATTATGGTGAGCAATCGTATATGTGGTGCAAAATTATAATAATATATTACATAATCTATATTCTCTATGAGGTAAAGTAGCTAATTATTAAAGACTTTTTAATACATTTTATAAACGACCTATATCAATTTAAATTAATCATCGAGAAAATCTGAGAAAACATCTGTGATAATCGATCAGAGCTATAATTTAATAACAATTACTAATTTTGATCTCTTAAACAGATAAAAAATAAATTGAGTTTATAATCACTCATATATCATGCTAGTTTTGATAAATATGCGGTAGGAGTATCTTATTAAAAGTATCTAAATTTTAAGTGGTTAAATTATATGGAATGCGGCTCCAGGTGATACTTGGTACCTATCGGCGCATTCCATAGCATTAAGCACTGACCCTTTTGCTTTGTTCGGGTAGTAATAAAACTTTTTTCAAAAAAATGATTTTTAATAGATATGCGCTCAGATAACGCCGAAGAGAAAAAATGTTTTTAGATATAGTCTATAATAAAAATTAATCTTATAAGTTTTTAACAACCTCTTGCGATCAATTTCGTAGTAACGATCACAGATGATTCCGACATTTATTTAACTATTATACTATTAAGAATACGCTTTATCACTTTTTTAACGTCTTAGTTCTAGGCTTTACGCCTACTTTATTTTAGAAACAAAAAAAAAATTGATAGCTCAATTTTTACTGTTATTGTTTCATAGTAATCTATGAGTGGGTCACTGACAAAATTTCTTTGTTATGATCGTCACTTTCTGTTGAAAATTCATAAAAATATTTACCAAGATTTAACCTTTTCATATTTTTTTATAAACAAAATGACACAGAATCTTTGAAGGAACTTCACACTAGGTAGGATTAAGAATTGTCACGGCCATTTTAAATACATACTTGAAGCACAACGTGTCGTGAATAAAGTCTGGTTTATTTTGCTTCTAGTGTTTCTAACCAAATAAATACAAATTGCTTCAATTCTTGAAACCTTTTTATATTTCTTCTTTGACTATTCTAAATTTAATATTCTAAATATACTTATCCAACAATTCTCAGCAAATCTTATATTATAATATAAATATTTTATTTACTTGCTTGCTTGTTTACTTTTCGAGTATAATAATTATAATAAATACCACAATTGCGTAATATAATACATTAAATAATTCATAATCGATACTAAATTATTATTTTTTGCTCCTCCAACGTTAATTTAGCCGGCCCATATCAATGTCCGGTTAACCTCGAGGCGCCGTTCGTTTTAACCGAAACGTTAACGTTTATTTATGCCTCTCTCTCTATCTTTTTCTGTAATAATAATTCAACAATACAATGCGATACACATTAAGACAATTTGCTGATTAAGTCATCGTGCAAATTGGCGTGAACAAGGCCCGTTGTTTTTGCGTGCCCGCCCACCTTGGGGGCTTAATTCTCCAACGATAAGCCAAATAGTGAAGTTTCATGTTCTTTGCTAATAATGATAAATAAACCAATATATATATAAATACACCCTGTCATGTTATATTCACCCGTTGCTTTTGTCTAAAATATCTATTATAAAAATACATTTATAGATCATCCCAAAATTATTTATTTATATACAACTGATAAAATATATAAAAATCGCTAAAACATTTACCATACAAACTACTCAATTTAAAGGTAAAAATAAGTATTATATTATAAATATTTTTTACAAGTAAAGTAGTATCGGACCATTCTGTACATATATAGATATATAAAAATGACATGGGATTAAACGAATGTTCCAAAGTATATGAAAGGGATTTGTTTGATCTGACAAAAGCCCGCTGAGATTTTCCGAATGTATGATAGGATATATATTACGTTCATAATACACAATATGGAACGGAGAAAAGTGCTGTTTAATACGCCGCTTTGGATATAATAATATGTGGATGTAGTACACGACATTCGATGATGTTGATCTTTTTTGATATTATGTCTCGGGAACGAGAATATGTAAACCATACCGTAAAACGGAATATTTAATAAGCAAATCTCGAGTATAATTATTGCGAAACGTGATACGATTTTTAAAAATTCGTTTTAAAAGAACGATACGTATGTTTTGCGACATGTTATAAAAAAATAAGCTTGAATTATGAAAAGGGCATGTTTTTAACAAGGGGTGTGTTTTATATTTATTGTGGGGAAGCGATGGAAATGCTAAAGTTGATGTAATATTATATAAAAAATAATATATAATTACATAATTTTGATTTACCATAACATGTAGAGTAGACGTTTCGCGATTGCGCGCGTGAATCGTTTGTAGGTTACAAATCATCTACCGGCTATATATAACGATTCCTCGAAAATATTTTTTTTTCGAGTGTTGCTTTGAACGTCACGTACACAATTTATACGATAACAACTGATATATTTACCTTAACTAATATGTGTGATAGTAAAATACAATCATATGAGGTAGACCCATAGAATTTCCGTTCAATATTTTATTAGGAACAAAAAATAAAATATGACCTTATAAAAAATCGTTACTAAAAAAAGAGCGTGTCATAACGTTTTAGATTTTTTTTCGCTGCTTAATTTAAAACCTGCAAATGATTTACGTCCGTGAATGTTAGATCACAATAAGTAGAAAAACTTTTTTAATAAAAAATGCAAAATATTAAGACAACACATCTTTGAAAATCTAAGAGTTATATGTTATTTTTCAAGTCAATCAAGACCTTAAAAATTAATATAAAAGTTATATGCTCAAATTGTGTGATTATATTTAATCATTTGAGCAAAATTATCAGATATTACAATCTTAAGATGGGCAAAATCAATTTTTTCTATAGCCTTTACAGATTTTTACAGATACATATTTATTTATTTTTATTTATAAATCATACCATAAATGTTATACGTTACAAATAAATTATTATTTTTTTTGCAAATATTTTTTATAATGGTTTAAAACTTAAACCTTATAATTCTTGCAATTCTATACTTGCAATTCTTGCATATAAACATGATTTCTACTTCTTTTGCTGCTTTTTACCCATAAGATCCGTTTGCCACGATAAAGAATGTGCTTATGTTTATTCAAACTACTTTAAAATCGCATTTAAATGTACGTTTTTAAGTGCTTCTGAGAAACCTTCTTACTTTGCCAAGCATCGGAGATAATATTGTTTTAATTTGTCGACCAGTGCAGAGAGAAAATATGTCCTTTAAAGAACGCCTTTATTTACTAACTTTTCACTAAGCTGCAATTTAATACCATGGTGCCATTTACCAAGATTGCAGCCTTTAACCCTTTAGCGTGAAAATTAATTAGTTTGGAATTATTAGTTAAAAAATTACTTTCTTAAACTCTACTTATTTATAAAAAAATAATTTTGATAAAAAAAATTAAAAAATTTTTTTTTTTGGAAATTTCGAAATTTCTGTCGGTTGATATATCGACCATTGACCACTTAGGGTCATATTTTAAGAATATTTTATTTTTATAATAAATTATTAAATAGTAGTTTAAAAATATATTTTATTTGTTTGAAATATTATACATATATTACATAAAAACATATAAAGAAATATTAAAAAAAAAAAAATTTTGAGATTGTTTTAATGTTTTAATTTGATTTTTGATTTAATCGTTTTTTGGCCGATAGCGACAACTATATTTCATATGGTCGATGTATCAACAAAAGAGCTTCTTCGACGACAAATTTTAATGCTAAGGATGATTTTATTATAGGTATTGAATTATAGACCGTAATGTCGTCGGTCGATATATCGACCGATTTCGGCCTTTGCACGCTAAAGGGTTAAAGGTTTAGCTGGGAGTCCGCGGAATTATTTCAACGTAGATGACGCATCGTTGATGGTCTGTACTCCCCAATAATGTGCTCCGTAAACCGTCTTACCAGTGTCGATTTTTAATCTGCGTTTAACCATTACTTTCAAATGGCTCTAATTGCGTCTACATTACATTTTACTTATCTGATCCAAATATTTCAAATTTCTAAGAAGGTTTTATACTTTAAAAACGCTTTTGCCATTTTAATTTAATTTAATTACTAGCAAAGATAAATTCAAACTTATTTCATAGTTTACGTTTTTAAATTATATAGCTATATATGTCTTGTCTCAGTTTTTTATTTTTAAAAATTAAAACCGCTTTGCAGCGAAATGTCCAACTTCTGGGACCATCATTATTATATGTACAAGTGGACGTCATATACACAGACTTTGAAAAAGCATTTGATAAAGTTAACCATGCTTTACTTGTAAAAAAGTTATCTAATTTTGGGTTTTCTGAAGATCTCATAAATCTATTCTCAAATTACTTGACCAATAGATATCAATTCGTCAAGTATAATAACTCTTTTTCAGAACGATATAAGACCCCTACTGGAGTACCTCAAGGATCCAATTTGGGTCCATTGTGGTTTTTATTGTTCATTAATGACATAGAAACAGCAATAGAGCATTCAGATTTTTTATTATATGCAGATGACTTGAAAATTTACAAGAAAATGCATTCGATTTCTGATTCCCTCGACCTACAGGAGGATCTCAACTCTATATGGAAATGGGCTTGCTATAACCAATTGCCTTTCAGTGTAAAGAAATGTCACACAATTTCATTTTCAAGGTCGTTAACGCCGGCAAAATATTCATACCACCTAGGCGGATATTTTCTGGAAAGGTTTTCTTCAACTAAGGATTTAGGAGTGACTTTCGAAGAACGTTGGAAATTTAGCCAGCACATTGCAGAGACTCATAGCAAATCCTTAAAAATGCTCGGTTTTATCTTGAGAAATGCGCGTTACTTCAGGAATACTTTAGTATTGCGCACTCTTTATGATACTCTAGTCCGCAGCATACTAGAAACTAGCTCCATCATTTGGATCCCAGGCGTAATGAATCAATGTAATGAATTGAAGCTGGAAAAAGTACAACGTAAATTTCTTCGATATTTATACTTAAAGGAATACGGGTATTATCCGTTCTTGTTTCCCAGTGCTTTTATTTTGGGAGCCCTGGGATACGTTTCTTTGTCGACTCGCAGAAGTGTTTATGTAATTAAACACTTCTGGAAATTGCTCAAGGGCATCGTAGACAATCCTTCAGTGCTCGAGCAGCTTCAAATGTGGGCTCCTGAAGGTGGATATAGTTCTCGGTCGCGTCCACTATTCTTGCCTGTTAAGTGTAGAACTGGAGCACTTGCCAACTCTTCTCTGGCCAAGGCCATTTATCTGCTCAATTCTGTCCATAGTAATATTGACATTTTCTCTTGCACTTATGGAGTTTTGGTTCAATTCGTATGGGACAATGCACACCTGTTGAGGTGATTTGTGTCTGTTGTTTTATCTTGTTTATATTTGTATGTATTATGATGTATTAGTACTTTTGACTATCGTGACGCATTAGGTTTGCCTGTCAGGTCACGATGGTTATAATTTTAATAAATAAATAAATATGGTTGGTCGTCCGTTTAAAGACATTTTCCCAGTAATCTTTTTAATGGTCATCCTGGACAGTTTACATTTGTTTTTTTGCAATTACTTGAGCTCTTATGTATCATATTCACTAAGGTATTTTAACTTATCGAGGAAAATTATTTTACTTACTGTTGTAATGAAAGTATAATTTAAATTCTGTGATTTCTTTAAAATTAAATTTGCTCTTTGACCTTAAATTTAAGTATTTTTTCTTTCTCATTTATAGTATAAATCAAATAAATAGCAATTAAAAAGTAAATTTCTGGAAATGATTATACCAAACATATTTATTAATTAATCGAAACAAATTTGTTTGTAGCATATTAAAATACCAGTCGTTGAAATTATTTTTCAGTCCAATATTTTTAAGGGTGTTGAAATTTTACGGCCAATGCCATATTTTTATATAAGATATATTTAAATTACAATCGCAATATCAACAACTCATACATTGTCTCTTTGATATACTGTTGTTTTCGAAAATGTATAAGAATAATTCTTGCAATAAAAAACTTTTTTCCAACTTCGTGATTTATGGACGTCATGAACAAAAAAGTGAGCGATACTTTAACCGAATGGACCAAATAGTATGTAGGTCGTTCAGTATTCAGTTTATTTGCATGCGGGCGCACTTTGATTAAGTCGACCCAAAAAGTTTAATAAATTATTTTTACTTTACTCGAGGGCTACAAAGTAGCTGCAACATTTTAAAGTTACAATTTAATTTCGACAATGATACGTCTCGCAAGCGAACCAAGCGCCGTTATTTAACTTTTAATACTCGCCCCGTGCGAAAGTTTACGCACATTACAATTGCACCGTTATGCAAATGGTTACCGGGCCTGAGTTTACTTTAACCAAACTTTCGACGGAAACAAACGGATTACTCAGAGTTAAATTTGGCGCTGGCAAGAGCAAGTGAAGTGAAAATACATACTTAAACCATACACTTACATTTATACATAAAAAAGTAATACTTTTTCACTTTAATAAATTAAAAATAAAAATTTAACCTATAATAACATATTTTTATCTGGCAATACATATAGGGGTTTTGCATACTTATCAAAATATAATTTTATATTGACCTTAAGAGAAGCGTTAATCTGTTAAAACCATTATTTTCTCATTCAGCGACTATCTTTATCACTTATTTACTGTCAAGACAAATTAAGATTTAAAACTGCTTGAAGCATAAAGGCGAATCACTAAGAATCAATTGTATGCTAGCAAAAAACACTTTCTTTGCGAGTACCTTAGAAGCGTATCTTTGAATTCTTGTCTCATTTAGCAAGACTTATTGTCTATAGCTCAAGCACGGCATACTAGAAATTAAATTGGCTTGAAGCAAAAAGCCTAAGCGTTAGTAATCAAAGGGATTCTCATAATAAACACGGATCGTTGCCTTAATCACATTCATTTACATTCACGTGTTTAATTACTTTAGGATCACCAGTTTTTGTCGAATCAAATTCTTCAGTAGCCTAACGAAACTATCAATCTTACAGGTCAGTTTTTGCTAAGGCAAACCATTTAGGGTCAAGGAATTCAGAAATCTCTAGTCGAAAATATTAGTAATTATGTATGATTTGTGAAATAATATAATACATATTGATATCGTAGTCTCCAATTAATGATAAAGATTGTGTTGAATTATTGGATGTAATGCAAAGCTATTGTTCGTATAAAGATAAAGAGGAACGGCCCGAGTAAACTTCCCTGAAAAACTCCAGCTGGAATTTTACGCAGGATCGAACATTCATTATTTAATGAAACAACATAGCTATTACTTGTTAGATATGAGCCTATTAAGTGTAGCAGATAGTCAGTAGTTTTGTTTTTGTATAATTTATGAATCAAGCCTTACTGTGTCGAACGCTTTTACTATATCTCACATTAAAAGTACTTTTTTTATATTAAAATTAGCGCATATGTATTTGGTTAAACTATTAACTTGATGTGTTGTCGAGTGATTTTCGCGGAAACCAATCTGTTCGTTGATAATTTTATTACCCAAAGATTTTTTTAAGTGCATACAAATTATTTTTTTAAATATTTTATTAAATGATATTAATTAGTTAATTTGTACGATCCTTATTTTTCAGGTTTTTTTATTGGTTGAGTTTTAGCGGTTTTCCAGATGCTTTGGAAATACTTAAAAAATAGGCAGGCGAAGGATGAAAATGTTTGTTAAGTTATGAATGAAAATTTAAGGAATGTGTTAAATCAACTTGTTATCTTATCAATCAATTCTAGAACTTTTTAATTTTAAAAATTTCTTGTAACATTTAAAATTTCTCGTAATTTTTATTTACTATTATTATTATTAAAATTTTTAATAATTCTACATAAGCACATACCAGCAATAAGTTTCACGCAGTGGTGTAGCTAGGATATTGTGCCGCCCGGGGCAATCCTTAAAATTACTGCCGCCCCCATACATTTTTTTGCAGGGTCATAAAATCAGCATTTCTTAGAATAATAAATTGATTATTGTTAAGCTCTTGCTATTAGTAGATTTACATAAATTTTAGTTTATTCATGGGTAAAAACCACATTAGACGATTCCATCGCGAATATGCTACCCCCAAGCAAGTGCCGCCCGGGGCGGCCCGCCCCCTCCGCCCCACCATAGCTACACCACTAGTTCCACGACAAAAGCTCCATAGGCTTTTGCTCTAACCACTAAACGTCTATGACAAAAGCTCCACGCGACAAATACTTCACCCGACAAATGGTCTATAGCCAATTTGGTCCACAAAAAAAATATTCAAAATGATTTTTTTTGTTAAATCTTTGAATTGGGGGGTTTTTTAATTAAAAATTGATCAGATTGGTCCTGCATATGAATTGGGGGTAAATAAATTAAATTATAAATTGATCAGATTGGTCCTGCATATATAACTCTATCGACTTTCTAAAGCACTTTCAACTAACGCACTGAATATATTCGACATTTGATTAACTTTTTATTACGCAATCGGATTTGATTTATTTGGCTTACTCATGTAAATTTCCGTTACCCATCGATTCATCGATTTATTAAAATAATAATTTTGAAAATTTTATTTGTTGATGTTATTTCGTTAGACCAAATGGCATGTGGATCGTTTATCGTGTAAAGCATTTGTCGCGTGGAGCTTTTGTCGTGGACGTTTAGTCGTTAAACCAAATGTCCGTGAAGCTTTTGCCGTAAGACCCCACTAACGTTGCCGGCACTTGTATCGGTCTCTTTGTATTTATATGGTCATTTGCGTTAATTTACTGAGAATCTGCTTGGAAAAAAATCACGCTCATCATAGCCTGTCACAATATCTGTTATAATCTAATAAAATTCTCACAAGTTTCCACTTGCGCCTCACTTACTGCGAAGTCACACTCCTCAGGGCTACAAAAATTTATTTAAGAGGTGCATTTGCAAGTGGTCCTAAACCGTTCAAAACTCCGATCGTCATGTGCTTCAGTGTATATATTTGTCTATGAAGTTTTAAATACTCAATTATCACGATTTTATCAAGTATTTGTCAAATTTTATCGATAGTATTGTATTAAAATTTATGTATGTTTGTCTGTATTCTGTATACTTTATTTTTTAGTTACATTTATGTATTTTTTATATAAATTTATATAATAATATACATATCTAAAAATATAGTAAGACGTTAATTTGTATAAAAACACGATATTTATTTTCCGTAAAGAAAATGTCGAGATACAATTACCAACGCAACGTGAAAGAATAAACATTTCACTGAAAAACGATGCTGAGATTTAATAAAAATGTTTCACTAATAACTTAAAATAATATGGTTAAAATAATTTTTCGTTAAGAAAACGCTGTATTTTTTAGTAAACTTATTAGTCACGCAGTGCGTTAAATTTAAATATTAAAAACAAGTTGAGCTGCGCAACGAAATATTTTATTTTTTTTTATTTTACTTATGAGCTTTTTTATTATTTAAAGAAAACGTTTTTAGTGTGTATTCATTATATATTAAGCGTTTGCTATAAATTGTCTATATTTATGAATGTAAATAGTACTTCAACTTTATTTATCATCTTTATTATAATGAATAGCTAGTTTGAGTCATTCCTAGAAATTTATACCGGATTTTAAAGTCGTAAATTTTCAGCGGTTTTCTAGTGCAGTTTAGAGCGAACGTGTCATAGATTTATAAATGTTGAAAATATGTTTATTGTGGTTACAAGCAAGTAGCGCGAGATTATGAGCGCATATGTGTCAGTGGAATTACACTGTGTTACAAATGTGCATTTTGACACACATTTAATTTATTTTAACGAATATTAAACGAACTTAGTTGGCTCTGGACGAAATGGGGTGACACAGCTTGTATATAATATGTATTATACGTTCAATATATTGTAATATATATGCAAATACATATATACAACATAACACACTTATTTACACAAAGGACCAGGGATTCCTTGGCACATTCATTGATATTATTATGTATTTTCTACACACATATACATATATATATACGCGTTTAAATATCATCCACAACAGTGACCCACTTTACTGGCAACCACGTGAACGTAAGCGAGAGAGAGAGAGAGAGAGAGAAAGAGAGAGCTTTTACGTGACGTAACCGTGGAATTGCGGATTTCTCGGGCAGCCGACGCGGAAACCGAACCCGGAACCCGGAATAAACAACGGGATCCTTCGCCACACCGCCACACTGTGGCCATCGTCTTACGGGATGGGTAAAGGCACCTTTTCACGGATTTATGCCCGGATTCGTCACGCACTCACGGGCCCGTCGTGAAATTTATATTCGAACGATCGCCTTTCAGATTCGCCAGGGCCGCATCCGGCGTGACGCTTCCGGTTTTATTTCCGTTTGTGTTTGCGGAAAAACTTTTCACTGTGATTTACGTGATGCAAACATATGTGGGTATGTTTGAAGAGTGTTTCTGCTTGTGTTCAAGTGACGCCTCTAATAACTACAGCAAACCTTTTGTCACAATGATCGGTTAACTAGATTTATATATAAAAATATGTATTGATTCAAACGTATATTTTATCTAGCAATGATACTGTATGCTAATTGTAAATATTCAGTAATTTATTTATTGACACGCTCTCTGTAGAGCCTTGCTGTCAAACTCAACTCTTACGTACGTTATCAAGAGTGACATGTGCTGATTAGACTTTATTTTTTCTGGCTTGCATTTTCTGGCAGGGGTTTTAGGCGACACAATTCGGCTGTTTTTATCTACTAATCACAATTTTCATAAGTAAGTTCTATTTGAATTATGATCATTGGTCATTGGAATTTACTTATTTTTGTTTCTGTGTGACACACATCAGCCGCCACAAAATACACTTTATTATCAAATAAATACGAAACATGCAAATATTACATTTAGAGGTGAAGCTGAATTGTTGAAAATATATAAGTAAAGTGAATCTTTTACAAATGAGTCGATAAATCATATACATATTCTTGTATAAAATTTTACAATAATATTAATATTAATATAACTAATATATAATGCGGTATAACTACATTGTTTGTACCTTTTCGTTAATAAAATCATTTGACAATATTGAAAAAAAAAGTCAGCGCATAAATTGAATTATACTTATAAATGTTATCTTAATAGAAACATTGTGCCTTTTATATAAAATTTTACTCATTATTAAATCGTGCATAGCGACACGCTTTCTCCCCCATTTTTCTGCAAACGTTGAACCTTACTTCTTAGTTGTGCTAATAATAAAGTTGTCAACAATGCTGAATACCTTCGCGACAATTGTGAGCTGATAAAGTAAAATTTTAAAAACTTCTTACAAGTTTTCTTTCTGGACATTAAGTACTGAAACAAATAATTAAATACACCACTAAAACTATTCTTTAAACTTACTATTCAAAGCATTTCAATTGTGTTAAATTAAAATTAAACCTGTTTTCAATTGTAAGCATTTGTAGAATGCCCGTTTGACTAGATTTTTTCTTATAGAATGCTTAAAAATGCGGGTCGATTTTATTTCAATTTTGCCAAATGTGTAATAAAAGCAATACGATTATCCGAATCTGGGTTTCCATTTCGTTCACAATTGCTTTGTGAATAAAGAGAGCATTTAGAATATTGAGAAATCAAGGTCTTTCAAATTGCTTCATTACATCTGATACTCCTATTTTACATTATTTTAAATACTTTTATTTAAATGTATAAGATATTTAGGTAATTACTAGATTAGTTGTCAAATAACAACGATAAGTATAAGTTATGTGTATTATATTGTAAAATATATATTTTAAGGTCAGTAAAATATTCAAGCTTAAAGCTTAAAATTATCTAATGTTAAATTGTAATATTACAAAATTCTTATTGCGACGGTTGATTTCGGCTGATGAATACCGTATGATGTCATTGTCCTTTTAGTCAAATGAGTAAATAACAGGTCAATGTGTCAAGCATTTTTAAATTAACACTTGTAGTGTACTGATACTGTTGTTCTGTTACTATTTATGAAAGTGATAATATACTGTTAAAAAGTTCAAACTAGTTTAAACAAATCTTCAACATGAATTTATCAATAATTAATACTATTTTACGTAAATATTAATTCTATATAATATTTTACTGAAAAAAACAATTTAGTTTACAGTTGTTATCGCATCTTATTGTACCATCGTTATTGATTTATTATTATTATTATTATAATTATTTTTATCAAATCTGATTTTACTTTTAGATGATAAATATAAAAATATTACAATAGTTGGTAATGATTTATTGATTAAACAGTGGATGAATTTAAGTTCAAAAATACGAATATATTGTTACTAAGTTTATTTTAATTCAAGTAACTAGTTATAATGAATATGTATTTAAGTATTGATTTGTAAAAATTAAACTTGAACTTTTTTATTGAACCTCAGTTTATTAATTATATTTTTAGTAATAATATTAAGAAGCAAAACCTATAGATATAAAATCATGAAGTAATTAGTATGACTGATTACTTTTAAGTCTATGACTTTTATTATTAGTATTATACAATATAGATAGCATTATTTAGCTGCGAGTTAATTTAAGTAAAAAAATGTTATTTATTCTTGACCGAGATTTTAAAACAATAAGATGGCATAACAATTAATTTCTTACTTATGTAAATAATGCATAAAAATAATTTACTGTCTCAACTGTTATTTGCCATCAGCTTTTTTTTTAATCAAATATAATGTAAAATAATAGCAGTAAAGTAAAATCAAAAACATGGTGTAATATATATTATATTTGTCATCAGCAATTTTTTTTTAAATAAAAGTTCATTGTGCTCGACTTTTAATAGTCATAAGTCATCAAGTATAATTGATTGACCATGATACAGAAATATATATGTATCTACCAGTAAAAATGTATTCAAATATGATTTTACTAAAATATAAAAATTAGTTAATTGTATTTATTTTAGTCAGAAGAAAACTTAACTGTAACAGTTTTAAAATGTTCATTTGCTGTTCAAAACCAACATTAAAAAAAAATAACCCAATCTAACATATTTCAATAAAAGTTTAAAAACTCATTAAGTTGAAGCACATTTTAAAGCAATATGTAATTTCATTAGCGCCTATTAAATGTATTACATATTCACTAGTAGAAATATATATTTACTTATGAATTTGTATTTATTGTAAATAAGATTTTACTGAACGGTTTTTTTATATGTAACATATGATAACATTTTTTTTAAATATATATAGAATTAGAGCTCTCGTTCATTTCAAGCTCATGACTAAAACATTGCTTATTTGCTGATTTAATTTAAAAGAATTAAAATTTAAATAAAATTTATAATATGGAACTAACATTAAAACGTAGCGGTGTTTTTACATAGAAATTCATAGGTAAAGAACTGTCTCTCAATATTATTTTTTTATAAAGCAAGAACTCAATGAGCGATTTGACCGTAAGGCGTATATATAGCTTTTCAGAACTACAGTAAATATTTTCGTGTCATTTCACATCGAAAAGCTTTTATTAGGGATAAGCTCGAGGAGCGAAGAGCAGCGTCCGGGAAGCCTTCGCAAAAGATTTAGAGCTTCCGTTTCGGCATCCATAACGTTCGTTCAATCCATTTTTCAGTTTCCAAACTTACACTGAAGTAGAATTTTTTTTGGAAATTTGACCTTTACACAAAAAAGTGCCATAGATTTGCACATGTGCCTAGTGAAATTTTACAATATTTTAACGTAAAGTTACGTTCGTAAGTTTACGTGATTTTTTTTCCCTGCGAAGATAAAAAGTTATTCCGACATTTATCTTTTAATACCAAAGCCCAAAGCGCGACACTGGGTATTCTAATATGAGAATATGTAGCATATCTTAAATATGTATCAAAGGACGGATGTTATCTTGCTAGCGTTTGTGCATAGTAGTCATGTTCAGAATATAATATATTATAATATATAATTATCTCGAAAGGTAGATTTTGTAATAATTTATCTTATAATATTTATGTCTATTTCAAATTCCATTAAGAAAAACGCTAGATGGATAAGAACGTTAGTAAGTGGAAAGCCATCCAATATTAGATTTGCAGATAATGTAACGATTTCATCTAAACGGAGCTTTTATGTAATATACAAAATTGAGTTTGTGATTTTATGACTAAATTTACGTTACGATAATGATATGAAAAATCGTACAGTTTTCACATTTATAATAATTTTGTTGGTTATATAACAAATCTAGTAATTTTGAGCATTTTTACAACATAAAAAAATATAAGTCAAGAGCTTTATTTAATAAATAAATTAACTTTGTTTTAATTTCCTTGTAATAATGTGTAGTTATGTGAAAATATATATAATACGCATATAAAAATATAGTGAATAAATAGTTATATTTTACAATATATACTGTATACAATTATTATAATATATTTTCAACTTTTTAATAAATAGTCAATAACTTCTGATATAACATAAATATTAATACGAGAACTCAGTCAATCATATCATCACAATATGAAATATAATATATATGAATTTCTATAGATATTAGTTTCAGGACTCGAATCGCTCTAGCTTTGTATAAAATCACAATAGTACTTCAGGTAAAAATAGCGTAGGAGTATTTTTGTATCTTATACTATTAAATATATTTTATTTTATTTAAATTTCAATATCTCACTAGATAATTAAGCTGCTTAGCATTTTGAAATATTAAAATAAATAATTTTAAATGCAATAATTCAAATATTGACAATATAAGAGATAAAATATCAGATAACAATATACTAAATAATCGATCTTATAAACTCCATCTCTTAACTAATCAGTATTATATTGTAGATATAAAGAATTAGTACCCGTTAATAAGGATTTACAAATTTATAAATCGTTAACTTATATTAAACGATTATCATTAACCTCTTCACGCGGCACGCAATTTCTGATTTTAGTCCCGTAACGCAAGGACTATTTTATTTTCTTTAAGATCTTAGGAAAAATCTGTTTAAATGCTCATTACAATTAAAATACATATTTTTACTGTTTAAAAACAATGAAGTTTTGATATATATTCTAAATAAATTTGTGAACAAACTCTTCGTATTTAAGATAGTGTATCTGAACTGTATAAATAATGTCGATGGTTTTAAAAGAAACTGAGTTTTTTGTGCAAAAGTAATCATAATACCGACCAACTTATTACAAAAGGCTGATACATATTAAAACAGTGTCTAATATGTTTTGAAACTCCTAGGAAGTACCTTAAAAGCAGCATTAGTCAGATGAGTGACACGTATTGATGAAGTTTAAACTAATTTTGTTTGTATGGATAAAATAAACTTTTCACAATTATAAAATTTTCTCGTTGTGATATTTTACAGTCTATTATTCATCAAATTTTATAAATGTATTATTAAAAATCAAAATTTTAGTAAAAATTAGTACTCTTTGTTAACAGAAACCTAAACACTATCTCACGGTATATTTATTATATACATATATACAGACGTAAGCCTTCTTTTAGGGTTTTTGTAGAATATAAACAAACATAGTTTTCTCTACAAAGGCGCTTTGTCGTTGGCAACTCTTTCTGCATTCTTTCGCATAGATTGTTTTATTAAGTAAAATTATGCTCAACTCACATTTTTTTTGTATGATTATTGTTCATTGTGTATAAATTTAACAAATAAAGAACAACATCGCGAATAAAAACTCTATTGTTTTTCTAAGACAATTTATACTAATAATTTATTTTATCATATAAAATAACAAAACTAAGTTTAGAATATAACGGTTTTCGTCACAATAACTGTCTTAGTTAAAATCAGATCACCATCAAACTATTTTGAAAAGTAGATCTGAAGTATTTGTTTTTAACTCTTATAAGCCATCTGGCAAAATCAAAAATTCATTTATAAAAAAATAATTAAAATTTGTAAAGTATTTGCACAAATTCGTATTCACTCTTTTCATATATATACCTGGAGACTTTGTAGGTTAGTCAACCGAAAATTTACTATCTTTCAGCATCTCCAAGTGTCACGTTGTCACATTTTACAGATCCCTTTGCTCAAAGAAAATATTTTACAGTTTAGGCAAAGTTGTTTTAAGCTGTGGGGGATCTTCATACACTTACGTGGAAAGTACCATAACCAAATGATAACTACAAAAATGAAATTTGACAATTTTGTAATATAAACAAAGGGTAACCCGCAAAAATGATAACACAATAGACTGATATTGAACGGATTACCACAGTAAAATCGTTCTGAAAAGTCCAAATCCATTTATGCTTGCACTACACTCTCTGGAAGTTGTCCGAACCGAATTTCAACTGAAGTCGGCCGAGGTCGCCGACTTCCGTGTAGCAGCCACACTGCCACAAATTTCATATGCCGTCCGCACGGCGGCTGCTGTCACGTACAGCTAGCATATTTGGGCACGTTCGAAAAATGTGCCAAATAATCGCCATTTTTAAATTGTCATATTATTAAAATTACGCTACTAATAATTAAAAAGTTTGTGTGGGCACTCACCAATACAATATCAGTGAAAACTTTTCGGTCGTAAATATTCAGTTTACGCAAAATCTTTATCGGGTTTTGCAAAATGCCATAAGGCATAAAAATGATACTTCAGAATACGAACACTACATCTGTGACTATCCTAGAATTTGTCACCATCGATTCTAAATAATAATTCGTTATGGTGTGACGTTTATATAAACCGATCTAGGAAAATACGTGGGGATATTCGAAACGATTTTTTTTAACAAAATTAAGTACTACTAATTATTTTTTAATTATTTAATTTTTGTAAAAAAAATATAATAACGATATCTGTTAGAAGAATATACTATTAAAAATATAAGTAATCCCTTTTGGTGCCCTAAAATATTCAAAGATGTCAGTAAGAGTCTGTTGAAGTCCCCGATAAGCATGTGGTATTATAACTTGACCACGTGACCACGATGCAGCGCTCGTCATGCGTGTTGACCATAAGAAGCCTACGCGCATACTGAAATTGAACCGAGCTACTCGTTCTATCTCAGTTGGCGAAAAACCATATCATAATCTCTCTCACTCTCGTCACTCAACATGCGAGAGAGTGAAAGGGGAAGTATCTCACTGCTCGCGCTCGAAAGAGCCGCTCCGACTTCGATTCCTTTGCCGACAATGTTCGAAAGCGCTCGAAGCTACCCAAGTCGACTGAATTACCCCCACTTTACCTTCCGTTCTCGGTAACCTCGGACAAATTCCGAGAGATTTTAGAGTGGGCAGAATCGAACTCGACCGAAGTAACCTACTATATTCTTCATCCTTGGGCAACCTTGGATAACTTCCAGAGAATGTAGTGCAGGCATTAGACATAAAGAATTTTATAAAAAATGTGTCGAAGCACGTCATTATCACCATCGTTAATACAGAGAATCCATAGCTTTTTGTGAATTAGGATTGCGCAAATAATACGCCATCAGGCAACAGAAAAAGACCGTTATATTTAACTCTTGCATTATTTGACATTTGAAATATGTTTATCTAACATATTTCACTATCTAGTATGACTAAATTGTCTGGAATCCAAGTAAAGCAAAGTACTCCTTGTTGGTGGAGTAAATTTTTGAAATATCTCTACAGTAGGGAGTACGGGTGGTATCTGTATTTGTATTTTAGTGCACTTTTGCTAGGAGCATTAGGATACAATTAATTACATTATTGGGGTAGCGTATACGTAATGAAGCACTTTTTAAATGTGCTAATGGCGGTGTCGACAACCCATCAATGCTCAGTGACTTTTATATGCTAGTTTTAATAACCTAGAGAGATCGCGTCCCTTAGTCATATAGCTCCTAAATGAGCTTGCTAAGCACAGAGATGTTTTCGGCAATAGCTCTGAGGAACTAAACACAATTATTTTTTAAGAATTTGAAACCTTTTTTTAATGTTCAATTGTTCAATTATTGTTTGTCCCATGACGTATTGGGAAAACCTGTCATGTTATGATGTTTATTCAGACTTGTAATAAAAATAAAATAAATAAATAATGGGCTTCGCGCTGATATCCTGACTCGGCTGTCCGTCATATGATGTGCATAGAGTGGAAAAGGTTAATAAACATGAGGCACGTCCGTTTTATTTAACTATTTACAGTACATTATATTTCGCATACAGAATAATGCAAATCTTGTTCTCAGACACTCATGAATGTTAATAAGAAAGTACGACATACATTAATATTAATTATAATTAAACTGTTATATCATCCAAATGTTTCTAGACACTCTGTAGAAACAACGGCAGTGGATTGCGGGATTATTTGCGACGGTGACGTAACCAACGATGCGTGTTATTTGAAGTTATTGCAGAAGACACTCGAGCAACCGGGAACAATTCCACGGCGCTTATCCGTACGATCATCACGAAGGGATTTTATGACACTCCTAAATAACTTCAATTAACACGCCCTTTGGATTGCCCCGGGTACGGGCCTCGTAACTGCTCCGATGGCAATTCAAACCCAATATATTATATGAAGTTAGATTTTATTGTGTTCGATCCGACGGTTGTTATTCTGCGTTAAGTGACGCAGATAGCGGTTTGACCATTAAACTTATATTGAATAGCGTTAAAGTTGATACCATTAAAATAAAATAATTAAATTTAATATAAAAAAAAACAAAATCGATGGCTGAAAGTGATGCTACTTTGTGTCTCAAGAAGATTATATTTGGAATTGTATTATCCCTTAAAGTTTTTTATTTGAGGTTTTTCAAGAATTCAACCTCTGCCTTTTGCTCTTCACGTTATTTATTAATGTCATAAATATGGCAGTTACAAATTTAAGTTTTCTTCTGTATGCAGATGATTTAAAATTGTTTAAATGCATTTGATTTGTTGTGGATTTCTTTTCTCTACAAAATGACTTGCATTCCCTATGGGAATAGGCAATGTGCCATAAATAACACGAGCTTACAGTAAATATTCTTCGTTATTAAGAGAATTCCTTTGTGGCGAAACGGTCACGGATGTCATAAGTCACCACATCCGTGACATTTCCGATAATGTAATACGACCTTGGACGAGAAAACGTTGCTTTCTAAAGGCGTAGACTTATTTCGCCGTTTTACGAAGCGACTGCAGCGATTGCGATTGGCCAGCAAGCCCTGGATATTTAATTTTCGTAATAATCTTTTTCTCTAGGATTTTATTTGGATTCTCTATGGAGATTGGCTTTTGTGAACCGTTTGCCTTTTAGTGTTTGATGATGCCATATTGTGTCATTTTTTGGATCTAGTTTGCCATCAAATTATTATGTCAGTGAAAACGTTTTGTCTAAAAAACATTTTTAATAAAGAATTAAATTTAATGGAAAGTAGAGAGTTTTCTTACAAATAAATGACGTCTGCGAAAAATCTTGTAATTCGTGTGTTCTATGACACTTAATTCGTAGCATTATAAAATGCTTCCTCTTAATCTAAAAATGTCAGGACAGGTCGTTTCCTTTATAATATTTGTTTATTATCCGTTCCTGTATCCCAGCACCTATCTTTTATAAGCATTGGGAAACGTTTCGTCGTGTTCTTGCAGAAAGTCGCATGACGCTAAGCATTTATTGAAACTATTGAGGTTTGTGTCAAATATCTATTATCAAAAAAAATCCAGTTTTGGATTACGGAACGTCTTCGAGAATCGCGATCGCGTCCTCTTTTGTTGCTTATTAGAGCCAGCCGGCTCGTCTATGGCTGTCGCCGTCCATCTCATTAATATATTGGCATTGCACATTTATATATTTAATGTAAGCTACGTAGAGCTGGTCTGGTTTGTTTCATTTTATTGTGTTTTTTGTACATTTGAGTACACATTTCTCAATGCGTCCAGATAATCGGAAAGATTTTATAGTTTATTTTTATGGCCATTGTGATGCATTATATTAACCCGTTGAGTCACAATGGGTTAACACAAATTTAAATTTTTAAACAAATAAACATGCAAACTGTTGCTTGCAATGTTCAAAATGTTTTATTTCGCCAGTCAATTTATTATAAAGAAAGTCCTACATATTGTGGACTTTATTATTTTTATTTCATAATCTTGAACACAGCATTACTACACGATTCTAGCTGTTTTCTGAACTTCAGAATCAAAGTTTAGTTTTGACCTGGTAAAATCGACACAGGAAACCATTAAAATTAAAAGAAAACATTTCTTATTTTAAGCTTAGCAGTAACATTAAATTATTAAGATTTAATTAAATATTTATATTTTTACAGCGCAAATAACCCATTCATTCTGGGTATAAATTTGTACAGTCAAAGTTACAATTGTTGCTACTAAAAATATTTTATAAGCGCGTAGATCAGTAATATATTTAATGGTTGGCTAATGTTAAAAAGTAGGTCACCTACCATCTGGTGACAGATTAAGGGTACGTTTAAGAAGAGGATAAACTCTATAATGTCTGATATAAAAGCGCTAAATAAACGTTTTAAAAATCTCAAACATTTGTTTAACGCGTTATATAATTTATTGACTGCGCGAAATGGTAGTCGAGATTATTTTCCAAACTTTTAGTAATTAACGACTCGTCCCGACCCGCCGTCAAACTGACAATTAGTCAAACAAAACTTTTGTTGAACTTACCAAAAGCGTTGAATAAAAATAAATTAAAATTCCGCTCAAAAGCGCGATACACATCTTGCTCCATTTATTACCAAGTATCCATACAACTGCCAAACCTAATTATTTTTTGACATCAACACATAGAGAATCCCTAAAAATGTTTTTAAAAGTCTCTGTGACGTTTTTAAAGGTATGATTTTTAATTCTGATACGTCAATATTAATTATGTGGAATAAGCAGTTGTTATATGAAACAAATAGTATTATAAAAACATATTTTTCGATTGTACAATATTTTAATATAACGATACATATTTATAAAAAATCTGATCTTAAAAAATAATATATTTTTTTAATAAAAAAATATATAACATGTTTGAAAATCATTACCTCATTGAAATTTGGGCTAAACGAAAAATTAAATGACACGAGCTTTAAATAAACTGTCAAAATAATTTTGTATTATATTTTAATCAAAGAAAAAAACTCAACTAAAAATTGTTCTTAAATATTTTATTAAAGAAAATAACGAATAAAATGTACCTTGATATGAAAATATCATTTTTCTCAAAAAAATAATGCTGTGTTTTTTAATATATTTTTTAATATACTCGTAATGCTAATGCAATAACGTAATGAAATATTGTTTATAGCTTAACTCTTATTATATTTTAGAATCAAGGTATTTTTAGCAACAGCCAAAACAGGCGATAACTCACAATTACTTGGAAAATTTCTAGCCATAATATTCACATTTTGATTTATACCGACGGGACACACAGCATTATAAATTCTAATAAGTGTTATAGGTCGTTAAAGTTTCAGCGTTTCTAATTTATTCATAGAAAGCGTCCCGCGCTGGGACTCGCAACTGAGGGACACACTACTCTTTAATAATAACGGTTAATAGGTCACCGCTTTCTACGGGCTTCAATTATAACCGAAGCATTCTATCATCATCTAATAATCGAATTCTTAGATAGGATACGCACATGTGCATGCTGATGGATATGGAATTTTTAGATTACTCTCGCAAGGAATGGTGAGAGAATGCTATCGAAAATATCGTATGCGTTATATAATATAATATTTAAAAGTGGTATTGGAAAATGGAGAAATTTATTATCAAAGAACAGTATTTTTAAGGGTGTGAGAATCTTGGGTCAGCGATATGGGTTGTTGCCAACCGGAGCAACTTTAAAACAGTATATAAATTTCGTATAGTCAGCGAACGTTTTATCAGCACTTTCTATTTTTTATTAGATTTTTTTTCTTTTATTTATTAAATAAAAATCTGAACTTTTTCGTTTATGTAAGGTGTTATGTAACTTTAACGTTAAAATATATTTTTTGTAAATATTTATGAGTGATATTCGTTGTATATGTAATACTATAAAGATTAGTTTTAGACGCTGGAGTGTTACTCTATGTATATTGTTATTAAAAAAAATAAACGAGAGATCATAAAATACATAGCACTTAAGAGAGTAAAAAATATATTTTAAACTGTCGCGAATATTAAATGAATTTATTAAAAATATTTAAGCAAACAAGAGTTAATCGATCAATGAATTTACAAACTAATACTGAACTGTTTTTGAAGGATTTTGTTATGAGGAAAAAATATTTTAGCGCCTTATACTATGACCTTAAAATATATAAAGATGTTGGGAGGCTCAGTATGAAATCTAGTGTAACTGTCTTGAAAAATAACTTATAAGATAACTACTTAAAAAATCAATCCTAAAAATAATTATTTTCTCTATTTTCATTCATTTATAGCAAATACTGTATAAAGTTTTATTGTAATTTTAATTTTTTTTTATTTTTCTATATCTTGTCTTATGATTTATAACAATTAATTATATTTCATAATTTTTATATTGCGTCTAGTTTAAAGTTATAATAATTCGTTGTTCTGTAATTATCTTTTAAGCAAACGTAGATCACAAAATAATTATTAACACAAACATATTTCTCTTGGCTAACATTATTATTCCCACGCGAATATACTGATTTTAAATCTGTTTCTTTTAGTAAACAATCTGTTGATTTTTGAATGGTACTAAATAAATATCAAATCGTACTAAACATATACATATTTTATTTTGACTTATTACACGTCCAGTATTGAAATGTAAAATATGTTTATTAAGATTGATGTTCATAATTTAAAGAATAGGTCTTCATCTAAATTAACTATCTATCATTACAAATATTGCATAATAAACGATTAACTTCAATTAAGCAATTGGTCTATTGCTTAATATTGTGTAAACGAAAATATATATACGGGTTATACATTTTTGGGTAAGAACACAAGTGTTTTCTTGAATTATAGTATATAAAATATTTATATACAAATACATTATATAAATAGAAAGACATTTTAAGCCGTTAGATTATTTTGAGTCATAGTATTTTTATATTAAATACGGCAGCTGTTTGAAACTAATTTAAGTAATTTATCAACTTTATTTATTGTATTACTTTCAAAAAGACTATTTGACTCTTTTTGTTGTGTAATAATAAGATTTTTTTGCAAAATTAAAGTTTCGCTAGATTTTGCCACTTTAGATATATTTTTTTATTTAAATTCATTTTTAGTTGTGTGAATATCTTTAAAGCTCAAATTTAGTGTTTCATATAAAGGCATCTTATAAGATAATTAATTACAGATTTTTTTATTTATCCAATTTTCTAGTGCATAATATATATCATTATGGGCATTAAATATTCCTGAAAAATATTGAAGCTACCGAATTTTTTTATTACGTAAAGCTAAATTTGCTTTGCTTTCAATTTTTCACTAAAAATATAAACATATAATTAAGTATTACACAGTTAAAAAATCAACGAATATTATTCTTGTATAAGATTTGTTTTTGATGAAAAAAATAATTTATTCGTATTTTGTATAATACTGAACGTTAATAGAAATGTTAATTAATAAATAGCTGGAATGTTTATTTATTTTAAAGGAAGAACAGACTTAAAATTTCTCCGTATGGATAATACTGTTGTATTTACAAATAAAATGCGTGGATTTAGGAGTTTAATATATTATAAGAATGACTAATATTAATCATGAATCTGTCGAAATATTATTACACAATTTAATAAAAATTTATTGAAGTTTTATAATAATATATTTGGGTCAATACAAAAGCTTGAACTTTTATTAACAATATTTAGTGAGGCTAAGTATTTGCTTAGCTACAAAATTCTTCACTAAAAATATAAACATAAATAAGTATCTCACAGTTGAAAAGTCAATGAATGTATTTGCTTAAGTTGTAATATTAATCAAGAAACAATCTTTTACTGAAACATATTATAAATTCCTCAAAAAAGCTTAGGTTAATAATTATATATGTATTTAGGTTAACGACACACAGGCTAGAGCTTTTAAAAATACTTTTACTAAAAACATCTAATATTTGCTTTACAAAAATGCTTGCATTTAAAAATTAACATTCTTATTAATATCGTAACCGTAAAAAATCAACGCAAATTATTTCTGTTAGAGATTTTTTTATTGTAAAATATAAATTGTTCTTTTTAATATAATATTAAATTTTATTAGGAATTATAATAAATAAATGTTTTTTTTTCACTTTTTATTAAAAAAAATCATGCTGAAAATTAAACATAATGCTGAAGTATTAAAAAAAAATTAATTATGTGGATAAGTAATCTTAGGTTTTATAAGACATATATTTGGGTAACAAAACATATTCTAGAGCTTTTAATAGGATTTTTACTAATACAATTATTAAAAAATATCTTGTTTTATTTGTGTTTATATATCAAATTGTTGTGACCTACATATTAGCATTTTCACAATATCGGTTGGAATGTCTTTTCTTTATTAGAAGTTAGACGAATTTTCCAAATTAACGACACAACCTCATATCCTGAAAGATTACATTCTTATATAATAAACCGCTGTTCGTAAACAACAGCGAAATGAATAACACGAGTCGCTTAACCGTGAGAGGGGGAGAAACCGAAAGTCTTGGTTTTGTTACCAAAAGTAAAAACCGGTCGTAAAACCGGCGAGTTTTGGGTAAAAGGTTTTTTTCCGACAATTCGGCGACGGCTCGCATTTGTTCTGCTCGGTCGGATCGTATAGATCAGAGGTTTAGAATCGCGGTACGCGATCGCTCTCACGGCGATAAATCAGACTCGAAATATATTCGCGATAAATACAATAAGCGAGAGAAAGCAAAAAATGTGTGTATGTATATAAAATTGACTGTACCTACAACGTTGGCCGTATGTATATTATTCGCGTACCCGGGGGTGATTTATAAACATGAAAATCTCACGTGGAAAATAAATAATGGCCGCGCCAAAGATTTATCGTTTTCGAATTCACTGCGTATCAAATCGTATAAACTTTCAGAAATTTATTTTTGTATTCAATAGATACGAGCGTGCAAATAGGATTCCTTTCACTTTTAGACGGGGTTGTTTTTTTCGCGTGCGAAAATTTAATTGGGAGGCGCGAAAGAATACTTTTTTGTCGGAAGCAGAAAGAAAAGTATATGTAAGAAGTGCGAAAAAGTAAATATTTCTTTTTTCACCTCTTAGACGGAAGTCAGATAACCGACCATTTTCTATGCACATTTAAACCTTGTATATATTGTAATACATATTTTTACTACAAATATATGTTAACATGATTTACACCTATATCTAAAATTGCGCATTGATGTATGAGGCTAAGGGTATGGTTCACAATTTTTAGACTTTCTTGTCTATTTATATTATTATCTACCTTTATAAATGTGACGTGTGATCATTAAGCATGCTTTTATAATAAGCTATATTAAACATCGTATTTGACAACGTTGCATAGTATTTGCAACTATGTTTATATATAATTATAATTTACTACATTATTTTATAATTATAGTCTTTGCGATTATAGTTTCATTATTATTTTCTGCCAGTGTGCATTACTCCAGACTACTGTTTTATATTTAAGTCTTTATGATTTAATATGCTAATTTTAACAATAATGTAGTTAAATTATAACGCTATGAAGTTACGTACTTACATATTTTGCACAAAGATTAATATGTAAAATTATTTTTTGTATTTGGGATGTCTTGTAATGTTTTAAATATTCTAAGCAAAATTATAACTACAATTATTTTTAATCAATAAATGATTATTAAAAAATTAAAAATCAGATTTATTGAGAAAAAATAATAATATTAGTAATATATTCGTAAAAAAATCAATGTTACACTGTAAAAAAAAATCAAGGAAAACATGAGCATGTATTAGAAAAAGAATACAGTACAAAAAACAATTTATTTCAATATATAATATTTAGTTTTGGTGCGCAGCGTATGTCAGCTTTCCATAAAAGCTGTGCTATAGACTATCTTGTTGAGGCTAGATAGGCTGACTGAGGTCGGTCAACTAAAAAATGAGCCCCTAAATGAGTAAACATCGTAGTGAACGAAGCCCTTATAATATAATTAAATATATTATCATATAACACAATAATATAATCGTCAATAAATTTGCGCTTTATTTATGCATTCGTTTTTTTGGCTGCCAATTAGATGTTAATTTAAAGTTTTAAGTTTTATAGTTTTCCCAAATTTGATAGTTTAGATCTCCATGCTTACTGTATATTTAATTTTTAATAATTTTAACTTATTTGTGGGTATTTCATCGGAATAAAAATAGTGAATAACTATGCTTTTTTCTTGAAAATAAGTAAAATAGGATATTTTTTTCATTGTAGTAAAAATGGTTCAATCTTATATTAAACATTAAAAATGTTTGCAAGTGTGAGTTGAAACTTAATAATATTAATTATTAACTAAAGTTAATATTATCCTTATTCCTAATAATTTTTATTATATATTTAAAAAACATTAAATATAAAATATGGGTTTTTGTAATTTTAATTTATTTAAATTATATCATAATTTTTAAATTTATGTAAATTAAATAAAATTAGAAGTTTGCTATTTTTTACAATTAAATTTGTTAATTTCAGAATAAAGTAGTCTTTTATAATGTCATTTTTGTATTTTACAAAAATAAATCTACAGGTATATTGCCTATATAAATATTGTACAAAATATTTCAATATTACTTTGCATAAAATATATTTTTAAACTATGCATATTTGGGGCACGCTAATGTTTACATTTTTTTTATAACTGATATTCTACTATGTTTTTTTTTGTTGTTTTGAAATACAGAAATTAAAACAAAATCCTTTTCAACCCAATTAATAACCGTACTGATATATTGCAAATATTATTATACATATTATTAATTTTATAATATAATTGTATAATGACAAATTTATAATTGAAATATTTATTTTATAATATATTAATATACTGAAAAAAAAACTGTACAAAATAATACTATTGTGGTATTTCATAACAAAAAACCGCACACAAAATTTTGGTTACATTTAAGTAAAAAAAATAAAACCTTTACCAATTAAGGTAATAGAAAATCTTGTTATAACTCATTAAGCTAAAGATCTAGAGCCATTGAAATATATGATTCTACTTTTAAAGCAATATATGCCTAATGTGCTAAATATTATGTAAATTTAAGGTTGCTCTATCGTTGTCTCTGATACATGAGATTAGTGTAGCTATATTAAATATTAGTATATTATTTTCTAGAGCAAAATGACAATATTATTTATTACTTTGTATTTGTAACTTTAAAAGTATTTTTAAATTATTATATGAAGGTAAGTTATGATCATTTTTTACCTATATTTTACACTTGAAATCGTGAAAAAAATATCATGAATAACGTTATTTTATACCAAATGCATATATTGAAATGTGTCAACATTTAACGCGCACTTTCTTTAAAATAAAACAAAGTTATTTATTAAGTATTAGCTTAGATTTAACGTTCGATTTTCAATATATATTATTACCCTGTTCACTTTGCAGAAACGTTGTAATCCGTTTTCTTTGCAATATAATATTTATTTAAAATTTAAATAGTTTAATAATTACAAGGAAATTAATTTAAGACTGTAAATAATCGTTCCAATGTCTTTGTGATTTTTAATTTTTATTATATCATTATTAAAATTGCTCCAAGCACACTTTCCTAAAAAATTCTAGCTCAGATTTTACGTGATATCAAGTATTAATTATTTACTTTTTACATATTGGCGTATTAGCGGGGAGCTATATATTTTTATATTCTTTGTAAATCGAACTAAGATATATATAAATATATATTATATATATTCATATATGTATTGTATACATAAAAGGAAAATTTAAATTATGTATATTTGTCTTTCACCGCAAATAACGAGATTTTCATGCGGCTTTCTCCATTGCGTATTAGAGATTTCACAAGATATACATAAATATATGAAATATTAATATAAATACCTACCCCCAAAATTGGATGTATATCATCCTAAATTTATTTCATATCAAATTATAATGTCAGATATACATAATCTAAAACGGTAAGATTAAGGTACCATTCCTGGAATTGATATAGCCCTTTGACTTTCAACTCACTTTCAATGAAGACAAGTAGGACAGCTTTTTCTGAGACAAATTTCTAAATTACGAAAGCGAAAGCGCTCCGTTTGAAATGTCGGATTTCGATCAATAATAATTTAAGGTTTTTCGGGCCATTTGCCATCCGATCCGAAAACATTCGTATCGGTTTGCAAAGTAATGTTTGGCAAGCGGGTTCGTGACACGCTTTCAGGACACGTCACACGTGATCGTATCCCGCCGTGTGACTGATCGAGACGCCATCTAACTTTGCCATCTCAATTTTTCATCTACGCCGCCACAATGGCGACCGATTCACGTTTTTTGATATTTTCTATATGGATGATTTCGATCGGTATTGTGTTGCGTATTTTTCTCTCTTCACCTCCACGTGAGGCACGCTTATCATTTTTTATATTGAATACGTGGAATGTATCATTTTTTGGGCTAACCTAAATAGAAATTCTAGATGACGCATTTGAAAGTGGCCCCGAAACATATTGAGAGACGTTAGCGGATCTACACATCAAAGATTATATTATAGAACGTGATATAGTTTTATTTGATGTACTTTATTTAAATTGAATTAATATAAATAGTAAAGTAAGGTTTTATATTTATTTAAATTGACTTCTTGCTACTGAAAAATATAATATTTTTAGACAATTTGCTTATTACATATTAACAAATAAAATTATTAAATAAGTTCAGTATAAATAAAATTTAATTACAAGGACTTTAATTATTTCTGTTATTAATAATTAAATAGTAAAATAAGTTATCATATTTACATAAGTTCCCTTCATGCGTCAATACAATAAAGTATTAAAAGTGCGAATATTTGTTTTATTAGTTTAAAAGTTCTTGATACTTTGTATGTTAGTCTTCTATTATTATTATTAAATATGCTTATTTAAATTAATTGTAAATTCTAAAAAATAAAATTATTGATACCAATAATAATTTATATTAACATATGATTTAATATTGTTTAGAGATTTTATTAATAATTATGGCTTTTTATTTTAATTAAAAAAATAAAAATCGTATGAAAAGTACTAAACGTTGATTTTATTATAAAGTAGTAATATAATTTGTTAAAATTTATAACGTATTTTGTAAATTTAATTCAAATAAAATATATATTAAATTATTATTAAATACCTACAATTTTTTATATATGTTGTAAAGATACTGAACAAAAATAGAATATCTTTATATGAGCACCTACATTTGTTCTGAACATTTATATCTTCTCAAAACCCTAAAATAGGCTAAAATATAAATTTCAAGGAAACAGGTAAAACCTATTAAATAAAGTAAGTTGAGAAAAGGTTTACTTTTTATAGTAACTGTCTAGTTTCAATATATTATTTGATTTAATCCGTCTATATTTCACTAGAAGGACCATTTTGTAACGAAGGTTTAATAATGTTTATAAATTTATAAATTACATTATTCATATTAAGGCAGTAAAAGACAATTGGCCCAGTTTAAATTAGAATAGATATTATTTACAAAGCGACATTTTGGGATCTCCTCCTGAATATTTATTTATGTATCAATTTCTTCTGTACACACGCGAGATTTATGGGCAAACTTGTTCGTCGGCTGTCATACGCCAGGAAAATATTATATTTCAATATCTACCCAGGCCGCAAGTTGTAGTAGAGCCCGTACAAAGTGAACCCAGTTTTATAGGCACTTTAGCATGAATAAAACATGATAAATTACGCCGTAGCCCTTTCCAGATTAATCTAACCTTCCGTAGTGGCACTAGAGGTACTAGTGCTCCGATAGTAAATAGATACATCCTCTAGGTTGCGTGTTTACATCTGAGAATACTTTCTACCCATAGAACCCACTCGGGCCCACATGATGAGCTTGAGGGTTAATTGAACAAATAAAGACTTAATGTTTCACAATGGTCGGAAATTTTCGGACCTCAATCAATTGCCCGGGCCCCGAACTCTCCCCAAGGGCTTTTAGCGGACCTTTACTGTTTTTGCCATATTTTACGTTTGGCTAGTAATTTTTGCTAATAGCCAACTAGCCCTAAGGGTCGGTTGAAATTTAATCCCAAACGTATAATGGTATATAAACGTGTAATGGTAATTTTCGATCAATGATGCGTATATTCGCTATAAACATTGTCACTCCATTAAGAATTATTAAAATGATAATACCTATTCCTATATAGGTGGTTCCATAAGTCTCTTTTGAGTTTTAAATACTTTTTTTATGAGTATTTTGAATAATTTATTAAGATATGGGAAGAACAGGTAACTTTATTATTCTTTTGAGTGGTTGACGTTATTTTATAGTTATTACTTACTATTAATGCATAAATATTTAGGATTATAGTAATTCTAAAAATCTAGCTATTACGTCATAATATGTTATCATTATTCTAATGTTTACACGTTTCAAGCAATATATTAAATTCACAACTATGAAAAAATGTTTTTCGCATAAAAAAATATTTTTCTGTGATACTTCTTCTAGCAATATTTTAAGTAAATATATATATAGTAAAGTGAAGGCAAATCATACATTATCTAGGATTGTATAAAATATTATATCTTTTGTAGCAATGTTATAAAACTTTCGATTATTACTGATATTTCCAAAAGTTTCTTTTTTCTTGCAACGTCTAAAAGTAAAAGTGAGCTTCGCGTTTAATAAGTTTTTAATTTAAAAATATGTATATGTTTATTAATACGTAGTTAATTGCTTTTAAATATAAATATGGTATATATTAGCTTAACCCCTTTACTTTCTACTTAAAAGATATGTTGATATTATTCAAGTAGTCACGTAATAAATATATGACTAGCATGTGTTTTAGAGTTTCATTATGTATATTCTCTTTGCAATTAATAGGATAACCACTACCTTCTACGACAATTGTTGTCTTACAGCACCCATTTATCATCTTCAGTTATCAAATAATCAAGAAAATGCTACTAGATTCAAGATCTAAAAACTCTTGAGACTATAAATGAAAAGTGAGCGAAGAATATATTCTTCGCTCACTTTGTGTGAAATCCATACATCTTGTCTCCAAGCTTTCTTACTCTTCTTAATGTTTCCATGCACTGTTGAATTGAACTAGTTTTTTAGCAAACTCATAGATAGTTTAAGTAGGATTTGGTTCTATCTCTGCACCCAGGGCATTATCATCTATCTGTGCTGTTATTTATTCTTCGAATTTCTTAAAATCATTTATGCCATTTTCAGATATTAATTAATGATCTGGGTTTCCCAAACTTTTTCAGCGACGGAACACTTGGCAAATCCGAAAATTTTGGCGAAACACTTAGCTTATTTTTTAGGCTGGGTAATTTATAATAAAATAAAACATGTTAATAAGAAATGTTATTAAATTTATTTAATAAACATAAAAATACAAATAAATAAAACTCCTAATTTTCTGATGATTTTGGGTTTTTAAATAACAATTTTTTTATATCAGGCACAATTTTGGTTAGTTGTATTTTCATATCTGCCGTGGCGTGGAGTCTATTTCTGTATTTTTTTTTGTTGCAATATACTTAAAAAATCCCACTTCGCATAAATAAACCAGAACTTGTTTTGACACCTTGGGGAACTCTTCAGTCAGACTCGCCCAGAAATTATTTAATGACTGATATTTTTGTTTCAAATCAGAGTCATTAACTAAATTCTCATAATCCCTTAAGCCCACTGGTTTTACTGTTACGGAAAATGGATTCCGAACCCAGGAATCGTCCTTACTAGTTTTCGGAAAATATTCCGAAAGAGTTATTTTCAAGTAATATAGGTGTTCTAAAAATACTTGTGAAACTTTTTTATCTACTTGAAAATTCAATTCATTTAAGCATTCATATCCAAGACAGGAAAACAATCAGAATTATTAGATTCAACCGATAAAATCTGAAATTGTAATTTTTTATCAAAAGATTCAATTTTATCTCTCATATTAAAAATTGTAATACTTTTTTCTTGTAATTATAAGTTAACATCATTTCACTTTGTAAAAATATCCGCTAGATATGCAGATGTATCAACCAGGAAGGATTTGTTAAAAATTTTATAAAATGATGTTGCAAATTATTTTGTGCTTTCAAGAAGACTAATAATTCATTTCGAAGTTCATAAAGTCTTAATAGTACTATTCCTCTGGATAGCCATCCCATTTCATCGCACAAAATTTTAAATAATCTGGATTGAAGTAGCCTAGATTTTACATAGTTAATCATTTTCACGGCTACTTCATAACATTTTTTAAATTTGTGGAAATTTTTTTAGTCAACAGTGCATGCCTATGCAAAAAACAGTGACTGCTAGTAGCATATGTAGTCACATAAATAAAATTCGTATAACAAGCACTAATATCGTGTGATTAATTAACAATAAAAATATTGTTTAGATACGATCAAATTTTAAAGTTAAAAAAAACAACACTGACTTATGAAACTTTTCCCTCCAGATTTTATACACATCAATGTTGAATATTTAACACATATTTTCAAGTTTTTTTATCAGATTTATGAACAATTTTTATATATTAGCAAGACTAACCATTTTTTTAATCTACTCTAAATTTTTGTGAAATATCTATTTAGGCATAGTTTAGTAAACCATGATCTAATACTTCATAAATGTTCTTAGTGACACAAGTTGCAATTTAAAAAAAAAATATTACATGTAGTTTTGTAAAAATTCTTTCATCGTAAATTTTGGGGTTTAATTTTTTTTTAATATCAGAATAAATATATATAACAAAATACGTATTTTGGTAATAGCATCTAAAGCACAAATGACAGTTAAAAGTTACATCTTAAAAACAACGACATATATTTCGAGATTAAATAATATTTCGATAATTAAAAAGATATGTATTACAACCATATGGGCTGCGGGCTGTAGCCCTTACAGTATAAAATTAAAATGTTCTTGTTTTGATTTTTTTAATCTATTTAACTTAATCAACTTAGCTTAATAATTGTTTTGTCTAATATATTATCTTATATGGTACATATTTCAGTTTTATTAAATATATTTGGTTCATTCTTCTTAAACTTTTATTGCTGTAGTTCCTCCACTAAAATTTTTTACGGGTCGACACTGATTAACATTACATTATAATGATTTTATTTTTTTATAGTTATACAAGTCATACCGTTAGATCCCAACTGTTCGCATCATAAGATTCCCTATCGCGCTCGACGGTTTACAGTTACATTCTAATTAGAATCCACAACTATTTGCCTCTCAGCCATACACCGTGGGGGTGTTACCCTGTGCTTCTAAAGAAATATTTACCATTTTATTTTTAATATATAATAATGCTAATGGAAGCAACAATAGTTAAAACACTTTTAATAATGACTATAATAATTATATTTATTTAAAAGATCGTTGAAATTCTGAATGAAGTTAGTAGTATTGTAGGTTAATCAAATTTATTCATTTAACAATCCAGAACTGACGCCGATCCCCTAGAAATAAAAGTGGGAGGGGTGTCGCAACGAAGAAAGAGATAAAGCATGCTATTTTGTGTAACGGTACTTCGTCCAGACGACATGGGAATCTTATGAAGCTAAATGTTCTGTTTCGCCGGTGACTTATTAAAAATTAAAAATATGAATTTTGAATCGACGAATGCTTTTTTAATTTGATTTTGTTATTAATTTTTTTATTTTAACAAAGGCGTTTAACCAATTTTAATAACATCGGTAAGATCTAGAATTGTCCGTAGTATTCTTATAAAAAATGTAGTGCAAATTTGTTTGTGTAAATTAAGATCATTTATTAAGTAAGCTAAAACTAAAAATAATAAAAAAATGATTGTAGTTTAAATTTTATTAATTTTAAATTTATATATAATATTTATATGAATAAGAAAAGCAAAATGTTAAAAAAATAATTTTGGTATATTTACCATGAATTATTATTTATTTGAAGAGTAACATTTGCAAAAGCAGATGAGCTGAAATTTTACTGTTGTATATTTGTCAGTGGTAGTAATAAATTATGCGGGAAAATAGTATTGAAAGGGTTATATCACGTTTTTAGTATTTGTACAGTTCGGAAATTGTGAAGGGGAGTCGTTACAACGCCTATGATGACAAACGACTGTTGTGCGTGCTGTAATATTAACCATGCATTAAATAGTCGAAACTTGTCAGTTAACACACCAATAATGATACGTTAAAAACACACATTTAATAAATTACTGGAACGCACAAAGGGAAAATTGAATTTTTCTCACCCAGGTGCTGCCGTAATGGAGTGTTATTTTTTGCTAACTCACACTTTTTCGCTTCGGTATTTAGTTTGGGGCGAAATTTTAATATGAATTCAGGTCGTAATATGCGCCGAGTTTAAGGATGATAAATGGTGTGCCACAATGTCACCGATTCACTCATTTAATTTTGGATCCGTCATTAAAGAAAAGTTGACTTTGACGCCTCGCAGACGTTAACTTTTTGCGCTGACTGTGTCGTCGCTTGATTTATTATAATTATTTTCACTTGGTGTGAGAAATATTATATAATATAACTTTGAAAACAATATATTGCGTATTTGGGGTGCTTTAATATTCGCAAGGACGCAGTACTAATGAAGCTTATTATATTAAAGGAAATGTAACATGAGAGAATCATAACGCAGGAATATCCGATTATTTAAATAATTAATTGCTCATATAATATGAGTAAGTATAGAATAAAGGATCTGTTTATTAGCTAATAACTATTTAAATACTATTTTATTATTGCATTTTTTTTCAGTTGAACATATCTGTCTAGAATTTATTTATAGGTACATGTAAACATGATACGTTTTAACAATACAACAATAGATCATTGACCCGTTTCATTATAGTACATATTACTGTGTGTAGGATTAGGTAAATTAATATTATAATAATTACATAGGTGTACATTACTGCGTTTAGCTAATATATTAGTAACTGTATAGTAAACAAACAGAATTTATTTTCGTAAAAGATACTGTTTCATTTTTTCATGTTTGGAGCAATAAAAATGTCATTGATAAATTTATATAAAAAATTAGGCAAATATTTATTTTGCACTAACATTTATTTTAGATTAATAAGTGTCACGATTTATAAAATGCTTACCAAAATATTAGCTTATTAAAACTTTTATTTATTGAATTAATTATTATATTTTTATAAAATTTTATTTTATAAAAATATAAAAATGATATACGGGAAATAGACATGTAATGAAAGAGCTTCATAAAAATAAAATATAAAATGTCTGTATACAAAAATGATTGAACGTTTGTCAAAAAATATACTGACCCTTCATGGAAAAAATTCTGGTTATTTATAATTTTTATCTGAAAAGTTTTTGTTTGAATGACTAACATTTTGATTTAATGATTAACCATAAGTTCTCAATAATATTATTATAAAATGTGTTGCGATTAAGTCGCAAATAAATTAAAGTACATCTACACAATGTTTAAAAATTAATATAGATGTGTTTTAAAGGTACTTATTTTCTAAACTTTAAAAGTCTCTTTATTACTATTAAAATATATTATTATTGTTTGGTTTATATATGCGATTCCTAAAAATATATTTTAATCACGTAATATTTTAATCTTTAATTTTTATAAATACAAAATAAATTAAATTATATTTTGATATATAGTACAAATTTTCTTGGCCAGTTTCTATTTTTTTCTATCTTGGATCCACAATAATGGTGAAACAAGAAAATACTTAGGGATTTCCTAACGATTAAACTTTGAGCATCGGTGTGATTATGGGATATTTGCAGCCGGGCCACGTCGCCTGGCACACCTGTGTGATCAGAGATTTACTGGTAAATGTTTGACAATTTTATATTTTGTATAGATTTTTGTTTAATAATTAGATTTAATCAAGATTGTTTTATATATTTTACTAAACTATTTTTTAGGCGATCATAATGAAATATAATGTATAGTACATTTACGATGATTGTTTCTGGATAAGTGACCGAGTGTGATTTTTGCAATCAGACGGCAAAAAGCTATTGTAACAGTAAAATTTACTCAACTATAATATATACAAAATAGTCAGTAACGGGAGATCGTGTCGGGTATGGATCAGTCTAAAAATTAAGAATTTATATCGAGTGGTGATGATGAATGATTTCGAGGAAGCTAAATGAATGAGAGAACGTCTAGCTGTAAACAATCGCGTTAGTGTTTAGCTCCATTTGAAAAATATCCCTGTAGTAAAATCTTACATTTTGATGGTGGTCTCTATGTTATGCGACTAGAGCATCCAAATACCCGACTAATATAGAACATGCTTTTGACTATGTACTGCTTAGGGGCTGCAGTCACGACTCACGAGGTGCAGCTGGAGAACGGGACGCTTCATAAGATTCCCATGTCGTCTGGACGAAGTACCGTTACACGAAATAGCATGCTTTATCTCTTTCTTCGTTGCGTGCGACACCCCTCCTACTTTTATTTCTAGGGTATCGGCGTCAGTTCTGGATTGTTAAATGAATAAATTTGATTAACCTACAATACCACTAACTTCATTCTATTGTATAATTTTGCTACTTATGTATCTGATTTTTTTAATTTTGCGCAGAATTTCAAAGTTTTTTAAATAAATAAATTATTATAGTCATTATTAAATGTGTTCCTACTATTGTTGTTTCCAAAAGCAATAAAATATTTTTATTTATTATAAGAAAAGAGAATTATTATATAATAAAAATAAAATGGTGAATATTTCTTTAGAAGCGCAGGATTGAAAGAGTTGAGAGATGTCCTTACGAAGTATGTACCAAATGATAAGAAGATCATTTCCAAATTAAGAGAAAAATATTTAACTGATATTATAATTACAACGAAGATTGGATCATTCCGCGATGCTCAAGCTTAAATTTTATCCATAGCTTGGTATGAAAATAAAAAAGGCACTTCGGAAGAAGAACACTTGCGCATAGTGGAAGCTGCTGCGACGATTATTAGAGAAGATATTCGATCTTCTGTTGTTGAGACCAAGTCCTATCCGCCCCCGAGTAAAATATTAATAAAGAAATTCCGAAAACTTTATTACATTTTCTGCAAGAAGTTATTATAAAGAACAGAAAAGGAAAGACGGGGCATTTTAAAACGAAATACACAGCTATAAGTCATGCTATAATGACTTCCATACGAAGACGGTCCTTTTCTTCGCAGTTATTAATAGGCCTATCTGTATTTCTTCATAGAAGAAATACAGATAGGCCAAACATCTAAAAAGACTTTTGAATTTTTTGTCAAGTTTAGGTTCTTTCGCTTCATATAGTGATACTGTAAAATGTTAAATTTGAGCTGTTTATCACCCACAGCCTCGTAATCAATCATCAGAGTTAAGTGCCTTAGTACAGTATGCAGCGGATAATGCAGAAAAATATTTATACTCTTGATGGCTATAATACTGTTCATATAATGGGAATGATAAAAATAATAACTTCAAAATCTGAAGTTATATACGATGACCGCATAAATAAATTTACAACAAAACCAAGTGCAAAGGAGTTAGCAGCACTATCACATATACCCCTTCTAGTGTATGAAAATCATGTCGTACCCGGATTGAGCAAGAGATTCAAATTCAAAATTTTAATGATGTAGAAAAACTAACCGAACAAATATTTAATGTAGTTGATTTGTTGTGGATGTACGGAAAGTGGAAAAATATCTCACCGTTGCCAGGGTGGAATGGATTTATTGAACAACTTACAAAAAATTATGAGAACTTTGTAACTTCTCGGATTCTGTTTCTTACTTTTATTCATCATCCTGCGAGTAATATGGACACAATTTACACCACATTACAGTGAACTATAAACACTGCCAAGAAACATGAACAAAGAACATGCTTAATAACTTTTGATCAGCCGTTGTACATAAAAGCACGTAAAATCGTAGCAGCTTCAGATGCTAACTCAGACTTGTCCAGAGTAGTTGTGAAACTAGGAAGCTTTCATGTGCTTATGTCTTTTATTGGATGCATAGGGTATATAATGAATGGAAGCGGAATCGAGGAAGATCTTAGTACAATTTATGCTTTGAATTCTGTCGACAAAATGTTGGATGGTCACGCTTTTGCAAGAAGTATCAGAGGCCATACGCTATTATTTTGAAGATATGGAGATTAAAAGTTATAATGCTTTAGATAGGTTCATTCAGCAGATAACAATTTGCGATGTTTCCTATGAAACTGTGGAAGAATGTGCAGGTAATTCTGGCTCCGTAGTTTACATAGCGTTATCCTATAAACGGATGCGCGCTTCCCACTCCCCGCGCTATATCTCGAAAACCATTAACCATACGAAGAAATAAATTAGAACAAATTTGTAGAAAATTTTATTTTCTATAAGTTTTGTGAAACATTTAATGACATGCGACGCAAAGGAGGCGAGATATTTGCAAAAAAAAAACGATTTTTATGACCTTTGACCTTTAATATCTTGATTAGCAGACACGATATCTTATGAGACTTTTTACCCTATCTTTAGAATGCCAAAACAAAGGTCTGTGCAAAATTTTAGCTTGTTATCTTTCATTCCGAGGTTAAACCCTTATTTGACTGGACTACACGGTGTATGGCTGAGAGGCAAATAGTAGTGGATTCTAATTAGAATGTAACGGTAAACCGTCGAGCTCGATAGGGAATCTTATGATGCGAACAGGACAGTGTAGATGTTTGGTTGGTTCTCCATCTGTGGAGATAGCTCGAAGATCTGCTGTCTCGGTTACGGATGTCTGTGGACTCCTCTCCAGACGGTGCCTTACTAACAAGAAAAGGGTGTGGCATGAAGCTTCAGTCTGACCCTCTTGTGAGGATCTCGCATCTGCCAATATAATTTGATGAATATAAAGGAAAACTCGACAGAGGTCCCTTTACGATGGATGCCATAATAGTAGGCGTCTGGTCAAAAGACTCAGTTGACAAATGGCTGCATTTTATGATGGTGGCCTGCAATGAAGGCCTTTGTTGAGTCTTGAACCAGTTATGAGCTAAGCAACTGATGTGACTTGTACTCCGGTTGATAATGTTGTCTCAAAGCGTCTGATGAGAACAAATCAGATGGCTTGAAAATATTTCCACAATAGGTTTAAAAATTTCCGCTTCAAAAGACAAGTAATTGTATTTAAGGAATCTGGAAACGTATTCGTTATATTTTTATTCAACGAATCAGGTTTAAAAATAAACTACAGCAATTCGTTTCTCCAAAAACTTCAAGTCACTATTTTTAATAAATGAGAACAAGGATATTACGTATAAGATATTAGCATTGAGAAAACATATTGTACAGTATTATTTATTTGCAGCTATTTTTTAAACACATTTTGCGTGTAATACATCACACGTGGGAATACGCGTAGGAAGTATGAACGGTGTGTTTGATGTTTTCCCATTTGAATAATTGTTTGCCTATTCACGTATTCGCGAATTGCGCTTTCAAATGATGCGCGCTAATTGTTCATTTGTAATTTATCGTCTAGAATAGTACGAGAGTAGGTGTTTCTATACCCATACTGACATACTCTGGGTTTGGTCGCACGCAATACACTCGCAAAGACAATACACCCGCAGGGACTCGTCGTCAAAGGGCGTCGGTTTTCCGCTGCCAATTAACGCGAAAGCCATTACTCAGCGCGGCGTCTCGTTGAATCACAAATTACTACATGTGAAATTTTCACAATGCGAAAGCTCGAAAGTTAAGCCTGTATTTGGTGCGCGGGGAGGGAAAAGTTCCCGGGCCACCGCGGGCCAATTTTCCGAGGTACGTGACGGGATGTAGATGGACGTTAGTGATGTGACGTCACTACGTGCTGCACGTCCCCGGTGGGCCAAAAAAGGGAAAAGGGTCTGAAGTTTTCGGGGTAAAAGGTTCGTTGACTTTGTGGCCGTAAAAGAGATTTGTTTGTTCTTGAATATGACGTGATTTCGGCATTGTGTTACTCGGCGGCGTGAGAGATCGCGAGTTGCCAAAAAACTATGGGAAAAGTTTTAGGCCCTCTTTTTTGCTTTAGTGTCTCTAAAATTTTAGTACATATTATATAGAATAAAGTGTATTCATGTGTATAGTTCTATATATTATATAATTTTTAGTATAATACATAGTACTTGATAAATATCAGATTATATATATACATATGTGGTGATTACATGCATGAAAACATTTTAGGAAAAAAAGTTTTTTTACATTTATCAGTACATTCTAAGATGATAATAAGTAATTAGTATTGATAATTTTTTGGTAACATTGAATTTGATTTAATTATTAATTTTGATTTAAATTAGTAAATATTATTATTTTAAAATAAATAATATATTTTAATATTATCTATATATAAAAACCGTATAATTCAATCTTTAAACTTTTTTCATATAATTTGTTTCTGTTACAAAACAAATCTCATTGTCAAGTTAAGTAATTTAAGTTGAGCTTTTTTTAACTTTAGTATATTTCTTTAAAAAAAATACAATAAATATCTACACATATAAAAACACATTTATTATATAAGACAGGATAGCTAAATATATTATTTAATTATTCTTCTCTCACAAGTGTACCCCTATCACTGAGAAACTTCACAAACTGTTGACTCTTAATTATACTATAGATTTATTCATTAATTTTAATTATTTGTTCACGGTAAAATATTGTTTGATTTTCTTGGTACGGAAAAAGTACCTCTATATATTCAGAACACAATATATCGTTCAAACTCAAACACAATTATACAAAGACATTCGTACAAAGGCAAAATTTGAACACACACACAATATGTGTATTCGAAAACATTCCGAAAATAGAATCTCACTCATGCCTAAATGTAAAAACGAATCTGATTTAACGTCCTGAAAATATTCAATGATTGAAATTCTTTAAATTTAATTTGGAACGACGTAGGAAGAACATCGATTATTTGTACAATACGAGATCACATTATTAGCAATGGGATGAAGAATAATGCTACGTATAACCGTGGTACAGCTCAAACACAAATTCTACGAATTGTGTGGGAGTCGCAAAGTTATCCAAAATATAATATTAAGTATTCTGGGCACTAATGGTGAACCAGGCAATATCGAGGAGCGAATAAATATTGTTAACCTGAATTGTGGTTGTTATTATAAGGTCAGATCCACTAGAGCTTTAATTAGCATAATTTAATCTAATAAGATAACCGTAATGATATTTTTATAGATCTTAGACTAATTATTGTCTTTCTTTCAAAGTAGACAAATTTTCAATAATCTATATTTGCTCTTAATCTCATTAATTATCAACATTATTACCTATTATAAAATATGGATAATGGTTCGAAAAAATATTTTTGAGACATCAAAGAAGCGGCTAATATGTGATATAATAATGTTGCATGTCGAGTTGTATTTTTCCTGTAGCTGAGATTCGTCGTGATTGCTCTCTGGACGATCCGCTAATGATCAGTTAAGGTCTGTATGATCTAGACTGGTAACTTAGATATTGCGGGTTTGAGCCAAGACAGCAGATTCAAATTTTTATTTATTAAAAATATGCACTTATATTTAAAAATATACCCTAAGTGCAAAATAAGTTTATTGATTATTAAATAACCGGCTAGTACAGTTTTATCCCGTTGTAACGCATTGGGCTTACGTCTGTCAGGCTACAAAGCAAGATAAAAAAAATGTCTCGAGTTGATGCAGTCTTCTGACTTGTCTCTGCTATTGTGACACTGAAACAACTTCGTGCCTCAGTGACTCAGTGTCACATATTTTATGAAACACATCCTTAAAAAGTGTTTTAGCATAAATGGAAACGGTTCAGATGAGCACAAAGACAATCGGTAATTGAAAAGTCGAAAATCAATAATTATGTGCGCATCCTTTCCAAACAAATAGTAGTTTTTCGGCAGTACTAATGAGTGAAAAATGTCTCGAAATGGATGTTAGGTAGACCGTGCAATATTTTAAATTATTATCGCAATTATTTGGTCATAAGATCTCTCCAATCCATCTTTTACTGTGTTGGGAATATATTGTGTGTGACCTCATTTTTAAGATATGTTATTCTCCTTTTTGTTTCTTCTAAATCGAGTTACTTTTGAGTCCTATTAAATTGTGTAAGTAGGTAAGACTTCTTGGGATTTTTTAAAAATATCTGCGGTTGTTTTAATTTTCATCTAGTATGTTTTTGTTGAAAAAATGATTTCGTGATTCTCTTATCTTAATTGTTTTGATCAAGATATTAAGGGCTTATCTAAGTTGTGAAGCAAAAGTATTAGATACGAACCAACGTTGGCATGGTTATATTGGCAATTTTAAACGGTAATAGATTTACCAAAGTCTTCCTGTGAGACGACGAATCGGATTGGGGGTTTAGGTAGCAATTTCTCAAAATCGGCGAAACTTGAGCCCGTAACCTATTGATTCGATTCAACCATTTGGCGATCGTGACGGGCAAACATTTCATGATATCAAAATGGTCCTTTGCAGGATATGTCTGTCGGCTTCTGGTCCGATAATGAAGGGGACGTGCCAAGAATCGCACAATTTGCCCAGGTCATGGTTCAACGACGACCCGGATACGGACAGAGTATAAATTCGGCAAGGATAACATATTTCACACGTAGTGCCAAAGACCCCTCGTGGCCTTTGGCCAAATGTTCGACCTGGTGCCAAAGCCAATCCAAATCCACACACGTCCAAGTTGGATATGCTAACGCGGAAAGCTCCAAGAGCAAATCCCGGCTTTAATAATTCGCCGGGAAAAAGTAATCAGGGACTTAAAATAATTATTACATAAACGATTTTCGCTGAGCAAACAGGTAAGAACTTTCAATCAGGCAAGGAGTAAACTTTAGAATGTACTTAATCGAAACTTTTTGATTACAGTACCGACGGATTTATACAAGAGATTGTACTCTTGAATATAACCAGATTAAATTTTTAGAATATGTTTTATTCAAACATATAATTATATTATAATAAATTAATATCGAACTATGTCTTATTTTAAAAGCCTATTTTTTAAACATTAAATCAGCTAAAAAATAAGGTTTGACATGCTAAGCAACAAGCTGTGACTTTTCTATATAGTAAAATATATTTTAATCGTTAGCATGAATTAGTTGTTTACAGTCATAATTTTCCATACATATAATAAATTATAAGGGTATGTTTCAAGGGTCGGTTTTATTGGTTATCCCATAAGTTATGCGCCTTTTATTTACATGTATTTGAACATACAAAAACACACTTTTAGATATTTTTAATAAAGAATATATTTCCTATATTTTTTTCAACCTTCTACCATGTTTGTCCCAAACTTCAATTCCCATCTCGAAAAGCTTATTTGCCATTAGGCGGAAAAATCTTCCCTTTTCTGAATTCATACACTTTGGAACAGTTAGTATCTGATGGGGTAATGTCGGGGGAATATGGTGGAAAGCACAATATTTTGCTTATCTAATGTCATGTTTACACATGTGCGCGTTGAAATTATAAAAAAAATACTTTTTATGACATTAGATGATAATAAATTTAACCGTCATGTCTGCAACAGTTCTTTAAAAAAATTCAAGACTTAATTTTTGAAGTAACTTCTCAAACAATCGTTTTCTTCTCATAAGATACTGAATATATCGCTTAGTTATATTCATTTTTAATTTTAATAAGAGATCAAAATTTACTCTTACTTGTTATTATAAGCGTTACAAAAAGTTACGGTAATATATATATTATTAAAAAATGATTACATCATCGTATTATAAATTAGTTTTAACTAGCGTTTAACGATCAATTATCTTTATAAACAAATTTGTGAAGTACTCAAAACTATTTTTTTATGTAACGGTTACTAAAAGATTTAACTATCGGAAGCTATGTATAAGTTAGACGGTAAAAAATAGAGAAGGCGTAAGACTTTGGTATTGGAAGCAATAACTTTTTTCGATGCAAAGATTTTATAAGTTTATCTAAAAATTAAATACAATAAAAATATTTATGTGTTCTATATCATTGCTTTTAAATTATATCTTCTACATAATTTATTTATACATAGTATACCTATCGATACATAGTATACATAGTAAACTATCGATAAGAAAAGGACATTGTTTGCAAACTTAAAACTGTAACTGCCCCGCCATTATTATGTATTTATCGCATGTGTTCATTTGTAAATTATTGTTCGAGCCGAGCGTAATAATTTATTATTTAGTATGACCAAGGCTGTTGGAAAATTTGCGTTCGTGTTACTGCGCCCCAAGCGGCTTCTGCAGATAAAATCGTCGCAGGCTTTCACTAATTATTTTATGAAGAGCCTTACTATTTATTCATTCTAATGTATGGGTGTTAATTTAAAAAAAAAACATTATTAAATAATTTTTAACGTACATAAAGCGGGGTGCCTCAATAAATGTGCTGTATCTAACTAATTTGTTTGTTGAGTCCATAGACTAGACCGTCGCCAAGTACAATGTCTGTGTTAAAAGCGCCATAAACCAGATCTAACTTCACACAATGTATTACTTTGGACTTCTAATGGTCTTTGTGTTATTTATTTATTTTACAGTTTTTAGTTTTATTTGTACAAAAAAGCCATTATTATAATTTTAATTTAAAAATTAACACTTTATTGAATATATATTTTTTAACGTTCAAAAAATAAAAGATATAATACAAACTTTTACAGCGAAACAACGCGTAAAACTTATTGAATTTTACTTTGACAATCAGCGCCCGATTTATTTTATCTAAAGAGCGTACATGCGTTATTTTTGCAGAGCAACGATCTGTTTAAATATCTCACGAAATAGAAATCTTCGCTAAAGTAATATATAGAAAAATATTTAACGTATACAGCATACCACAGATGAAGAACCAATATTATATATAGCATGGCTTTGGTTGCAGCAGGATGCTCAAAATATTTTTTTAGAAAATTTCCATATTCATTAGATTAATTGAATTACTTTACTCTGATAGCATGTCTTCAGATTTATTTGTTTACTGTTTTATTAAAAAGTCATTGTTTATTAATAAACCTTAATATATTTTAAAGTAAAACAATAAATTTATAAAAAAATCTATGCGTTATATACGATAGTTATGTAGTACTAATATTAAAAGAAATTTTATCATTTAATGTACATATGTAAGTTAATTAATCAAAATATTTTTTTAATGTTTTTTCAATGCTCTATGATGGCCATTGTACACAAAATAGTTATAACATAAATTAAATATAAATAAAGGGCACACTTAAATGGATAAATACCAACCAAAAATTTTGTTTAGCTCCTTATATCACAGAATACATCCTTGTGCTTAGCTAGCTCGTTATAAAGCTAGATGACGCGTGCGATAGGTGCGTTTTCAAGCTCTGACCTCCTGGCGCGACGGGAAAGAATAAAGGACGCGGTCACAACTCTATATGGCACTCTAAAGTCACTGATCCTTAACTACTGCAAAAAGTGTTTCATTGACTAGATGCTACGACGAGTTTCTTTATTGCTTTTAGCGTTGTGATACAATTCAATGAATTGTATCATAACACTACTAGCAAAAAGGCACACAATTAATTTAATTTAAACCAAAAATCGCCAAAAAATGAATAATTAAAGAAACCGCCTCAAGCATTTTTAAAAATTGCTTTATTAAGTACACGCTACACTGGGAATACAATTAATTTAAAAGTAATCTAAAAACTCTCACAATCTGAGATTTTTAGTCAAATAAAAATATATTATTATTATTGCTAAACATTTAAGATGTTTTCACTTAATATAATCATATTATTGGGTGACTAAATTTTAGAAATGATTATTATTATTTAATATTTTTATTAATATTAGTATTATTATTATTATTATTATTAGAAAGCTTATTTTTTATTTTAAAACAATAAACAATACATATTTAAATATAACATTTAAAAATACTTTATTTTTATAATACGCTATATTATAGTTTTAAATATGTATATGCTACTAGTGAATGTGTATCAGTGAAAATATATTTTTACAAGTGAAAATATATTTTTACAAGTGAAAATATAATTTATCTAGTAGTTTCTTATATGCTGCTTTTGACTTTTATTTGCTAGACGTGAAACGTTTAAAAAAATGCTAATCTTCAACTGACTTTATAGACTAGTAAAAATATGTATCAAAAATAAATTCGAATATGATTTTTCTGAATCGATTTTTTTTCTTATACGAACATTTTTGCGTAACGTTCTTAGTTTAAACAACTAAAGATTTGGGCACTTGTGTTCTGTTACTGTGTTATTTTTCACCGGATAATGCTATTTAATGGAAATATAATATTGCATTTATTTGTATTTTTATTTTTACCATTTCATTTTTAAAATGTATTAATTAATCTGCCCAAAATTCCGAACGTCACGTACGTCAGCGTAATAAATAAATTTTCTTAGTAAATTGCAATACACTTATTTACTTAATTTAGATTTATAACCCTTTAACGAATTATTAACGGTTGTATTTTTGCTCCTGTACCTATAAATACAAATATAAATAGAAATAAAATAAATATAGACATAGAATGTATGGAGAATGGCTAGACGTGAAACGTTTAAAAAAATGCTAATCTTCAACTGACTTTATAGACTAGTAAAAATATGTATCAAAAATAAATTCGAATATGATTTTTCTGAATCGATTTTTTTTCTTATACGAACATTTTTGCGTAACGTTCTTAGTTTAAACAACTAAAGATTTGGGCACTTGTGTTCTGTTACTGTGCTATTTTTCACCGGATAATGCTATTTAATGGAAATATAATATTGCATTTATTTGTATTTTTATTTTTACCATTTCATTTTTAAAATGTATTAATTAATCTGCCCAAAATTCCGAACGTCACGTACGTCAGCGTAATAAATAAATTTTCTTAGTAAATTGCAATACACTTATTTACTTAATTTAGATTTATAACCCTTTAACGAATTATTAACGGTTGTATTTTTGCTCCTGTACCTATAAATACAAATATAAATAGAAATAAAATAAATATAGACATAGAATGTATTTAAATTACATAAACAATAATATAGAACACGTAGTACTAAAAATACATTAATATTAATCAATTTAATAAATGTATTTTTTTTTTATAAAATTAAATTCTAAAATACAATTACAATGAATTCCGTACAAATAACTGGAATTTATATATAATAAAAATTCGAATCTCAGAATTCCAAAAAGTAACAAGAATTGAATTCCTGATGTGTATCATATTCACTGAACCGTTTTAACAATTAATTTGATGTTGGTCTGATGATTCATCTTGTTAATCCAGTAATATTATATTTAATTTTTCCTTCTCTAAAATTGTGTATTTTTAATATTTATAAAATGTTAATAAAGTAAACAACGAATAGTTTATTAATTAATAAAATAAATGACGGCAAATAAAAATACCAAAAGGTGGTTTCTCATATTGAACACTACTGCTTTTTTTTTTTTTTTTCTAGAAACCGAAAAAATTTTAGCATTTATTCATAGCGTCCAACTTTGTCCAAGATATATTTAAAGTCAATATTTATTCACTATATTAAATTGTATTTATCCTGTATTTACAGATATATTTCAAAATTTCGCTATATAAAATATTTTGATCTCTTATTTCCACGTATTGAAGTAGCATGTTATTGATCGTTAGCACGTTCAGCTAAATAACTTTTAATTTAAAAGTTGACCTATAAATGTCCGGTAAAATGATATGTGCAAATGTAATTTCGCTACTGTTCATACTAGAGGAGACAGAAAGACACTTTTTTTTCTACAGTATATGTAACAATTAAAGACACACGTAAAAAACATTTATTAAAAATATGCACCTAACAAAATAACTAATTAATTCAAGCTTAAAATGGAACTATCTTGATTTACAATGTACGTAAAAACCCTTCCGTTTTCATTACACTGACTGTAATATCCACGCTTTCTATAATAGTATCCCATTCATATACTTTCACCATGAGCTCAACCAAATTGCTCGATTCCCGGCACGTCCTCTTCATTATCGGACTTTCCGACGGATAGGTATCCTATATCTCATATAGTAGGTATAACCGACCATTTCGGTATCTTAAGATATTCTCAGATTACGTACAAGGAAGCGCCAAGAATATGGATGTAACGCCAATCCGGCAGAACGGCCGTGGGTTTTGGAAACGAATCGCTGTTTACGCTTTCGTTTGATTTATGTACGAATGAAAGGGGTTTGCGCTCGGATCCGGTCGCTATTATTCAACATCGCTAAATTGGCAGATGAGTAACGATACGTGCAAAGTACGATATTATAGCAGTAATTACTTTTCGTTCCCAGTGTATGTAGCTATTCCGTCTACGAGTGGTACATAAGTTGCTGCTTCATTTAAAAAGTAATAAGTTTTGTTTTACATATTTGTCTTAAGTCCGCAATGGTGGCAAGCATATTATACTAAATTTGATGTATTGTTATGTAACTTGAACTGGTAACAACTAGGTAGAATAATTAGTATAACAATGTTGTATTTCTTTACTACAAATATAAAATCAGAATAAAATGTTTGCATTATTAATTTTTCATAGAAATAAATTTTAACATGATACTATTGCTTTAACTTAATTACTACAAGTTTTATTTTTTAACATTTTAAATCACAACGTTTAAGCACTTATTTTTTTTCTTATAAGGTAATAAAAATAATTCTTATGACACTAAATATATAAGCCTATTTTCTAATCATCTGAAATTTAAATATTGCAGTGAAATATTACAAGACTATAAATTATACCAACTATTAAAAAATGGACAATATTTTCACTGATGTACGAGTACCATTGCAATATATATGCCCATTGTGTTTTTCAATTTCAGAAATTTCAGAAATAACCTATATTTTTGTGGTGTTGCAGCTATAGAGTTTCTTAATGGCTTATTTTATTTTATTTTAATTTTTATACATCAATATAAATCATGTTTAAATTACATTTAATTAAAATAAATACTATATAATTAAATATATATATGTAAGAACCTGTATCTATCATTCAAATTGTAATTTTCAAATCCTTTTAATATGACGAATATATATAAATATTTGAATATTTTTTAGTAAACTATTTGATATTCGATAAGTAAAAAATATCAAATATTTAATAGCTCTACTTGTAGTAGGTATATACACAAGTGATAAAAAAAGATCGAGACTATCATGTTTTCTCGTATTAAGATGAATAGTGAGACAATCCCTTGGGCAAACTATGGCGAATACTTCGGTCATCCAATTCAGACTCCCACCTAAATTGAAAGAGACAGATGGAAGTTATATGGCAAAAATAACTCATAACCATTTTTTAGCTAGGGCTTCAGTAGCAAAAATATAATTTCGTGGTATAAATTACTAATATGGCTACTGCTGACATATTCTTGTATGATCTAGTTCTAGTATATCTCATGTTTCTTCACACTAAATGGCATAAATGCTTACGCGAAAAGTTGGTTTAAAAACAATTTAAGAATAAATTTATTAATATTGAAAAACTAAGCATAAAATGTTAGATGATCTGTATCCAGGTGATTTCTGCTGTGATACATACTCATTGTTAGTTTCGCCATTTGTATTTTTGCTTTTTATAATATGTTTTATATAAGCTATTTACGATAGAAACATAACTACTGTCGATTAATTGTTTATTATTTTTACGACACGCTCTTAATTTATGTGCGACTAAAGAGCTATTTTTATTAAAATTAAAATAAAATATTTGTCAAAAGCAAAAAAATCCGCTATATACAGATGTCATAACGATTTACCCTATGTGTATTATCACTTGAATAATTCATATCATTTATTACCTTAAGTTATATATCATATTAAATTAAGGTTAGTATGTATATAAATTTAGAAATATTTTTTTCTAATAGGATTTTGCTTTTTATATTTTTTTCCTACGATTTTATCTACATTGTTAATAAAATACTTGCTCAATTTTTCAATTTTATGATAATAGGAAGACTTGCTGTGCAAATGATTTTAAATATCTCGTATAGCATTTGTCGTCAATTTGTCATAGCAGTTTTATGTGCGAGTGTGATTTTGCGCGAATTGTTCAAGTACGTGAAAATGAATTGTACCCTTGAAAGCGCCGACGTGACGACACGTAGTCTCTTGTTCTTTTTTGTCCTCGCAAAACGTATATATAAAAAACGTGATAAAATAAATCCAACATATTCGAATAAAAGTGAAAAATAAAATATATTAAACGTAATGGTATTCAAGCTGCGCCCGCTCTTTTTATCTCAAGGGCCATAAAAATTATTAATATAGTAATTCTTATTCTGTGAATAAAACACAATTTTTCGCTATGGCTGAAATAAAAGAAAATGCCTATCTGTAAGAACATAAACAATGGGAAAATATTTTTTGGCCAGCACTTGTCCTTTATTCGTATTAAAATATTGTCTTATGTCAAAGTTTTAGTGGTTCATAGATGTAAAATCTAGGTTTACGATGAAATTTTATTGTCGTACGAGCTCCTAAATACCTTATATGCTGGCGATAAAACCATATTTATATTACGGATAAAATGACAGGGCTATGTTTATTTATTCAACTTAAACATACATTCAATCTTTGCCGGAATTATATAACAAGTTTTTTATAAGCGCAACGTAAAAAAATACACAATAGTTATTATTTGTATGTTAACTTTATTTTAGTTATTATAAATATTTAAAAAATGTAACATATGAGGCCTCTAAAATATAGGAAAGTATAAACCATACTTTACATTTTATCACAAATCATTTTCTATGTCATTATCCCAAAACATGTTTGTTGAGTTTACTTAAAATATGTTCAACTCTGCGTATAATTTAGTTTTTGCCTTTAAACTTTAACCCTTTATATGTTATGAGATTTTATAATAAACAGCTACGTAGATTTTCTTATTTTAGGTAGAAAATGTTGATGATTAATTGCGAAATATTCAATTACATTTGAGCTTAAAAAATGTCAGGTTATGATTTATTTAATATTTTAAATAAATAATTTTCTATATTGCAATTTTTATTTAAGAAAAATGCATTGATTTTTTTTTTTTAATACGATATTAACTTCCGGATAACTAAAACGTTATAAGGTATTTAAGTGCCTCAAATTTTCAGTTCAATAATTGTTGGCAGGAATAATTTATAAAAATATTTTTTAATAAATTTATTAATAGTAATAATAGCAAGTTTGTTTGTAAAAAGTGTCACAATAAAATTTATTTTATATTTTTCATATATTCCCATATCACATATATTTTTAGCAAATCCGAGATAAAAGCAATGGAAAACCTATCCTTACCGTTTTCCAAGAAAAGCTTCGATGTTTAAGTCTCCATTCTTAGTGAATAAAGGAAAGGATTAAGAATAAAAATATATTTTTAATATAAATTTAATATATGTTATATAATTGAACATATTTATTTTAATGTAATATTGACTAGACTTAAGATCAGGTTCATATTAATTTTTGATATTAAATTGACATTTTTTTTAAATATATCTTTTGTCCACATAATGACATTTTTAGCGTTTATTATATTAAAACTTAAACTCAACAAATACGGCCACAGTCGTAAGCTCTGAAGCGATTATCCTAATCACATACAAAGTTGGCTTGTTGATCCGACAGCCAATTAAAAAGTGGTACGATAACTTTTCGCGGCCCTAACTAAATTTTCCGCCGACGCAATTTTTCCATTTGCGAATTTCTACAAGCTCAAGTTTTTCTTTCTCTTTCTCTCCTTCTCTTTTTGGTCGGTCACAAACACCTTTTTCGAAAAAGCCGTCAGGGATCGCGAGACCGCAATTTCGAAAGCTCCCCGGACGGTACAGCGTAATGCACGTGCCGAATAAGTTTTGCGGCGTTAAGAGTGAAAAAATAACTTATTTACGGATTAAAAAAGAAACATAAAATTTTGCCACCCTGTGGCTCTACAAAACGTCAGTGTTTTTAAAACTTTCTATAGAACGATCCTTGTTTTTTTTATTTTTAATATTTATTTGCTGCAAATATTTTTTCAATTATTTTTTATAAGCATAAATCTGTCTGTCTAAATATTTAGGTTGTTGTTAGGGCAATTGTTTCGATTAAAATAATAATCATGAGGCAGTAGTAGTTATCAAATATAATAAAAAAGTCACACTCTTAATGGCATGCCAACATTTGTATATATTACAAATTAGTTGTTGAGTGCAAAGTAATAAAATTTCAGAATCATGCTCAATTCTGGTTTAATAAAATTAGATAAATCAGCCTTCACAATATCTAGGAATACGTATTATTTCAGAAAGTCTAAGTAACAATTATTATATTTTTTAGCAAGACCATATATTTCAGCGAACTATTGCTTGAGAAACGCTGTATTAAGCAACGTCGAGAGTGAAATCAAGTGGCAGGCGAGCTTAACAACCTGGAAAAAATATCACATAACCAAACTCGGCTTGAGAGTTTTACGACGCGGTTATAAATTTATTATGAATAAGATTTCAAAAAAAAAATCGACGTAAGAATATAAAGTAAAAAGGCAATTGTTGGATTGAGACAAAGAGATCCCTCCGGGAGATAGTAGTTTTCTTTTAGGATAAGCTTTTCGAAGAAAGTGTTTTGGAACCGCAGCGGGAGTGGGCTGTCGACTTTCAATAAATTGGCTTTTTATCACAGAGATGTAAGTGCGAACGGGGCAAAACGGGCTCTCGTGATATTGCCTGTTTGGTAGTGTGATACTGACTTCAGATAAATTTGAAAAGTGAAATTTGAGTTCAGGGGGAAAATTTGCTTAAATTAAAAAAAAATAATAATAATGTGTTATATATATAATATACTGACTAAATCTATAACTTTATTATGTTGTCAATAGAATTTTATACAATTAAAGTATATATGTATATCAACTTATTTTAAATATAACCATATAGGCTAAAAATAAAATATGCTTTGAGAAGTAAATCTTCAATTAAAAGTTTATGTACCTTAGGAATATATTTTTTTGATAGATTTGAGTTTTCTAAAAATTAAACTACAAAAAAAACGTTCGGCTTCCGCGTAAATCAATCGACAACATACCAAGCTTATTGTCACTAGACCAAAAATTATTTTAAGGCGCACAAAATTTAATTGAAAGTATGTTTGTACTACCATATTTTAAATACATCCCTAAAGAATTACTTCTAGCAAGAACAAAACTGCTAAAATATTAAATACGAAATTTTTCAATAGTTAATATTAGCGAATATTGAGTAATTGCTTTCTTGTTCTTTTAAACAAATATAGCTTGTTCTTTAAGTATTTTTCAATTCATAAATTATAATCGTTATTTTTTTCTATACAACAGTATTTTACTAGTGTTAGATATAAACGAAATCGAGCTATGATTTAGGCAATTTTTGGTGGAATATGTTTTCTGTAAGAAATTAATTATGGATTCCACATAGTCTCTTCATATACAGCTTTTCCATATTTAATTGCAAATATCACACAAAATGGCAACCCTTGTCTCCAATTTCATTTATTATTTCCACTGAAACTTCATCGCTACCCGGGTATTTCTTCATTATCAGTTTCGTTATAGATTTATAAGTATCTGCAGGTGAGATATCTGGTTCAAATCAAATAAATTTTTTGGATAAATCTGTTCATCAGGATATTTATTTTTTCTGTTTTCAAGATGTGTTTGTGTCTTTTTTAGATGTATTTAATCTTCTGCAGGGTCAATTTAAATTTTTCATTATTTTTTTGAGTTTCAACTTTATGTTTTTTTTTCATCAATCATTAAATCATTTATTTAAATTCGAAATTAAAATAAATAAACGTTTAAAATTTTTGTATTATTATTAGAGAATTTATTTTCTAGGCTTAAAAACACCAGTTTATTAAACCACAGTTTGTAAAAGAATTTTATCTACGTGAGAACTGCTTTCTATCTTTGCATTAAAGTTCACTGAAATATTGTTATTTTCCTTGTAGAAATTAAAGCGAATGTACGTTCAAGAGATTTATAAAACCGAGTCTTCGGATTCTGCCGTAAGTACATACGCTTGAAGAAAATTGATTTTGCAAGGATGAGTATTTACTTTTAAGTGAATAATTCTCTTATTTATTGAATTAAATCTAATAACTGCGTTATTCGTTTTTAGCGTTATTATGATTTCATTTTTATTACCTAAAAAAAATAATGTGTTTCAGAAAATAAACTTTAAATATTAACATTGTCATTTTTAAACCTAAATACTATGAAAACACACCAATCCATTAATCTCACGTATCGAAAACTACGATAGAAACAACTTTAATTTAAATATAACACTTGATACCAAAGCACGTATTGCTTTAGAGCAGCGGTTCTTAACCTTTTCAAAGTCACGGTGCACTTTTGATCATGGGAAAAAGTGGCGGTGCACCAGAATTAAGAGGTCGAAAAAAATATGTGGACATAATTTTTATTACATATTTAAAAAAAATAATAGTTACATACAAAATTACATACAAACTTTTTACATCTTTTTTTAAATTAAATTATATAAAAAAGCTTAGTATTGAAAATAAATTTAGGTGGTTAATTTTGCCCTAGAACCAATTTTTAATTACGTGTTTTATTAAAAATATTTGTATTATTATTTAAAGGTGCTCTTTGGGTGGCAAATCTAAGTGGTGCATTTTCCCCCTTTTGTTTACCCAAAATGACGTTCCTGCTTAACATAATGGAATTTATATAATCAATCAAAAATGAATTAATGTGATACCTGAGCTTGTTGGCTTTTGCAGATATCAGAAATATTACGTCGAATATTTTATGTAGTTACCCTGAATTCTTCGTTTAAATTTTTTTCTGTCTTTCTCGTTTTTTAGTTTTCATATTAGTTGTTGTTGAGAAACCAAGCTCACACAAATATGATGTTGAAAACTGTAACAAAATGTTCAGTGCCTTGATGTAAAGAAGTGAATATTCCTCTTGGACAGTAATCCAAAAATTCTTCATAGTTATTTCGGAAAATTTAATTTTTAGAGTACGATCAGTCGACAATGAGACTAATTTAATGATTTCGTATCCGGTCATACTTTTTTATATTTAAGAATGGAAAATAATGTGCAATTTTATCTTCCAATAAAGTTAAATGTTCTATTATTGCGGAAATAACTTCCTTGGGAATGTTTTCGTTAAGTGAACATATCTACTTTTTTTCTATTATTTGATTTTTCGAAAGAGTTATTTTTTTCCGAAATCCTGTCAATTTGTCAATGGATGTCATGAATTTTTCGTTTTTTCCTTGAATGCTTGTGTTAACGTTATTTAAGTAATTAAAAATATCTGCTAAATATGCCACTTAAGCATACCAATCATTCTTCTGAAGACATTTTACAAAATCATCCATACCTTCATTTCAAAAAAAGATTAACAATTCATTCTTAAGTTCTATGAATCGGCATAAAACTTTACCCTTAGATAACCACCTGACTTCAGTGTGAAAAAGCAAACAGTCGTACATAGCTTCCATAGAAATGCAAAGTTTTTTAAACATGCGTGTTTTTAAAGGTCTTGATTTTATGAAATTCACTATATTTACAACATGATTTAGTACAGGTTTTAGTGTTGCTGGTAATATTTTCGAAACTAAAGATTCTCTATGTAAAAAACAGTGCGTAGATATAATATTAGGTTTTCTTGTCTTTGCAAGGGTTACAAATCCTTTAAATGAGTCTACCATTGAAGGAGCACCATCCATACAATTCCTACACATAGCTCCCATGATATTTTAAATTGTTCTAAATATGAATAAATAAGATCAAAAACATCTTGTCCTGTCGTATGCTCGGTAAGTTCTTTGCAGCATAGATATTAATTCACTATTTTGTTTTCATTTATGAAACGAACGAATCCTAGTATTTGTGCCTTACCGCTAATGTCAGTAGATTCGTCGACTTGTAAAACAAAATATCGCTTGGAAAGTTTATCGTTAACTGTTTTCTCAGTATCATCCGACATATTTAATTATTTTTTTTATTGTATCGTTTGAAAGAGGAATTTTCGTAATTTCCTTTTTGCTTTATCACCAAACATAATTTTTCCTATTTCACAATATGCAAGTAAAATTAGAGACTCTGCTAAAGTATGTGGTTTTAATTGTACAGCAATCAATTCAGCATTCTTGTATGACGCCAGTTGTGCCTTATCAGAAATTTTAAGTTTTTTCAAAATATTTCGCTTTTTTATTTTGCATGCTTAACAATCTTTTGAAGTAATCTTTACTTTTTGATGCAAGATCGGCGTGCTTCGTAGTGAATTGGCGATTTAACTTGACTTAACTTAACTTAACCCGGGATCCCGGGATTCGGGATCCCGGGTTCCCGAACGATTTTCAATACCCGATGAGTCCCGGGATTATAAAACATAATCCCGAATTTTTCGGATTGGTTGATTTATCAAGCACAATCGAATTATCATTGACAACATCGTTATATTTCGTGTACAAACTTGCGCGAGTTGCATGTGTCATCTGTGAATCTTTGAGGCTGTGAGTCTAAACGTGCTTTTTCAGCAGCAGGCTGCTTAGGAACCAAAATCAGATCAAGTCTAAATGATAAAACACTTGATGCTTTGATGTTACTTCGTGAGTTTTATTCAAAATAATGTTTTCAATTAATTGTCTATGAATGTACATAGGTATGTACATACATTGTCAAAAGTTCATTTTTTTCTTCTCAAATAAATATATAAGACCTTCCCTTTTTTTTTTTATTATAATTTTTTTTTATTTTAAGTCCAAGACTAAAATTATACGTACCCTTATACATTGTACGTTATAAAAAACAGATGTAAAAATATATTGTATTATTCATTTTAAATTATTTTTATCGATAAAATAACGTGAAAATTATCCCGGGACTGGTCCCGGGATCCCGGGATCGACTAATTGCAATACCGAAATCCCGGGATCAAAATTTTGGCCCGGGATTGGAATCCCTAATTGTGGGGTATCACGACTATAATAAAATATAAATTGATTGAAACATTAAGATTTTAATTTTCTCGCGGTGCACTTGCAATAAGCTCGCGGTGCACTGGTGCACCGCGGTGCACCGGTTAAGAACCACTGCTTTAGAGGCTAAGAAACACTTTTCAATGGTTTCGGATCTTTAGCTATATATGTTTAAATTCCCACTTTTTTTTCGCATTGAATTGTAAAAGTTTTTTTATTTTAAATAAACTAAAAATCGTCATAAGTTTATTAAATAATATTTTTAAATTAATTATCGTTTTGTAATAAAAAAACTTTTTTATGTTTCAGAAGTCAACAGTACTCATTCAGAACTCTCGTGCGTTCAGTAAGAAGTAACTTATTTAATATTATGTTACATCCGTATTTCCTTCTCTTTTCGTTTAGCGAGTACAAGCGAGGTATTGGAGTCGTCGTATTTTTTACTTTTCCTTTAAATCAACTTCATAACAAAGGGTGTTACGACGATGAAAGAAAATATTGATAATTTTCTATACAAATTGAAAATTGATTTGGACATTCTTTGAAAAAATAAAAATGCGCAAATTTGCTAATAATTCAATATGAAAAAATGTGTATAAAAATACAAATTTTTCGCCAAGGGGAATAGGGCAAATTTACCAGGTCAGAATGAGGGGCAGTGGGCTGGCAAAGCGCCCACTCCCCGGGGTACTCTTGACTCGCTTAGCGCGTTATTTCCTTTTTGTTTGCGACCTTTTATAGCACTATACGAGTTCTAAATTGTGAACGGCGTGAACCCTTCGAACGAGTTGCAACACATTCAAATTAAAAATTAACCACACTGATAATCTTTAAGTTATTTGCTATGCAAAAAAATTATCATATCTTCCGAATATATTTTTCAATATTTTTTTATAGAAACAATTTATATAAATTTAATATTGCTGTCATGTAAATATATAAAAAATAATGCAATTTATTTTAATTTAAAATAATTTATTTTTAACCTTTAAAATAAAAAGCTATATTTTTATAAGGCCTCATATTACAATACGTATATAAGCGTACAAAGAGTAAAGTAAATGTCACAATACAATATGTATTGTTTTTTTTGTACATTTTTCTTGAATACAATGCTTTTCCAAAAATAACGGGGCACCGTAGTACGTGTTATTTTAAAAAAATAGTTAGCTCCTTTTGGTGTTTACAGATTCAACCGTTTTTGACATTATTCATTAGACCTATACCTTAGTTAAGGATCTGTTTAGTAACATTATTTTTTAAATTATAATAAAAAGGCATTTTATTTATAAAATGTATTAACAGTAAATGTGTAAGCCGATTAAAAAATCACGAAGTGAATTCAGAAATATAATCTTGTCAAAAAAACTATTTATTAATTGAAGCAATATATACAACAAATTTAGTTCATAATCTCAGTTATCATCTGTCTATCCTGCTTTTTAGTTATTTAAGTAGATTTTAGAGTTCAAGTTCTAAGACATAACCTTTTTTAATGAAACGCGTTTCCACCCGATTAAGTTGATTAAAAATAATTAAGCAAGCAAGCTGGGGACGAATAGGCATCCGGAACGGGAATAATTTTCTTTGCATAGGTAAAAAGCATTAATCAAGCGGCTTTGTGCCGGATCAAGAAGACACGAATTATACCTTAAGGTCTCTTTATTGCCGTATCTCATTTGACCACGGCCGTTCGTCTCACGGGGTGGGCTTACAAATTAATGGTCCGCTAGTTTCTGCACCATAAAATCTCCGCAAATTCTTTGGACACAGTGAGCACAGACAGATTAGATGTAATTGTTTGGCGGGGACGCAGATAATTTATTCAGAACGATAAATTAGAACTTGGGAAATAAACGCAAGAAAACTATTATATAGACGCACATTTTAAAATTAAAAAAAATAATAAAACTGTGGGCTTAGGATACATTTGCAACGACTAAATATTTATAATAAACTGTTTATACATGAATAATATTATATGCAAAATAAATTATTAAGTATATAAACACTAATACATTAATGACTTTGATGGGTTATGTCATTTATATCTTCACATTTTTTTATGTAAATCAAAAATGGGTAACTAACTGTGACATTAAAAAGATATTTTATTTATGTATAAGTATTCCAAAGTTTAGTTTTATATATTATACTATTTTTAACAAAAACCTAATATAGTTTAACGTAAGACATAAATTAGCATGTATGTTAGTTATTAAAAGAAAAACTATTTTAAGTAAAAAAGATTCAGTTAATTTTCAATAAGACATTCACTGCTTTAAAAATTTTAACATTTATTTTTTACTAATATTTAATTTTTTCTGATATTAAATATTTTTTTAGTTAATAATTTTAATAAATGACTTAAAAACATTAAAAAATTTGGACTAAAACATTTAAAGTTATTACAAAATAATAATTAAAAGTTTGATTTGTAAAAGTTGTTTAAAATATGTATAATTGTTACACTATTAGTTTTAACTTAATATATAAGTAGTTATTTTTTAGAATTGGATGACTGACTAATTTTTTCGCCGTTTGAACTACTAAAAGAAGCGAAAAACTAACCTGATAAAATTGGTTTTTAATAATTATTTTATTTTTAATATTTTTTTTTAATTTTTTTATAAAAATAAACCGCTATCTTTAAAGCAAAATAAAATGAATTTTTATATTTTTGCTTTAAATTTTTTTAATTTATGCTTTTTATTGTATGCTATGTGATAAATTTAAATTCAAAATCAAATTTTAAACCAATTATTTTTATAATCATTACGTTATTTTAAAACGTAATATAAAATTGTGTATTTTTAATAACTGTAATTTATTTCATTTTATAAAGACAAATAGTATTTTCAAAATTTCGCTTTTGAAAAAGTAACCAAATCTGTTAAAACAATTTGCTGATTAACAAGTGCGTTGTTTAAAAATAAAAATTTGGGGAATAAAACACACAAAACTAAATACGAAACAGTTGCCAAGTTATCTGCGCGAATACACAGAATTAAGCTTTAAATTCAATTTAAAACGAATATGAAATTTTGTGTGCGCAGTCAAAGTGAACTTTATGTATACGTATATGTTTTACATTTTTAATTGAAATTATTTTAGTGTATTACATATTTGGCAGTAATTCATTACAGCACTTTTCGGAAAGTCCTATAACATTTTTAATTAAAATTTTAAATAATATTCCGATTAAGCTATACATCAATAAAACCGTATATATGATTTATTTTTAATAAATTAAATTTTCATGCAAATAATAATAATAATTATCAATCACATTCGAAAACAATTATATATATCTTTATCAGTAAGTCTGTTTTAAAATTTATTTTTATTCTTAATTATAGTGAAAAATGAAGAATTAAGACATTTTAGTAATCAATTATAAATATTATTAGTACTAATAAATTTTGATTTTTGATTACATTTTATTAAACGATAAGATTTATCTGTTAAAATACGTTACTGTAATGTAAATAATTTTTAATTTAAAAAAAACAACGTTTATGTATATGTATGTATATCATTGTAATCTGTCAAGATTACTATTCAAGCGAAATAACCCTTGTATCTAGTTGATGTATATTTATTTTATATTTACGAGATGTCTATCCTAAACCAGGCAATTATACGTCTGTTTAGTGTTGGTAACCGACGCAACTAAAGCCACAGTTAATTCTTTGTCAAGTCGAAACGATTTCAGAGATTATCCCGCAGCATCCATTGTCTCGAACGTCTCGCTCCCATTAATCCGACATTTTTTCTTCGAATAAAAGGAGAAAAAATATCGGGGAAAACTCCTAAGAACGTCTCTTATTATCCGAAATGAATCAAAGGCACCAGCGTAGACCGAGGGTTCCCTCAATTCCCGCGCCCGACCCCGGGAAGTCCCAAATCGCTTTTTGCTTTACCGCCTCTATAATTCCGCAAGTACCGCCCGGGTGTGTACATAAAACAAAGTTTCTCACGCTGCTGGCGGTTTAATAAAATAATTAATTTAACTTGAGGGATTTGCATATATTAATTTTCGCAGAATCGGTCCTCGGCGATAAAAACGTTGATGTTATTAAATTATCGCTGGTCTTCTATGTGAATATTCATACAGTAAATTGAATTTAAGTAAAGAAACAAATTGCGTCATGTAAAATATATAAATAGATTCCGCAAAACATAGGAAAGTTCGTTCAAGTATTTAAGTTAACCTGTTACGTTTGAACGCTTAATTAAATATGGCATTGAACAATAAGTTATACCTAATTGAATTAAATTATATATATTGTAGGGATAAAATAAGAGACAGAAGCAACGATGTGTGACATAACTGATAGTAATATTAAGCAAATTTTAAAGTAAAATATAGTAAAATAGCCACTAATGTTTGTAAAACACAATAGAAAGTAAATTAAAAAAAAAAAAAAATTCTTTGAAATTTATTTTTTGTGTACTTTTTATATTTTATTATTTTCTTTGCTTAAGAACAATTATTAATACTTAATACTTTTGTCGAAAAATAGTGACGTTTTAATTTTTTTATCATCATTTGATTTTATGAAGAAATGTGGCATAATAAAGTAATATTCCCAAAATAATTTAAACTTATATTTTTATACCAATAGAAGTCAATCAAAAATATTTATCTTTAATTTATTAAGCAAAAGTAGAAAAAAATGTTATCTTGGCAATAAGTCAAATTCTTATACATATGAATCTTAATAAAATAGTTGTAGTAATTTTAGTTACCTTAACCACAATTAGTTAATATTAAATAAGATATTAGAAATCTATTGTGGCCAGATACATTTTTATTTTTAAGGTATAGTTAAGCTCATTGATTTAAAATAAATGTCATGTCGTCTGTGCTAAGCTGGGCGTAAGTTCACCTGAATACGACTTGTGAAAGTAAAAGTTGTAGTTATAAACGAAAGTTAAAGTAAAATATAGGCAGTGTATATACAAATGGAAAAGTGGAAGGATATTACCGACTCTTTTTTTTTTTTGACTTTTTGACTACTTCTTAGTGATTTTAACTAGAACTGTAATTATTATTATTTATAATTATTTTTGAAAAACGCTGTATTTTTACAATAATTAAAATTCATTATTTTAAATATTTCACTTCATAAGAATTTTTCAGTCAATTGTTCCGTAAGAATTACGGATGGTCGCTAAAATTAACTGATAATAAATTCATGTTTTTATTAGAGATTTAGTAAGGATCTTAATAAAACATTAACGAAAACCTAACATAATTGACAATAGAGCACGTATTTAATAAAGCTGCTTACCATACTGATATTATATGTAAATAAAACTAGCTGTCGGTCCATCACTACCGTGAGGTACCGTAGCTAACGAGTGTTCAACTATTTGCGTTTTAAATTTTATTTTCAATTTGTTCTGATTTTTTAATTATATTTTTATGCTTTAATTTTCATTTAAATAATTACTATATTCTTAATTTTACAACGAAAACGATCATTTTTGCACTTCTACGTTTCAATAATACTCAATATATTTGCTAACAAACTACGTATTATTTTTGTGGTAGAATCAACATAATTAAAGCATATGTTATACAACATATTTTTCAACAGTTTTTTTTATTTCACTGATATTTCAATATGATCAACTTTTGGTCATTAAATGTTCCTGAATGTTAACTTGCTCGAAATTATTTTTTATATATATATATAAATTAAATCAACATTATAAATATTATTTTTTTCAATATGTTATATTGTAGACATATTATTTAGACATAAAATTGAAAATCTCATTTCTTTGATTGTTGACAATATATTGGTACTACAAATATTGATACAAAATGTAATATTTAGCTGATTTGCGTGGGTTTTAGCGAATTGTTTTTCATTACATATAAGATATTCTCTATGTTGAAGTAGCTTATCATTGGAATTTTTTTATTACCTAATACATAAAACCCAACTCGATTTAAATTGATCGTCATGATATTTATATGTAAGATTATGAAAATCAATCTGTCATAACTAATCAGATATATAATTATACAATAATCACTAATTTCGACTTTACAGATACTATAGAAATTGAAAAAAAACTAAGATCCGTATAAAATTTGAACCCAGGTCTTTCAGTTAATAAGAGTATCGGGAGAATTCGTTAAAATGGTATTTAACTATTTGTTTTTAATAAAGAACGCTGGACAGCAAAAAAAATATTTATCTTATAAACATCAAAAGAACCACAAGCAAATGATGTTAAATTTTTTCTGTACACTACAATATTTTACCTATTATGTGCTTTTAAAATAATTTTTATTTCAGGGCAAGTGCCTTTTTTACTAGAAACTAATATATATTATTTTAGTAAATATTCTTAAGATTAAATTACTTTCATAAAGTTTTCGCTACTTGGTCCTTGTATTGGCATTAAAAATATTTTAATGTTAAAACTAGGGTGAAACACATTTTACAATATACGGTAATTTAATTAAATTAAATAAATTATGTACAACTACATATTTTTCATTTTTAAATTATTATGTACATATATAACATTTCACGTACAATTTTTTTTTTATGATTGCAACTCAGAAGTAATAATTTTAAATGCATTAGATAGTGATCTTTGGGTTTTTGCTTATGTTTTTATATAGCTACTATTTTTTTACAATCGTACGTTTCCATGGCATATTAAAATATTATTTTTTTCTGATTAGTCAGAACTAGGGATTCCAATCCCGGGATCCCGAACGATTTTCAATACCCGATGAGTCCCGGGATTATAAAACATAATCCCGAATTTTTTGGATTGATTGATTTATCAAGCACAATCGAATTATTATTGACAAAATCGTTATATTTCGTATACAAACTTGCGCGAGTTGCACGTGTCATCTGTGAATCTTTGAGGCTGTGAGTCTGAACGTGCTTTTTCAGCTGCAGGCTGCTTAGGAACCAAAATCAGATCAAGGCTAAATGATGAAACGCTTGATGCTTTGATGTTACTTCGTGAGTTTTTTCCAAAATAATGTTTTCCATTAATTGTGTCTATGAATGTACATATGTACATACATTGTCAAAAGTTCATTTTTTATCTTCTCAAATAAATAAATAAGACCTTCCCTTTTTTATTTTTATTATATTATTTTCTATTTTAAGTCCAAGACTAAAATTATACGTACTTTATACATTGTACGTTATAAAAAACGGATGTAAAAAAATATTGTATTATTCATTTTAAATTATTTTTATCGATAAAATAACATGAAAATTATCCCGGGACTGGTCCCGGGATCCCGGGATCGACTAATTGCAATACCGAAATCCCGGGATTAAAATTTTGGCCCGGGATTGGAATCCCTAGTCAGAACCGTTTAGAACTAAGACGTCGGAGGTCACATGTTTTACGTATATGCAGTAAGGCTTTGTTTGTGTCATTTTTATGAAAAAAACTACTATTATTTCTTAATGTTTACATAGAGATATAGAAAAGATAATATTCAGCTTAAGGAAAATGACACGCGTTATTTGGCGACACAGCAGAATTTCTTATTTGTTTTAGTGACGAAGCAAAAAAAAAAATTTTAACTCGCCATTTTAATTTAAAAAATCTGGGCCATTCACCAGCAAAGCAAGATGCTTATTATTATATTCTTCATATTAATTAATGTAAGTTTATATTAGGACTAATCGTTAATCATAGATTCATACTCATCCAAAGCCCTAATCTCAGCCTTAGCTCGACTTGGTAAGCTTCAAGAGATGTGCCTCTTAGAAATTCAGTGTCGAAGCAACCCAAGAATTTTTTGATTCTTCGCTCTCTAGTCACGGAAATTTTAAATAAATAATTTTTATCTGTAACACTAAATATACGTTTAATGTTTTTATTAAAATCTGTAAAGCCAAAAACGCCAAGATAACTCGTCATGTCTGCAATGATAAAGAGACAATTCTTTTACGTTTATGTTTAGCGATAGACAAAAACTACTTCAAAGAAACATATTATTTCGTATTATTATGTTATTTATAAAGTACGAGTATCATTTAAATCGAGATAAATTGCAAAAAAGGGAATATTTTGACTCCCACGATACCTTTCGGCGAGTAATAAAAATACGATGCACGTGGGTGCGATGCAAAAGTGGGATTCCTAAAACAATTAAAAAAAAAGATTTTCTAGAAAAATAATTTTGTTTTTTGAAAGTATAAGTTTGTTGTCTGCCTTCAGCTAAATTCGTTCTGCTCTTTACAGTCTTTGATGTATAATTGTGAACACAGATTCGGGCTACAGTTTTAAAGGTCACTGTTTATTTACGATTTTTACAACTATCATTTACAATACGTTGAGTTTAATTTTTATCATTAAAATATTTTCTTTTTGATTTTTTTATCTAATAATAATTAAATGTCAATCTCAAAAAGCAGTCAATTAAATTTAATGCAGATTTCGCTGTCCGATGTTAAAGTAAATATAAGTTAATTATTGAAAATTTAAGAAAGGATATATAAAATTTACACCATCAAGCCTTTCCTTAAATTTACACCCTTTTTGATATTTTTTTTTTATAATAATTTAGCATAGTTTTAAAGAAAAAAATTAAAAAACTAAAGCTTTTTGCATACATTTTAATATATCAAAACCTTATATTTAGGGCCTTTTTTAAAAGTAAATCGAAAAGAAAAAATGTATTTTTCTAGTCTGCAGATTTTTTTTATCAATAATTTTTTTATGATTTAAATAAAAAATAATCAATCTTTAGTAATGGGAATTTCCAGGACTTTAAAAAATTATATCTCGATTCCCGGGAGTTTTTAAAAATATATTTCGGAATTTTTAATTACAATAAAATAAAATGTAAGACTATACAACTTTAACTTATATTTTAATAAATATTTTTTTATTAAAATAAACGATGTCTATATATGGAATCCAAGAAAAATATGGGACCTTTTGCTAATTTAAAAATTTTTGAAATAAATTTAGGATTATCTTGCGTAGTTCGTCACGTCTAGATATTATTAAATAATATATTTTTAATAAACACTTTTTTTTATTCACAATTTATTTTACTTTTATACAAAGAAGAATATTTAAATACTTTTTTGAAGATTGGAATTGGGAAAATTAAATTATCCGTACATATACATCCAAGTTCAAATTTCGCTTGAAGGCAACCCACTTTGCTAATGTTCTCATCCCTTCGCCCCATTTGCAAGCATGAAATATCAACTTTAAAAGGAAATGCTTATTCGCTTGACTAGAACAGACAACGATTAGCTTTAGAGTTATTACTCGAGATAGGACTGTCAGCCAGAGGCTCAGAAAACTTGCTCTATTTTACACCCTTCAGCGATTATACCTTCCGCCCTTTAGTGGCAAGATTGTCAATAAGAGACATTAAAACAATATAATGCGACAAGTGATTATTTTGAATTGCATAATCTATTTAACATACAAATCAGTTTTAAGCAAAATTTTCTTATGAAGATAATACAAGAATTTATCATCTAAAATTGCCAAAAGTGTCGAGGCGAACAACGTAAAATTAATTCCGGCTTATGAATAATAAACGTTTGTCAAATATGTACAATTTGAATATTTTGTTAGCGCTTATGAAGGGATTATCATACATAAATCAGAAATTTTAGATCGGCGCCCAAAAGGGTTTTATTGCAAAATTTCGCTCAAAACACTTCTGATGTCTTTTACAACAAATTAATTAAATGTCTTTATGAGAATAATATATAAAGCGTGCCATTTTTGAATTCTGAATTTTAATAATGATTAATATTTAATTTGCGCTCGTAAGGCAATAAGGTCCTTTAACACAAGGCGTAGTCCTCGAGGGTATAAATGTACGTGTAAAGAGACGTGAATTTAATACGATATTATTAATAGTTTAGAAGATACTGTATTCGACCTTTTGCGAGTTTGTCGCAGAAGTAATGTGGTTGTTATTTTATGAAGGAGTCAAATTGGAATTTAATTTATAATTATGATATATATTTTGACATTTTGACTTTGTTTGCGTTGTAAAGTACCCTCTAAGATAATTTTTTTACATGTGATTAATAATCAAATACATATTTATAAACTGTTGAACAATGCAATAATTCAAGAAGTATCAAATAGATAAATGAAAAATTATTCCCCTTATTTATAAAATATCTATAAATATTAATAAACGATTTGTTTTATATTTGCTACAACTAATTTATTTTTAATATAAAGCTTAAATATTATTATTAATTTTTAATAATTTCAAGAAAAGGTTAGCAAACTTTTCCAGTAAAGGGCCAGATTGTAAATATTTCAGGCTCAGTGAGTCATAAAGCAAAAATTAAAACAAGCTTATGAAAAATAACATTTCTTCTAAATTTTGAAATGCAGTGTAAGTTTCATATATAAACACTGTTTTTATTTATAGTTTGAAGTTTAATTTATTAAAAAATATATATATGCAGCAAAATAATATTTTCAAACATATTTAGTATTCGATAATATTAGCTGAAGGAAGGTTTCTTGGTTAAGATAAAATTCATTTGCTCCTCTGAGTTAAAAAAGTTCTAATGAAAGTTTATAGCGACTAAGCTATTAAATTGTTGTATAAAATAGCAAGTCAGGATATTCTGTTGCATTTTTTATCAATAAAGAGTAACGGAACTGATAACTGGTTCAATACCATATAACAGATTGAGATGTTTCCTACAAAGCACTTGTGGTGAATAATACAATAAATAATCAGAGGCTTTAAACCCCTATATTTTAGCAAACCTCATATTTATTACTAAAATCTTAAACCTGTTCCACAAATATTTTTAATAGTAATAAATGTGACACATTTTAGTAGATTTTACGTCAGAAAAACTATTTTTTAACAATTTTAGTTAATACAAATATTTTCTTCTGTAGTTCTTGTATGCAAACTAAAGTTGAAAAAGTTTGGAAAAAACTGGGCAAGGCAAACAAATACTCAAAAAAATGCTGTTCTATTTTATTGGCTATTGATGTTACTCACAATGTGCTCAACCTGCGACTGAATTTGTCAAAAGTCTGATTTATTGAAATAAATATAATTTTTTTAATAATACAATTAAATATTAAAAATAAATTTTATTTATGAATTTCTAAAATTATTGAATCATTTTACGTGCTGTAAAACGATTTATTTTTATTTTTTGCGAAAAAAAATATTTTCTGTTTTAAGCATTTCAACTTTCTCATTCGTTGCAATTCTGCGAGTTTTTTATACCATGTAAAGCTGTTAGCCAGGTAATTTTATGTACAGTTTTATACAGGTCACTGAAGACACTGTAAAGTTATAGCTCTAAAACTACACAGTTAAATGCAAAGTAATAGAAACACCTCATACGTTCATATCTCGCAACTTCTTAGCTTGGCAGATGTCCCTTTAAATGAGCAATATATAAATATAATAATTGTTATATAAAATGAATTGTTTGTGCATAACTGTTATACTAAACAGTAAACACTCTATGAATAAATCTCTAGAACGAATCTTTTTCCGAAGATTTATTTTACATAAATGCACAAACAATTTGTTTTATTAAGCAAAGTATTTATTTTAATGCATTTATATATCTTAAAAAAAAACTGTGATAAATAGCAGCCCTTTGAAATTTTAACGAGCTTAAAAATATAATCTAATCGTAGCTCGCGGGCGGAATTTGGCCGTAGGTTGCTGACCCCTGCTTCAAAGAATAAAAAATAAATTAAATACGTATTTGTATTATACGCCAGCGAAAACCACAATATGATTCAATGAAGACTGTATTTTCTATGGCAAATTAAATTTTAAATTTATTCATTGTATAATAACAATAAGCAAATAAATAATAATAACCATTAGCATACTATTATCATTTAAATTATGCTTTAAATTAAATAAAAACGACCTATATTTTAAATAATCACAATTTGTGAAACCATATTTTATATGGTCAAATATTATGTATGTGCCTGGTTTTATATGTAATTTTTTAGTTATGAACAAAGAGGTATTAGAGGCTATTTGTGTTAGGGTTAATCTAAATTCACCCTCCATATAATAAAATGAATTATTAATAAATCAGTTCAGAGGATTCCTTTCCTAGAACCGATTCACCCAAGCACCTGAACCGTTATTACTATTATTACATTAAACCCCGTAACGTTTAATGCGGGTAACGCGCGTCCTCTTATATGTATTATATTTACGTCATATCCTTTTGAACCGATTAAATCGATCCCTTTGATTCGGTCCTGAGGTTTCATCTAGCGAATGAATTAAACAGCACAAGATACTATACTATATACACAAGCCATTATATATATGTATGTATATATGTACATAAGGTTTAATCAGCGAAAACAAGTCCAAGCAAAAGGCCATAACCGTCGACGAATGGGCGCTCGTCGCCAATACCAATATAACAGCTGCCGTCAAAGGGTTATATGCCAGTCAAAGTTATGCTATCTGCAAAATTTAACGTCTAAGCTTTCGCGGAATATGCATATTTGCTTTATTGAAATCGTCCGACGCGTGTGTGTATATAAAATACATGTGCATGTGGTGCGAGCGAAACGTTTGGCTTTTGGGTCAATTCAATTGAAAACTACACGGTGAGAATAAATCCACTGAAATGTTAGTCAAAAATTAGTTGATGCGATTTAACTAAACAAAATTACCCAATTTACGTATATTGATATGATAATAGTAACGTTGTTACCGGCAATATTTAAAACATATGTTTATATTTTGCTTTTAAAAAAGCGTTAATTTTGATAGTTGGTTTATATTAAAATAACACTTATATTCAGACCTCTTGTATTGTTATTTTTACTTAATTTAAACTTAAATTTTAAGCCCCTTTCATCAATATATAATCGATGGTTTTGAATGATCATATATGTCAACGTTACAAAAAGGACCAAAAACATCAAAGGTATTTATCTATCTGGATCATATTTATACACCGTTCTTTTAGCAAACATACTTATTAGTCTATTTACGTATACTTTATTTTCTTATTTATCAGTAAAACAAACATGAATTTTTTATATTGCAGTGTTGCTTTAGGAAAAAAAATGACTTCTTTATTTATTTTTAGCATATGTATTAAAATATTATTGTGGGAATTTCAACCATCTGTATAATATGTAATAAATGTCATTCTAATGATCAATTCATTAAAACAAAATTATCAATTATCACCGCTCGAAAGTAAACCCATACATTATTTAATGAAAAAATAGACGAGAGATCTCGTGACCAAACAACTGCACTGTTAATTGAATATGTTGCACAGATAATAACACAACTTTTCTGAGACGTAAATTACTCATAAATACTAGATCTTTGTTTGGAAAGGACGCGCGTTAGACAACACTGATGTTTTTCACCATTTGATAATCAATTTCCGGAGTCATCTATACAATTTCACTTTTAATGCGTGAATTTATTTCGTCCAAGAAGCGCTGCAATTGCCTCACAAGCATCCTTATTTGCGAGTCACAGCAGCAGAGACGAGCCAGGAGACTACGTCTACACTAGAGACACCAGCGGATCGTACACAAAGCATCACACACAGATATCACAGCCGACAATAATACAACTCAACATACCAGCAAAAATTCTCTTACTTTCAAGATCTGCCATTTTAAATTCACAGTCTAAAAGTAGCATCTACATTTATGTATATATGTAGTAGTTTAGATTTTAGTAGTAGTCAATTTGGCTACAAAAACACACCTTTTCGGCCTCAAACTCAATAGTATTTTAATTTAAAAGTGGGATTATTTAATTTACGTTTTTAAGCCTTGATATCTTTTTAATAAAATGCAAACATTAAAATTGAGCTAGTACTACAATACACAATATATATTGTTTTGAAAAATACAAAATTACTCGTTTCTGCAAATAGTTTTAATTTATTATTATTATATAAGTAATATTAAGCGTTCATAAAATATCTATTTTTTTTATTAAATAATTAAAATATTAAAACAATAAAAATTTTTAAAATAGAATTAATGATCATAAGCATTGTTATTAAATTTCTAAGGATCGTGTTTAATTATTAATATAATTATCTAAATTATAATAGTATTAATAAATTTCAATTTATTAAAACTGATATTGTATTTTATTTATAATCTCATTTTTTAATTAACATCGTTTGTACCACAAAAATGTTATTTGTTAAAAAATATAACAAATCGTGTTCAATATAATAAGAAAATTTTATTATATTATATAGGAGTATATTAGCATGATTTTATTACAATGTAATAAAAAAATTAAGGTATTGCTATTATAAGTTGTATTATGAAATATAAATTTATATTTATAAAAATCGTTTACATCTGATACTTTTCGTGAATCTTACACTTTTAAATCGTTTGTTATTCATGCTGCAAAAATGCGCAAAGCATTTAAACGGAACATTCGCTGCTTGGTTTCAATTGGTCGACAATTTTGCTAATTGATGAGGATTTATTGGTCGTCTATATATAGATAGTTACTTTCTTATTGAGGAATGGCACTTAATAAAGTGTGTATGACGTATAAATTGAAGTGCATTTAAAAATGTTTGCTTGCTGCTATAATTCAATACAAATTTTTGGAACATCTTCAAAACAGGCAAGGGGATCTTGGGAAAGCCTAATTCATGGAAAACGACTTGAAAATTTGTTTTGTGATCAAAAGATTCAGTGCACTGTGAAAATGTATTAAATAGCAAAACTGTGTACCTTTCTTTTTTAAATAATATACAATATATAAAATGGTAAAAAAATTCAGCAAGTTGCTTTTTTATAATTTGAGTTTTAATGAGAGTGATTTTATTTCTAAGAGAGTGAATCTAATTAACAAAAAACGCTAGTTGAAAAAGCTATTCTAAATGTACCAGTTCTAGTATTTTTTTCCGTTTTTTTATCATAAATACATATAAATTAAAAGTTTTATCATATTTCCTATACTGAGCCACCTGACATACGTGTTATGAATAACATCTTCATATTGTGAATTAATCTCGATTAGAAATACTTAAAACTGTCTTTTGATTAAATTTATTATTGGTACAATAACATCCATAAATTGTTTCATTTTTTATTACATAAAATATATTGTTAAATAATACAGTGGTGCTACGTAATTTAATTATATTTTTTTTCTATACTTCAGATTTTTACCATTCATGCTTAGCCCTTCATCGGTGGTAATACTTATCAAGTTCTCGTTATAAATACGGTGTCATATAATAATCTGGTATCTAAGGTTAGACAGATTTTTTTTTCCAATTGATATGCTGCCATTTCATCCATTCAGTGCCTTTTCCAATACATATTTTTCGTAGAAATTTTAAATAGGTCAGGTAATAAATGCACCCTTGTCTTACTCTTTTTCCAATTTTTTACTTAATTCGTATCACTGGTGTACTGATGTGGTATAAACTTTAAAGTACATTTTACACAATTAAACGCTTTTGTATAGTCTACTTAGCAAAGGACTCTTGAATATATTATTACCAAAAATATAACAATATATATACGTTATCTAAAAGCTATTTTTATTTATCTTATAATATTTACAACTTGACTCGATCATTCATTTGCACAAATCTTATCATCCATCATTAAGATACTCCCACAGCAGCTCATTTAGGTGGTTAATTTTCTAAAACTTTACAGGCAAGCACGTGAGATTTTGCCTTGAACACAATTAAGGCTACATTGTTGAAGGTTGTGTGGAAGTCTCGGTCTCAAAGTACAATGGGAGCGCTGGCCATGAGCCATCTATTTGCAAACAAGACAATAATTCTGGGCCGGCTGCGGGTATTTTAATGAAACGCTTGTTCTGGGCCCAGGGCAGGGCTCAGCATTAATGACTTTGGCCAGGTTCGTCCCTGGCTGACCACACCTTTTGACTCTACGGTCAAAGCTTAACGTTTTCCCAGTCAGAATAATTACTGATGCAACGGTGGCGACGGAGGTTTTCGGCCCGGGCGTTAATTAACGGTACCAAAGATTTGCCATTGTGTGAGATTATTAATTAATAATTAAAAAGGTTAACCAACGAATTAATATATATTTTGCTGTTTAAGGCAAAGTGCAAATCCCAGATTAAACTCTTACGAAGTGATTATATATGTACAATATTATTTTTCATTCATATTTAACAAAAATTTAATCAAGCCATTTAACGCTCATGATTTTTTTTTTAGAAGAAAATGTTGTTTACAAAAACTTTTTAATAGGTCACCTTTTAAAAAGATTTAACCAAAAATATTTGCCGGTAAAGAAAAATGATAAAAGGCTATCCATTTGCCCTAAATTTATCCAATCTTTCATTACAATGTTTAGCCGTAACCATCAATCTTCACATACACCCAACCAACAAAGCCTTGATACATTAAAATATTTGATTAAACCTTCACGCACACATACTCAAATAGTACATCTCCACTTAAATCTTTCCACCTTATCCTTACTCACATTAAACCGCACACGTTTCAGATATTCACACGTCAAAACACATACACACACACACAAGCATCGGCTTCCGATTCAGAAGTCGGGAGTAGTAATCTGCAAGGTGTGGGGTTTCATTCCGAACCGGGGCTATATATCAAAGGGTTACACAGGCGGCACATTTTCCAAAGGGAATTTTATAAATTATCACGTTTGTTCCGCGGCGGGTGATGAGGAATCGCATCGGGCAAATCTCGCCAGATAAATTTACGATCGTGATTTAGTGCGATTAATCGCCACAGATCCGATTCGAGGTGGACGGAGAGGGAGGTGAGGTAATAAATCCGCGGGGAGGGGAAGGTTCGAATGATAAAAGTTTTTCGATGATACTGTGAGAATGGATATGATGAAACCGAATGCGAATCGAAATCACTATATATTTTAATATGTACTATATATATTATAAAGGTGAGGCAAAATAATTTTCTAAGTGAACTCAAGAGTCAATAATTTCGTAAAGTTTATTTTTACGAAAACAAACTTTTTTAATGACAAGTCTTCCCAATTACGTGCAATTGGCGAAATGCTTAAGAGAATGTTTGCGGGGCAATTACATTGCTTCTTGGAAACATCCACAAAGTGTGTTTACGCCTAAAAAGATAGGAACACCGGCGATTGTCAACAATGAGTTAAAAAAACGATAGTCACTTGCGCGTGGTAGAACGCATAGTCTATCGCGCAACTTTACTACAAAAAGAGTAGTTTTTTGTATTTATAGGTGCCTAAGAGGGTCGAACGTTACAGGACTAATGTGTTAATAAGTGTTTCGTGAAATATTAACAATTATTTATGCAATTGTTTAGTTCACTTTCGATACGGTTGAATTTTTATTTTTGTTTATTCAAAATGATCTTTAAAATGACCGATAAATTTCAATAAGTTGTTTAAATCTTCACAGTGCTTTTAAGCTTAAGAAAACTAAGACTTGTTGATACTCACTTTTTCAAATAAACTTACAAAAAAATATCTAAGGCCTAAATAGTAAAATAATTATTTCTTTGAGATGTTTTAGAAAGTTTGTAATAAAACATAAAAAAAAAAAAAAATATTTTAACTGATGATATACTAGTACTATAATAAAAATAAAACGTATTCTAAATATAATAAAAATAAAACGTATTTTAATCCATTTATGATTTATGCTAAAATTCATAACTAGTGCGAATAGATGCTGCAATCATAAAATATGTAAGAGTCTTTCCTTTATTAAAATATAGAAAAAATATTTTGAAATGCTAAAAAGGAGTCAAAAATGTGGTAAAGGAGCTATTCAAAGCACTTGCTTCCACATGTTAATTAAAATACTGGGGTTGGTAAGCTTTTAACTCCTAGAAATCTCAAATGTAGGTAAATTAAATCAAAGAGAAACCACGATTTTATAGCCACGAAAACTTTTTTCTTATAGTAAACATTCAAGTATTTTTTTGCTGGGCACAAAAACGTTAAAAAATCAACGTATGGAACATAAAAAATAAAAATTACCGATCTTATATTTTAATGTGTACTATTATTTATAAATATGGTGGCAAAAGCAACAGGAAAGTATCACACAACCTATCTGAGAAACTTGTATATATTATATGACAAGCAAAAAAAAACGCAAATTAAATACGAGACGAGCAAATAAACTACGAGATAATTTTACTGATATTGATTGTGCTTAAAAAACTTATAATAATTTCCCAATATATTTTCTCTCAGTTATTTCTCCAAAAGCTCCATACACATTTTTTTTATTCAGGAATGCAATAAATATATAAGGTATTTTTTATTTTTACTGTTATTTAGAGTTTTGTTTCAATGTAATAATTACTATTTTTCTTCTAATGAATTGGCTAATTATAGACCTAATAGGAAAATTATGAAAAAATCAAGAGTCAAACTAGTCCAATTATCTACGATTCTTCTACCTCTCGATGAATTCAATATATCAATTGATTGAGTTGCTCATGAAGCATTCTAGATATATGTATTGTATTTAAAGATACATCCTGTATATGTGTGTCAATCGATCGATTTTCTTATACAAAAAAGCCCCCTTCAGTTTGCCGAAGTAAAGGGATAGCGTTCGTTAGAGCTTCGTGGCGGTGTGCGAAGGTATTTTTGGCACATTTGTAATAAATATCCCCCTTTTCTTGAAATCGTTTTTTTCTTCTTCTTCTTTGACTGTGTATGTGTGTGTGACTCTGACAAGTTTGAGGATATATTAGCGAGCCAAAAAGAATAATGCGGTTCGCGTATTGGAAATATTTTTTGTGTATTCGAAGTATGATATTATATATAATGTATTACATGTGTAGTGATTTTATATTGTTTAAGTTATGTTAAAGTAAAGTTTTAAACAATTGTTAAATTATACAGTAGTTATTTAGATATACAGGATTAAATACAAATACACAAAGTTGATATTATATAAATATAAGCTAAGCTTTTGTATGCAGTGATAAAAAATATGCAGTGCTAAAAAATATATTCTACACAAGTTATTAAAACGATGCATCACATTAACGCCTTTCTTTTTTTTCCAATGATGATCAGAATATTGGTAATTAAATTTATGATTATTAAATTGCATATGCAATGTAACAATATTCATCGGGTGTGCCTCAGAGTGGCATTCTTGGACCTATGCTATACTTGTTATGTACAATAGATCAATCTCAGACGAACTTGATAAGAACTACTACATTTGATATTAATGGCGTTTAATGCTGACACAAAAATAACATTTAAGTGACTGAAAGATCACTTAAAGTTCAAGCTTGGCTCTTTAAATGACGAATCAGAGCTACATTATAGTTATACGAAGATACTTGTTCTCTGGTATCCCTTAACAGAATATGGAAACCACAAGAAAACTTTGCTAAGTATCTCGAAAGAAGATTGATCTGGAAAACTCATATTTGGAACAAAAGGAAACATCTGGGACTGCAACTTCTGAGGCTGTTCTTACTCATATGACTAAATTCAGGCTTATCATTGCAAAATAAAATGAAAAATGCATATATAACTCTACTATGAAACTGGCGTGGTTTTATGGGGCTTGGATTAGGGGTGTGATCTTTATATTAAATATCAAAATTCTTGAGAGATTCTACAATAAATTCATCAGGTTGAAGATCGGTGCACCTTGGTGTATGACTCACAATTATATATTACATGACTGCAATTATGGCAGTGTGAAAAAATTAAACTTATAAATAATGCAGATTTAATCAAAAATATATGTAGGTTTAAAATAAAAAAATATTAAATAAACATAAACATTATCATGACTAATTTTAAAACTGCCAACTAGCCTATGTAAGTTATGTGTAGATAAGACTTATTTATTTTAATTCAACATACTATAATTTTATGGTAATTATTAAAAGAAAATCTTCAGTGGAAGACTTCTTACATGAAAAAACTAAATTGTATGTATAATAATTACATAAATTATATATTTTATTTAACTATATTTTTGCTTAAATGACATATATTATTTTTATTTATATAGCTTTTGATTAAAAGTATATGGGTTGAAACTGTAAAAAATGTACATTGATGTTATTTACGTCACAAACATCTTAGGGGCAATAACACAGTAGCCATAAACATATCTAAAACAGTAGAGTACGGTAGGAAAGTAACTAAAGTTTAAAATACCCACATGTATTTTTTTATTTGGCATATTTTAATAATAAAGCAGAAATTAAATGGTCTTTTAAAGTCAATAAAAATAAGTTGAAAGAATAAAAAAAACATTGGACCAGAATTTTTTTTAACAAAAATAGACATCGATAATATTTTATGTATTTTAAGTTTATACATTATAACAGTTTAATGTTTTTTGTAAGTAATATTAAATTTAAATACCGCTTTTTAAAGAAAGGACATAAATTAGGAAACAATAAAAAAGTGGATCGTAATACAACATCACATTTTTTAAATAATGTTTTATTTTAATAATTGTATTAAAGATATTTTTTTGATTATAATGTTATCTACTAATGCAACTTAATAATATATTTTTTATAATATATTCTAATAAAATTTTTAATAAAGTTATTATTTTATAAAAATGATCATTATATTTTTAGTAATCATTAGATAAAAACATCATTTTTAATAATTAAAGCTAAATTGAGATGAAGATTTTTTTCATTAAGCTTTCAATTAATAGCTTTTATATACGCCTACTTTCTTAAAAAAGTTACAAGAATTAATAAGCGTTTAAAGTCACCGTCACGTGAAAAATGTCAACGTGATTTAAGCAAACGTAAAATATACGTTACGTAATAACTTAACGTTAAAGCAATTAATATAAAGGTTAAAAGTCAAACATCCTTGAAGAGTACACTTTCTTTGATATTGTTATATTGTTCTTTTGCACAATGAAACGCGAATGTAATATGGACTTGTTACAAAATAATACAGAATAAATCTAGAGACTCTGACGATTATCCGGGTTATCTCGGGGGCTCAATTAGATCTCAATCGTTACTATATGTATTCGTAGTGTATCGTCTGTCGCTGGCATAGCAAAGATATAAACCGTTGTTTCTGTTTGAACGAACAGTCAATATTATGACAGGGCAAGAATATTTATACATGCGGATTGTGACGAGATTTGTTGTGACGTTATAATAGATTCTGACAGACGAGGGTTATTCATTCCGAATTATTAGATAATACCGTATAACATTATTTATGAAAGTTTGTAACATATTTTTGTTATTGTAACCCTAAGCGATTATATTATTAAATATTTTAATTAAATACATTTAGTATACGTGAATAAATTTATAAAATTACTGTCATATTTTATTACAAAAATTAATTTTTGTGATTAAATATGACATAATATTTTTATTTTTAAATAATCTTAAATACGTGGGATAGTCAAGATAAGAAAATAAATAAAAAAAATGCAATAAGATATTCTGCAAAATATAATTAAGTCAAATTATGCAACATATTTAAGCATATAACATTTAAGGCTATATAACATTTACAGTTCATATTCTCAAACCAGTTTATTAAATTCATAGAGAGGTATATCTTTTCGAAAAATATTCACTGTTTGTTTAGTTCTGCCTCTGATTATGTCTCATCACATCTAAAACATTTGGAGAGTATACACCTTTCATTAAGGATCTTACATCACATTTCCGTTGTATATTTAAACTTGTTTTTTAGAAAGTATGTTATATTTTAACATGCAATACGTCAAGCGCTATATTTTTAAATTGATTTCAATGAAAAATGTGTTCATGAAAAAAACCAGGTCATTTGCCAAGTCGGAGTGCAATTTCATTAAGCACTTTTCAGTTCATTTTTGTTTTTATTTTCTACTTTCGAGAATTTCAAAGAATGCTCTACAATTATGTTTAAACGTAAAAACTAGGAATATATAGTATGTATTTTTATTATGCTTTCTAGATAATTTAATAGCGATGAAAATATAATTAATACTGATTTTTAAGTAGGCTTTTATTTTTTCCATATTTTCTAGTCTTTGAAAAAAATATTAATGTAGTTTAATATTTAACTAGTCAATAAATAATAAGATAAGCAAATTAATGCATTTATATATCAGTTAAAATTGAGTTGTAAAGTAGCATAAATTGTTTGTATAATATACAATGTTTTAGTGCGGGTTCTGGTAAAAAACGTTCGGTGCAATGATTGTTTTAAAAAAAGTTTGCGATCCTTAAATATTAAAAAAATCGTTGTTTTTTAGTTGATAACGAACAACTGAATAGATATTTAGTTATATTAGAATTATGCATTACAATTCCAGAGCTTGCACAAAAGTTATGCATTGGTATTCCATTAGTTCTGGACCACTTAAAACGGCTAGTAAAATAATAAAGCTGGAGAAACAGAATAAAAATTAAGACATCGCTATTATGAATTAGTTAAAGATAAGTATATCTAAATCTAATGTTTATAAACCGCAATTATTTTCCTAGTAACATATTATTAGAAATGCCTCAATTTTTCATGACCTTCAATATGATTCTACAAAAATATTTTTTATTGCTATTGAATAAGGGTTATACTCGGTCGTTTTATTCTAATTTTTTTTTTTAAATATTTTTCTTTAGAACTTCCATTACAGAAAAAAAACACTATCAATCAATCGTGATCGGCCGTTTTGGAATTATCCGACGGCTGAGCGTGACGACGGCGAAAATGTATCTGCGCTCGCCATTTTTCAATTTAACTGCGCTATCAATTCGGCGAATGTGCTTCGCCGTGGCCCAGTTTTATTCCGCATTTTACCTGAAACAGGTCCGCACTGGGGGTGTGTACCTATAATTTAAAGTCTTATTGTTTTGTGTGGCCCCTTTTTTGTACGATCAATTCGCTGTTATCGTCACCTTCCGTTGGATTTACGACTATTTCGAACAGCTTCGAAAAAATATTGAACACAAACTTTGATAACAATTAAAAACCTAAGTTGGTGTATTCATATAAGAGAAAGACCAAACAAATACAAATTCTACATAAACTTATGCTCTTGTATTCTGAAGTTATAATGCAATGAAAATTTCATTAGCGAATAGAGGTCATAGAATCAATAGTTTAAGACAGGCGGACGACACAGCTTTTTAAGAAAAAAATATAAAAGATCTGCTGACAATACCAAAGACAGTTTTAATTAAATGAGAGCTTTGTTACCTATAAATTATAAAATAAAATAATAATCATTGAGATTAAGTTTCTAGTACAAAGTTAAAGCTCGTTAAGCAGAAGACATATATTTTAATTAGTAGAATTATATATTAATTGGCATATGAATTAAAATATTATATATGTTGATTAAGACAAAATTAAAAATCTTCCATTACTACGTTTAATTTGTACAGTTGTAAGATACAGATACAAAAATAATCAAAGCGTTTGTAGTATAGTCGTTGGATCTTTACGAATATCATGCATAATTATAATGACCTATACAGTTTTCTACACTTTGTGTGCAGTTAATAGTAAAAGATCCTATACATTTGAAAATATACTCATAAGGGATTTTTTGTAGTTTAAGGTCTAAGATTAAAATAATTAAGAAGCTCTTGCGAGTAAAGAGAAACACTTTGGGAGCTTTTTACGCATTTTAAAGAGGTGTTCGTCTTAATCGGATATGGCAGGAAATAAAAATATAGTAAAAATAGGTATAGCTACAGTTTTTATGTCAAATAATTTCTAGCCTTACTTAAGTGTAGTAAACTTTTCTTTTACTCGGACTAGTAAGTGAGCAATATTTTGACATTTTTTTTGTTTTAAGATAAAATACCAAAATAAATTTTCACATTAACATGACATACTATAATAAATTTTTAGTTTAATATATTATAAAAATATTTTGTTCCAGAATATACAAAAAAACTTCTGCTATTTATTTAGGTTTATTAGCTGTGTGTAGTTGTTATTTGCCATCCAAGACAAATTTCAAAGACTGCGCTAAAAGACTACAGATCAGCTGTTACTTTCGTTTAAAGAATTGGCTCAGTAGAAGTCAATTTGCTATACTTCTGTGCTAGAAATTCTTTATAGAACGTCAGGAAGTTTATATTGATCACTATCTCATTAAAGAAAGTGATATTTGTTATACTAAAAATATCAACTATAATGCATCGGACATTTGTAAATACGATTGCATAAACACATCCAGCGTGTATTGTTTTTAACTATTATGGATCTTTCTGCAGATATAAATATTATATTTTTAATTTTCATATGCCTAATTATTACTGTCACTGTAATTTATTATTTATGGAATTTAATCTGTCAAGAGTTCAAATCACAGCTCTACTTATGCTAATTTTCTTCAACAATAAATATTTTTATACTGCTTCGAATATTTGCCAATTTAATTTTTTTTCGGTCATTGATGAACATACAAGTACACACATGTTCATTGAATTTTTAAAATTATAAAAATAAATGCAAGGGTTTAAATGTTATTAGAAAATCGAGTTCATTTTATAAATTAATTTAAGTTTTACCAAACTTGACCTAATGAAGGTTCAAAAACTACAAAATTTCATCAGGTCATGTTGAGTTTGGTTTGGGTTTGAACAGTGAATGAACGTTTCGCAACTGTTAAATGTAGTTTAATATACATTTTTGAATCTAATATATTTTTTTTCAGTGATTATGACTTAAATTTCTTCTAGTAAAAATATATATCCACCGGTAAAATTTTATTCAAAAATTAAATTCATATTATTGAGAATATTAATTAAGTGGAAAATATGTGGTTATATGTACGCTGTGTTTGCTCTCATATACTTTCATAGAGCTAAATATTGTTTTTCGCTTTTTTTTACTCCTAATTATTTGACTAATTTGAGAATTCGGAGCAAAAACAGACTATTTGTCTTTGTCTGTGAACTATCTAAAACGAATTTAATTTTAAATAACGGCTAAAATTAATGATACTGAGTTTTCGGAATCTAGCACCTACAGCACATTCCATAATTACTTTTATTTGGCATTGTATTAGTGCTTTTTGAAAAAATGCATTATCTGAACACTTATGAGTATACCTAATCCGCCAAAATAGCCGAACGGCTCGTGATCTTCAAATTGCAAATATATTAGTTTTTAATATGTTTTTGACCATATATTGATACAATTTATTCTTGCGCTCAAGAAGTTGTCACAAAAGTAATATGTTTTTAAGTTTTTTGGTCCCCATAAAAAAATATGTATTACTATAAAACATTTAAAAAAACGTGTGTTCTCGCAGAAGTGAATTAAAACATATTCCTAGATTTAATCGTAGAATCATAACTCATTAATCATTTTATACACACAGTTTAAACTTAAAATAGATTTTTCTTAATGTTCTTAAATAAGACAAAACAAAACCTAGTCCTTAAAGTCTTAAAAAATAAGTGTGTTAATACCCAAACAATCATTGTCAGAAGAAAAATTCAAAGTGTATATATAATATATAAAATATGTAGGTATCCATTTGCCAAAACATTATTGTATTTATATATTTAAAAATCAATTTGGATACATATTCTACCAACAAATAATATTTTTGACTCTAATTGTTGGCAAATAAAATAATATTTTTTACAAATACGTACAAAAGATGCCTGTGAATAAAACAAATATTGTGTATAAGACAACCAGAAACCACTACACCTAATTGGGTAACGACGTAAAAATATTCATAAGTAAGGGTCTGGTGGTGGATTTTTTTTCTTAGAACCGGATATTTTTTGTACTAGCAGTGATTAAACTTGCGTTAATTCTTCGTTTGCTTTATTACAATTCTAGCAGTAAGTACCAAAAAGCATCCGCCTTAAAAAAATGGGCGATCCTATTTTTATTCATATACATATGTAAATACATATATAATACATAAATTTAGAGAATGTGCCTCATTCCCCTTTTTTATTTTTGCAGGTCCGCACTAGAAAGTGTATATAATACAATTTAAAATTATTTTGTTTTCAGCAACGTCTGTTTCTAACATTCAATTCGAGCTTATCTTCACCTTGCCGTTGAATTTACGACTGTGTCCGATTTCGAGAGGCTTACGATGAAACTGTCCCGGAAACAAACGTCCCGGATTGTCGTTCAATAAACAATTTGCAGGATTACTTGAGAATAAGATCCGTCTAATGTCGGCGCGCCTATTTAATTACAAATTGAAATGTGAAACAGGAGCGGAAAATGGAAAAGAAAAGATAAATAAGAAATACAAAAAAACACGAAAGACGCTTCTTTATACTAAGTTTTTCCATTGATGCTAAATGACATTCTATTCTTGTTTTAGAAAATAAAACAGAATGAGCTAATGGATTATAGAGAATTTGATAATTTATTTAAAATTGCATAGAATATAAAAGGAAATTCTTGACAAATTACGGTATTGTATAACATATTGCCTGTGTATTACAACATTAAGAAAGGAATTTTGAGTAACTCATAAACATTATATAAGTAAAACATAATATTATAGTAGAGAATCTAATTTTTATTATCAACAAAGGTCGCAAATGACATTCGCGCTTTGGTTAAAAATTTAAACCAGCACACCAATCAAATAAGTTGTTCTTTAAATAGCTCTCTTTAAAAATATTTTGCCAAAAAATAGTAAAAAATAAAATGAAATAACTACAAAATTTTTTTTTTTTCGATATTTATTTATTAAAATTATAACCATCGTGACCTGACAGGCAAACCTAATGTGTCACGATAGTCAAAAATACTAATACATCATAATACATACAAATATAAACAAGACAAAACAACAGACACAAATCACCTCAACAGGTGTGCATTGTCCCATACGAACTGAACCAAAACTCCATATGTGCAAGAGAAAATGTCAATATTACTATGGACAGAATTGAGCAGATAAATAGCCTTGGCCAGAGAAGAGTTGGCAAGTGCTCCAGTTCTACACTTAACAGGCAAGAATAGTGGACGCGACCGAGAACTATAACCACCTTCAGGAGCCCACATTTGAAGCTGCTCGAGCACTGAAGGATTGTCTACGATGCCCTTGAGCAATTTCCAGAAGTGTTTAATTACATAAACACTTCTGCGAGTCGACAAAAAAACGTATCCCAGGGCTCGCAAAATAAAAGCACTGGGAAACAAGAACGGATAATACCCGTATTCCTTCAAGTATAAATATCGAAGAAATTTACGTTGTACTTTTTCCAGCTTCAATTCATTACATTGATTCATTACGCCTGGGATCCAAATGATGGAGCTAGTTTTTAGTATGCTGCGGACTAGAGTATCATAAAGAGTGCGCAATACTAAAGTATTCCTGAAGTAGCGCGCATTTCTCAAGATAAAACCGAGCATTTTTAAGGATTTGCTATGAGTCTCTGCAATGTGCTGGCTAAATTTCCAACGTTCTTCGAAAGTCACTCCTAAATCCTTAGTTAAAGAAAATCTTTCCAGAAAATATCCGCCTAGCTGGTATGAATATTTTGCCGGCGCTAATGACCTTGAAAATGAAATTGTGTGACATTTCTTTACACTGAAAGGCAATTGGTTATAGCAAGCTCATTTCCATATAGAGTTGAGATCCTCCTGTAGGTCGAGGGAATCAGAAATCGAATGCATTTTCTTGTAAATTTTTAAGTGATCTGCATATAATAAAAAATCTGAATGCTCTATTGCTGTTTCTATGTCATTAATGAACAATAAAAACAACAATGGACCCAAATTGGATCCTTGAGGTACTCCAGTAGGGGTCTTATATCGTTCTGAAAAGGAGTTATTATACTTGACGAATTGATATCTATTGGTCAAGTAATTTGAGAATAGATTTATGAGATCTTCAGAAAACCCGAAATTAGATACCTTTTTTACAAGTAAAGCATGGTTACTTTATCAAATGCTTTTTCAAAATCTGTGTATACGTCGTCCACTTGTACACCAGAGTCCAATGATTTTGAAACATAGTTAGACAAAACCATTAGATTAGTGACAGTGGATCGAGATTTACGGAAACCATGTTGTTGGTCGAAAAGCATACACCTGCAATGATTAAAAATGTATTTATGCAAAACAATTTCAAATAATTTTGCAGGTGATGAGATCAAAGCTATTGGCATGTTATTGTCAATCTGAGATATATAATATTAATGTAATACATTATTTTTAGTATCATATTAAAAAAGTTGATATGTATAAATCATTTATTTATTTATAACATATGTACGAAAAAAGTACATACTGAAATATATTTGCCTGTTACACTATTAATTGTTTCTTTTTACTAGGGATTGAAGTAAAAGCGACCCCTATTAATTCACATTGGAGGATAAAACAAATCGCTTGGAATTTACGCATGTTTAAATTAAATGTAATATATTATTCGACTAAATTTATTTATGTACTTTTAAAAGGGCAATATATTAATTTAAGAATAAATTTTGTTCCATAATTTTCCGAAAATAATAATACATTTATAAGTAATTCTATAGAGTTGCGCATATTTCGATTTATGTAATAGAAATAATTAATCACATAAGTACGATTCACGAATGCAATGTACGAAACATCATAAAATATATAATGTTTAAGCGGAAAGGATAAAATTACAATTCTAAGAAATTTAATCTCTCACGTTTGAAATATTCCTTTAATATAATAAATAATAATAAAGCATTAAAATCTAAATTAGGATTTTTTTAACGTAAAAGTAGCAAATCTGTTTATTGAACTATTTTATGCCATAGTATGTAATAAATTTTACGGCAAAATTCTCGTATAAAATTTCATTTATTACAATGTTACTTTATATAGTTCATACACAAGGTGTATCGATTTTAATACAGTGATAGAGTATATTAAAAATATGATATTATTTAGCATTTATGTTTTGACTATTTGTAGCATGAATTATTTATCATTAAGCTGGTGTATATAATTTGTAACAATTTTAATCTTATATAATACGCTTGTTTTTAGATATGTATTTGTTATACATATATTGAATTAAAGCCATATGAAATTAAATATGTTTGTGAAGCATCAGTATATGATTTTTTTTCATTATTTATTTGCGGCTTAGCAAGTATATAAATACTTAAAGAAAAATACTATATGTAAAATGAAATTGTCATCCAATATACATGAATATATTATTATATTACAACTATGTAAAATAATTGACATACAAACATTTATAACCAAATATTTTTATGGAAACCATTTTATTTATTTTGATGTTTCATAATTCACTCTATTTTTGCCAGCAAACTCCATTGTGAGTTTACAATGGTCTTATGTTTTATTTTAAAGAACGATTCTTAACAAAAAATGAATTTATTGTTAAACGCATTCAAAAACATTTAGTTTTACAATTTTTTGAGGCATCGGATGGCGTTTCACTTATTTTTTAAGCCTATTTTTTGTTATTTTAAAAATTTACAAAACATTTTTTTTGAATTTTTTATATATACTGACTGGTTTGATCACATTAAAATGCATTCCCTTACATTCTATATTAGGTATCTCTACTAGCTGCCATCTATAATGAAAACCCCCTCTAAAGAGGATGCATTAAATGTGGTACTAATCCTTAAAAGAGATGTAGCTCTGTAGATGCAGCTGTAGAGATTACAATTTTAAAAGATTTTTCTTAATGGGGTCTTTTCTTAAATAGGGTCCGATCATTTAAAGTAAAAAGCTTAGCGTCAGACCATTTAAGGTGGGGTCTTAAATGGAGGCAACCGGCCAAAGAGAAAAGCTAAGCAAATGGTGACTTGCTGCAGTTTTTCCCTGCTTAGTCTTTTAATAGTCCAACAAGCCAAAGGGTAAGAACCCTGGCACAGATAAACATGTTTGGTGCGCTGTCCTCTTTGCTCTATTCGACTATGGCGTCTTGGGGATAAAGAATATTTTTTAGAACCCTTCAGAAACGTGTGATAACCCAATAGTTGTTATAACTATTTAAAAGATTTTGATTTAAATAGGACCGAAATGACGAAATGAGTCTTCCATGGGAACACAGACCAAGAACAAAACCAGAGCAAATAGTAACGATGTATATCTGCTGTAAGATAAATATTTTTAATGAAAAGCCTAAAAAGCCAAAGATAAAAACTCGGCATCAGGCTCCAAAGAGTGGTGCACTGTCCTTTCTGCTCTGATTGATGATCCAAAAACTGTTTTATATACGACTTAAAATCTGTATATATATATATTTACAGTTTCTAAAAACCGTTTAGAAACGTATGATAACCCAACAGTTTTTAAATATATCAGAAGGGTTTTATCGTACATTTTATATATAAAATTGTTTTGAAAAGCATTGTTATTATCTTTTGGTGGCAAACGATTGTCTAAAAAGTCTACATTCAAGCTCTTGATAAATTTCAGAACTAGGTAGATCTGTACACTTTTTTTTTAAATACCAAGAATATTTTATACTATTCTACATGATTTTATATTGTAACATCAAAAGTATACTTCTGAATTTTAAAACAAAGTATGTAAAATAAATCAATATTTATTAAAAAAGATAGTATGCAAATATTTTTTTTAATATAATAACTAAAATATAATTTTTCCCACAATAAACAACATAATTTATAAACTAAGAAAATGTTTTTTCTAAATAGTTTTATAGGTTCTCTATCGAGTTTTCATTAATTTTTTTAAATACTATTTTGCATTTAATTATTATAGTAAAATTTATGATTTTCATATTTATTTTAGATTAAACTTCAAAGCGTTTTAATTAATAATAAGAAAATAGGCAGCATCTTTGAAGATAATTAGTCTATTAACAAAACATTTTTTATTTAAATCTGCAGTCATATTTGAAAAAAAATAGTAGTTTATTTATTAAACTTTAATTTAAAATAACCATTGATGTTATGGATACTCAATTTAAATTTTTTTTGTAACATTATGTTTAAGCTAAAATAACATGAATTAATTTAAAGAATTGAGAAGATTTTGTAATGAGAGACGTAATAAACTACTTTGCATATTTTTTTCATTTCCACAATTAAAAAAAGTAAAAAGAATAATTTTCTTGTCTATATAAAGTGTCATTATTCTTATATATCTTTCATGAAATCTGTAGAGTTTCATTGAATGGAAAATATATTATTTCCCCATCATGTTTGTAAAGAAAATAAAATTAAACGACACATGTAAGAGTCGCAAATTTTTATTTAAATAGAACGTTGTTTTTCCGAAATTTATAAAAAAGTATTAGTTAAATGATATTTTTGGTTTGTCACAACATAGTAAATGTTTTTAAAGAAAATCATACAAAAAGATATGGTGAAACATTTCATACAGATAAATATTTACCTGTAAAATGCTGACTTCATCAATAAATTACCATGAACATAAAACAAACACTAAATAAATATTACAAAGTATTTAAAACCAATAAACTATTAAGTTATAATAGTTACAAGCAAATCTAGCGCAGAAGGAAAGCTATAAATATATGTAATGAATAATCCTAGAGTTGAGTTTACTGTTTCACTTTTGAGTTTCAACAGTTCCATTGAATTTATTACTTAATTGTGTATGATTCATGATTTAATGCTTCTCCTTATATTTATAATTACTAACAGGCGCAATTTTAAATTTAATTTGACACATTGCTATTTTGCCAAGTTTCAATTAGTGTCGCTTTAAAAAGCTGCTAAGGAAACTCAATGGCTGCGCGACACCTCCGGAGGGCGCAGGTTCTCTGGAAAGCGCGTCTGTTGTTATTTGCAATATTTGGGATGCAGTTTGTAGTGGCGCAGTTGCTTCTAGAAAATGAGATAAGTATTTTTTGCGATTACGTTTCGACTTATATTTTGTCAGAAAAATAAAAAAAAACAGTAATTTTCCTATCTAGCTGTTTTCTTTAATTATTCATATGTGATTTTTGAGATAACGAAAGACCCACTGCTAATAATATTAATACTTTATCTTACGAATTTATTACTTTACAAATATATTTCAAGACTTGTAATGGTAATTTTTGTCGGTTATGCTACCTGCTTGGAAAAAATAGTTATTCAAGCAATATTTTTTTTGTGTCTGTTGAACAAATAAATTTTAAAAAAAATACCTATTTATTGCTAAATTTTTATATAAAGACGGACCAGGTCCACAATATATATTAAAAGCGGGAATCGCGCCAAATCAAAAACTTGAGCGTCATATTTCTAATTGATAAAAATATTTATTAGTTTTTATGACTTTTATGACAGATGAATTTATGTTGCGTCTTATAAAATTTAATTTCCTAATTGTGATAATTATATCATGACGTTTAAGACATTACGATATTGCCTAATTATATGTATATATGTTTAGAATTTTTCTGGAAAATAGTGATAAAGTACAAAATAAAATTCTATTGTAATATTAATTTTCTCAGTAATTTTTTTTTTAATGAGTTTGATATGCATTAACTGTGGACTTAATCCTAATACATAGCTTTGAGCTGTAAAACGTGATAGAAAATTCTAATAAATAAAGTCATTAATATACTATTTAATAAATATTTTTTTATGTACCTATGATTTTGATAATGTATTAATGAATTATGGTATGAATAAAAACAATCTGTTTTTTTATTAATATGTAAGTCAAGAGTTTTAGCTTTCTGGCAGTGCTTGGAATTAATATTCAATTTATACATCGTAACGAATTATTTATTGTACACCTATTTCTAAATCAATTTCCAGCATTTTCCGTAATTTATCCAGTGGGATCAGGTGGGAGTGTTCCGACGCGGTGTTTGCCAATATTTAAGGCCCGCGGCCATACAACGTCCATTAAAACGAATAATGGTTGTAATTGAAAACAATAAAAAAATGAGCCTAGAGGTCCGTTTTAACTAAAAGTGTAATAAATTCGGGGGTTTTCCACGTTTTACACTCGTTACCAGAAGGTAGGGTGTTTGTTATTTATCGAATGGGGTTCGAAAAGTATGTGTCGCTGTGATTATATCAAATTAAACTTTTATAATACATATAACTATTTTCAAAACATAGCTTTAATTAAACATACAATAAAATATATTTTTTTATTATTAATATGTGGGATATAAGCATTATACAATGACACATATTTATTTAACATATTATGCGAGGAAATAATATAGATAAAAAAATCTAAACTGCCAGGCTAAGATCTTAATAGCATTTCTTTTCAAGAAGCTCCCGTTGATAATAAAGATGGTTCGCAATTTCGACGAAAAGTCTAACGAGAAAACTTCTTCTAGCGGTGATGAATTTGAGTATGGCAAATGAAAATAAAATAATTAAATTGTCTACTTATAATAAAATAAGATACAAAAAAAATTAACGAATTATTTAAGTAAATAAATTAATCCATTTGCAATTAAAACGACAAAATTCAAAACAGTGACATATAAAGTTTTAAATGAAAGATTTAAGTTATGTTTAATTTAGAGAAATTTTTTTAAACATACTAATACCAATCAATGGTTTATTACTCTTGTTAGGTTATTTTAATAAAATATTATTAGTTTCGATTTTTTTTTAAATTCAATGGAAACTATAAACAGAGAGAAAAAATATTATCTGTTTTAAATCTGTTTTATGTGCTGTTATGAATAAATATAATAATGTGTTTTATAATACACATTATTATATTGAATAAATATCATAATGTGTATTATGTTAACAGTACAATTTATAATTAGAATTGACTAATAATATTAAAATTATTATTTTAATATTTTTAAATTACAAAAATGTAAAATTCTAGAAACAAAAAAAATGAGTGAATACATTTAGTTATGATATAATATTAATAACTATATATTTTAATGAATTATACACAACTAACTGTGCTTATTATAAAAATATATTTAAATATTTATAGAATTTAAAAACTTATTTCAATTAGCAAAATTAAATAATAACTTAAAAGCTTCAGCTTCGGTTAATTTTATATTAAAAAGAAATAAGTACACATGCTGCTGTCATACAGTTACATAAAATTAAAATATCACTTGAAGATGTCTGTCACTTCATAAACAAAAGGTCATATAAAAAAACATTTCAACTTCAAAAAAAAAAACTCAAATGGTAAATATTATAAATACATTTATGTTATTTAGGGATGATTTTTCGAAACGATAAAAATTACGCTTAATGCGTTTAATGAGTACTTAAAACTTATTTAATTTAAACTTCACTTTAGGATGACTATCAAAAGTTTACACGTTATATTAAATTATATATACATATATGTACTTACATGGATATACATTTATAATTTAATAAGCTAGTGAAGTAAAGCTACTTTTGTGAAATTGTTAATGTGTTGATATATGGCCGAGTTTAGCCTCGCATGATTAGAGTTCATTCGCATTATCGAAATGTGAATTCGAAATTTAATTTAACACTCGACAAAGTTATAATGATACCCTAACGCAAATATATACGAGTTTATAACTACTTTATAATTTTATGTGATTGCTCGCAAATTATACACAATTGCTAAAGGTGATATCAAATGTTTTTTTTTGGCTATTTATTAAACCAATTTTCTAAAGTGTGCAATTTTTTTTGCGGAAAATGTAATATGAAACAATGTAACAAATTGCCTAAATTAAATAAGACATGTTTTTGTAATTTAATATTTTTTATGGTTTTAAAATTGCAATAAGAGACTTATTTTTGCATCGTATTTTATTTTGAATGAGTCATTGAATCACTTGAATGTACTAAAATAAAATTGCAATAAACGTAAAATTTATCTTATATGATATTTATAAAAGATAAGTAGACAATATAATTCTGAAAGCACTTTTTTAAAACTTATTAAACAGCCCTCACCAAATTAAAATTCGAAGGTGTGGGGTGGTTCTGACCACCGACTTCCTCAGGAAGACCACCACCCCAATTTAGGGGATGGCTGTGAGGCATCGTCTTTGGAAGTTTCCTTCCTTCTCCTGACCTCCCACGCGGCCCGGTCCTTCGGGAATTTCATTATTTTGTCGTCGAAATTATACCAAGGGGTCGTCTTTAACATTTACCTAACGATTTATTGGCTTTGGATACTTGACGTTGTGTTTGTATTTTGTGTAACGTACCTTCACAGCAACGTTTATACACATAAAAAATACACAATAATAAGCTTTCGCCGATCGGATTTGGCTGAGAAGACCTTTCGGGTAATGCTTGCCAACAATAAAATCTGATTTCAGCTGAGGATTTGGTATAATTTGATATTTTATACAACCCTTAGTAGGGCGAGGAGGGCTTAATGGGTAATCCCGAAATCGGAAACAATTTACGTTAATTTTATATTATTTTTTTATAAGGGAGGTATTTATTTTTAATGTTGGAGAAATTATTGTTGTACTCCGTTTATATAACTACTACAAAAATATTAAAATACTTTAATGTATAAAGCAAGCGTAGCATATAAATTAGTGTACATATTCTTAAAACACTGACGTACAAATAATTTTAGAAACAGCTATAAACTTATGTAATACACACTGATCACGATAATTTGGATAAGTCTTAGATTCAGAATAAAAGCTTTTAGGTAATATAAAAATCACCTTAACCCTTGTAAAATTGAGCTATGCCTGCAATCGAGATTACTTTAAGAAATGTGTAAATTCCATAATCCACGATCCTGAAAAACTTTGGGAATTTATGGAGAGTATTGTGGGAACCGAACTTATTATTATTTAATATTATTTGAAATCCTGTTAAAAATAATTATACCTAATTAAAATAGTTTTGTAAATTATAAGTATTAAATTAAATTAATACAGTAGACTTACAACAGCAATAATAATAAGAATTACACTGGCAATGTGTATTTTTAATTGTTATATTACTACTATTAATTTAATTTATACATTGTTTAGTTTATTCATATTCGAAAACATTTTCACTGGTAGATAATTAATTTTACTAGAGAAATTATATTCTGCTCTAAATTATTTATTTAAAAGTTGCATCCATTAAATCCAAATGATTAACCATATTTCAATAGGCCTTGAAAAAGTTCAACATTTATAGTTAGTTTTAAAACTTTTATAAGTTCAAATAAGGTAAGGTTAATTCGTTAAGGGTAACCTAAATAAATTATCTACGAATTCAATTATTTAAAGTTTGGGTTTGAACAAAAATTAAACGTTTTTTAACCTTACAGTCAACGTTTATTTTTAGTACAGTAATATTTTCACCAGTACAATATAAACTACAACTATAAAATATTTAACCCTCTGATTGTCGAAATACACTTTTAATTTTAATAATAATCGGTTTTTTATATTTCGAACAAAATAAAGATAAATAAACCTTTTTGAATTAATGAAACACAATACTTATGTTCACCGACAGGCTAATTTTATAGCGTAACGTCGTGGAAAGTCCCTATACATTTTCGTATTTTGCCGATTTTTGCAAGAAGCGTTTTTTATTATATTATTAATAATATAATTCTTAGAAAATCAATGCCAAGAATAGAAAAGTAAAGAAAAGCGTGAATTTTTTTGCCATTCAAATACTTCTAACCTTTATTGAAAGTATTTAAGCAAGCATGCATATTTTCAGGAACCTGGTACAGACAGACCCTTTCTTATGGAGTAGTATATAAAATAAAACGTTTGTAAAACATTAAAAAATATTCGTAAAAAAATAATTTTAAACAAAAATGGCATTTGAATATTTTTGAGAAAGCGAATTGGGCAAGAAATAAATATCCCTAATTTAGCATTTTTTTCGATAAATTCTCGAAAAAATAATATTAAAAATTAACATCAACTTACTTTATGTTTGCAGTGGCTATGTTTAAGATTTTAAATTTTCCATCATTTTATACAGAAATTTTTAGTATAATTTAATCACTTTTTTACATAAATGTTTAATATTGAAAATAACTTTTTATTCATATTTTTAATCAATTTTATTTATTTGTTACAGATATCCGGTAAAACGACACAGCAACGATCTGATTCAAATGCCTGAGAGAAAACCACCCAAAATGAAGACGGCAAAGATTATTCTTATTTCAATATGCGTCGTCCTGATGTTCCAATCACAAAGGTCAGAGGCGAGGCAAAGCGAAAAGCGACGCAAAGATAAAAGTAGCACGTCGGAAAGACCGCAGACGCCTAACGTTTGCGACATTGCCGACAGGGATTCAAAGGTGCATTGCTATTGCGGACAAGTCAGTGCGGCCAAAAACGTTAGTAAGGCAGAATGCTGGGTTTTTAATGGCGGAATTCCAATAGACGACCCGATATGGGACGCATTCCAGACACAGAGCAAGCTCCAAGAGCTGTCGTTCAACGTCAGAGCTGACGGAGGGCTCTCCTACGTTCCAACCAGAGCCTTAAGATACTTGAGGAGACTTAGAAACCTGACCATCAAGTACGCCAACATCGACGAAGTTTATTCATTTGCGTTCGCTAATCTAACGTCTTTAAAAGAAATAGTAATGTCTAGGAATAAAGTCGTTACATTAGAATCCAACGCTTTCGCTCACATGTGGAATCTCACTACACTCACTTTGGACGAAAACAGGATAGGCGAGATTGGAAAGAACACGTTTGTTGATCTGCCAATTCTGCAAAAGCTCTTCTTGACTAGTAACAATATAAGCATTATTCACGATGGAGCTTTCAAACACTTGGTGCAGCTATTGGAGTTAGAGCTAGATAAAAATTCGATAGCTAGTCTCAATAAGGATTCATTCGATGGCTTAGCCAATTTAAAGAAGTTGGATTTGAGGACGAATCGATTAAGAGTGCTGGCTGATTTTACTTTTGCGGAACTGTGGAATCTGCAAGAGTTGTTTTTGGACGATAATGAGCTAAAGTTTATATCGGAGCGTGCTTTTGATGGTTTGTCACAGTTGAAGAAACTTTCATTAAGCTCGAACATGTTGACGGCTCTGACTGGCGGATTGTTCGAGGGTGTCAGAGGACTGTCGGTCGTCAATATGAAGGATAATAAGCTGACAACTTTTACCTTGGACGACATCAGACCGATTTTGGACAATTTGAAAAACACGACGAGCGAACTGCTGCTAGACGGTGAGTTATTCAATCTGACAAACTTGCGCGCTAATGATAAGTAATCCATTAATATTTGGCTACTTATTTTAAGTCATAATGAATAGCTTAATTTGTTTCCTACAATAAAAAAATTAGTTACATTACTACTAATTTTAAATAAGCATTCTAAAAAAATAAAGTTAAAAATCATTGTATTATGATTCATATTGAATAATTTAATATATGCTTTTGAATAATGCGGTAAAACATTTATTATGAATACAGAAACATAAAACATGATGAAATTTGATTTTCCTTCTGATACATGCAAATGTAAACACACTTAAAAACATACTCCAGAGGCCATTAATTCTCCTGCCTCGTACGAATCTCCACATTTCGCATTTTTCCCGGCAGCAAAGTGGAATTCCTCGGTCGGCCCAAAGACATTACTCTCTCGAGGCTCGGCAAAAATTTATTTTGGTACACTTCATGAATTTTTAACCGAATAGGTTATTCTTTAACGACACGCGGTGTTTACAGTTTCCTTACTAATTCAGCAGCTGAAGAGTAAGTAGGAAGTCGCGAAACTTTTCAACGCGAGTTTGCGCACTTTGAGTGCTTTTTTCTGTTCATATTTTCAGTGCAGGGCTATAGAACGGAAGAAGTAAAAGAAGTTAATTCCTTGAAAGAGAGGTGAACGTGTAAGGTGTGCTTTATTTATTACGTCAGGAAGCCCCAAATATTTATCGCATCCAAAATGCAACTTTGCCAGTTTGTTATTTTCAACAACGTTTCGTAATAACTGAAGCGAATATAAACGTTGAATATTATTTATTATTATGGAGTAATAAATTATTTAATACACAGTGCTTTGAGAAAAAAAACTTCCGGTATACAGGAAGCAATAATTTCTTAATTTGTTTATTTATTAAAATAAATTATAATTTCTTACTTATTTTACTTATAAACGAATTTATGGGTTAAATAAGTTACAAATGGCATATAATATGTCAAAAATTATAACAACTATAACTAATTGCATATTTAAATTTGTAAGTATATTAATATTTTTTTAATGCATAATATGAAATTATACTAAAAATATTTAATAATAATTAAATAGGATTTAATTATTAATAAATATTTTTTTTCTTGAAGTAATATGGTTCAGAATTAATGAATAATACTCAAATTATATATACTACAAACTATACTCAAATTTTTAAATATATGTACTCAAATTATAAAAAGGCTTAGAACAATTATACATAAAATACAACTATAATCAAATTATATACACCATATTCAAAAAATATACAAAAAAATACTGGAAAATGATTACGATTTTCTTGTAAAAAGATTAGGAGTTTTTAATATTTTCGACAAAAATCTATAATCAAGATTATTAAATTGGATTACTAGAAAGTTATCTTTTTCGAAACCATAATTTAAAAAATTTAATAAATATACTCAAATATTTATATTTAAAAATATTGCTTAAAAATTTTTTTTTGGCGTAATTTTGTAATTAAGATTATCACAAGTGCAATAATATAAACATTTATACGTAACTCTTATATGTAAAAGTTAAAAAAATCGACTAATTACAGAAGTAGTCTTTATACACATTTTTTGTAAAGCCACTGTATACGATAAATGTTTTTTATAAAAACTAGGACTCCTCTTTGTACCTCTCATCAGACCATTCTCTGATAATAATAAATTTGGAAATACAAGTTTTAACATGACCTTTGTCAACAATCATATTAAAAAAATAAACAAACTGGAGGTTTCCCTTTAAACAAAAAAAAAATGATCAACTTCACTTAACGGAAGTCATACAAAACTCAAACAAAAATGAACAAAATCAGATGGCCTACCTTTATTAGTTAAATAAAAGATTGCAGAGAAAAAAAACTATGTAAGCTTACAAAAACCAAGCAACGAATGAGCTAAAACAAATTCTTAGTGATATAAATAATCGATTAATACAAGTTATTTTATTGGAAAGCATAAAAAATCCAACATTTACCAATGTATCTATCACTCAATAAACAAGAAAATATTTAATGGGCAAGGTATAATAAAAAAAAAACTATTGCACTCTCTGATAACCCAACAAAAGTTTTACAAACTATTTTTAGCATCCTTTCCAGAATATAAAATATAAAGTCAATTCTGAAAGCACCGCAACAATTTCATTTTCAAAAAAATAAGGTAATTCCATAATTAAAAAAGCTCATGACAATGATTTAAATACAGAACAGGTGTTTAAAAAACCAACGGAGTGTAAAAATAATTATAAATAGTTTCAACGCAATAATAAGACTTCATATTTTTTAATATAGTTAAAGATGGCACAAGTAATCATTATTTTAAAACCGGAAAAGGACACAAGGGACATGAAATTTCACAGTCCAATTAGTCTTATATCTATAATATCAAAAATGTTTAATAAGTTATTGCCACGTAAAATAAATCCAATAACACAGAAAGAAAAAATAATCATTAGGTACCAATTAATCTAACCTCAAGAACACGGCAAAATTAAACAGGTTCTCCGAGTGGTAAATGTGATAAATAAAACTGTACAGGAGAGTAAATATTGATCAGCTACTTTCCTGGATATAAGTCAAGCTTTTGACAAAATATGTCATATTGGATAAAAATATAAAGTCAGAAAAGTACTACTTCAGCGTATATATTATATTATAAAGTCATATTTGAGCGCAAGATATTTCATAGTAAAATATCAAAACGAAACATCCTCCGTCTGTCTAATAAAATCTTTTCTACCTCTAGGTTGTGTACTAGGGTCAGTACTGTACTTTTCTGGCGATACATTTATTATAATTTATTATAAGAACCCTGGCATAGAGTATAGTTATCTTTAATAAAAGCTTAACAAAATACTAGAATGGCTGCGTATTTAAAGATTAAAGGCAAACTAGCTAAAGTCTGTCCATGTTACGTTTACCATGAGAATGAAAACATGTGTACCTGTCTGATTAAATAACGCAATAATTCCACACCAGATAGTGCAAAGTATTTGGAGATGCACCTTGACTGATATTGGATAAAGTGAAGCAACTAGGACTCAATCTGAGAAAATACTACTGACTAATGCTAATTACTGGGTTGAAACGCAATGCATGCAGGTCAGCTAACGAGAGCAAGAGCACTAAATAGTCAGCTCCAACGCTCATGAGAAATACTAATGCAACTCCAATAAAATATTTAGCACTACGGGAACCCGCTAACTTGACCGTCAAAAGCTGGGTGCCCGCCCATGAGGGTTGGACTCGTAGGGCCCTAGTACTAATAACGGCAGTGGCATACACTATTTATAACATATTATAATTTGCATATATTTAAAACATCTATTTATAACATAATATAATCTGCACTCACCAAATTCTTCGGCGTCCATTTTCTGCGTACACTTGTCACGAACACATTTATTTTTATAATAACACTTTTTATTTTTATCGGCTGATGGTTTTTCAGTTTGTACGAAAGCCTTTCTGGTAGATTGACAGCACGGGCACGGCAAGATGTGGTAGAAACTGGTAAAATGTCTTCAGAATCGATAGATTTAACTGAATTTTACATCCATACCTTAACCTTATTCAAAAGAAAGCCTTTATATTTAATTTTGCGGTTACGATTCAAATGTGGACAGACACTAAAAAAATAAAACAATGCGCATTAAAATAAATAAAAAACATTTGTTTGTTTATTCCGTTGTTTTTTTTTAAATATTAGGTAACTATGTAATAATCAGCGAAAGTCAATAATGGTTTTGCATTTTCAATAAATGTAAAATATATTATTCTCCAACACTCTTTATTCAGTATATTTTAAAATAGAATAGTCTGCTATCTACAATGCGGCAGGTGAAGACATTTACAATTAAATATTTAACCTACTTTAATTTTAATATAAATACTTAATATGTTATTTTAACAAAAAAAATACTAGGGGTAATAAATATACGTAACAGACAAATTAAATTGGTAGACTTAGTAGAAAAAAATAGTTTGTTTGTAAATTTAATATGCTAATTGAAGTATAAAAAAATGGATATTAAAGCATGAATAAATTAAAATTGGAGAGGGTGAAATTAATTATACCTATAATTGAGTTTTCTTATAACGGAAATTTATCCAAAGCGCTTAGAAACACAAAACGAAGCAGATTCAATATGGTACAAACTGTCAGTAAATATTGTACTGTATATATTTTTTCCCTCAACTAGATAATAAATTTTGGACGAGCACGTAGGCCGTAAATCAACTGACAATTGATATTTTCGTTAGCTCGCGCTCGGAGGGAGCGCATCTTTTGTTGTTTGGTAAATTGTGAAAATTATACGCGAATACATTTTGCGCTTTCAGTGAAAATTTTCGCGTAAAGAATTTTCCCAGAGATACGAGCGTCGCCTTTGTGTGTGTTTATTCTTTCCATTTTTTCTTTCTCCTCCATCCAGCCTTCTCCACCGTGAGAACACACATTTTTTAAGCTGCCTACAATGTTTTGGCAAAGTTGTAATCTTGAAAAACGCTTTTGGATGTGGCTTGGGATCAATTTTTTGTATGGAAAAGATAAATCGTCTTTAGAGTGAATCAATGAGCACCCACTTCAAGCAACACATTTAACTTGTATTAAACTAACATCGTAAAGTTTTTTGTAAAAAACTTTTTAAACATACTCCTGAAAACAAAAAATTGACTTTTTGCATATGCATTATAAACGAGTTGTGCGAAAAAATCTTACTTCAGGGCACCAGTTCCTAATAAAATTTAAGTATGGGCCGAAAAGCATATCTCAGGTTTAAAAGATTCAGTAGGCTAATCTTCAATTCAAGAAAAAACCTCATTCAAACGTAGGCAGATTGCGATTGGGTGTTTTCGTTAAAATCAGCACATAGCAGTTAGTAACATTTCGTAACTTATAAACAAAATGAAAATAAATAATGATGAAAATTACCATTTGTTGCCCTACATTTATCTCAAAGTATACTAAAACTAGTAAATCTATATTATTAAATGAAATGACGCGACCAAAGTTTGCGTACTATAATCAACGACATCTCAGGTTCGCGCGTGTGAATCGTTTCGAGGTATCAAATCAACTGGCGGTTTTGAATTACTCATACTAAATGGTGTTAATAACGAAATACGGCTCATGCATTTTTAATTTATTTCTATTCACAGCCACTATACGTAAAAGTATATAGTTTTCCCCGATATTATCCCTTTAGGATTCAGGCATTATAAATAAGCTATGATTTTCACGGCAATGTTGCTGAAAAAAGGCGCGTACTATAATACGTGTACGTGACGTATATGACATTATATCTCGCAGTGAAGCACATATTTGTGCCGGGGAACCAATTAGAGTGATCTGCCGGTTGATTTGTAAGCTTAGAATGATTCATGCGCACAAATGTAAGTTAATAGTTTCATTTAAAAAAACTAGGACATTAAGTAAAAATATAAAGCCAATTTAAAATATTCATAAAACCTTTTAAAAAAATACATAAATAATGTTGACTCCTATATTATCAACTTGATTTGTCACGAAGAATGTAAAATAATGCTGCCTAAGCTGATGGTGATTCAGTTGAATTATTGTAAATTTATTAAGAATGCAATGTCATTTTTTTCTGTTATTAAAACATTAACTGTATCACTAATTGCATTAAAATCTCAATGATTAATATTGAAAATATTTTAAAGAATCTAATGAAAAAAATACATTAATAGATGATAAAGTATAGAGTAATTTTTATTTACGATCTCTTGGATTACCAGATTAAATATTAATTACTTTCAAGGTTTTTTAAATTATTTTGCCTTTGTAAATTAAAAAAAGTTACATTGCCAGTCCGCGAACTTTCGTGCCGCTTCTCGTTCTCCGCCGCCGTAATCGGAGCTCGAGACAGCTATCATTTTTCCCGGTAATGCAGGCAAGCTTCCGATCCGAGCCACACTTAATGCCAATATTTTGAAAGATAATACCCACGGCTGGGTGTAGGTATCACCCACCACCACAACCCCAAACCATCTCTGGCACAACGCGCCGTAGCTAATGGCGGTGCAAATGGTCCACTAATAATAGGGTACCTCGCCCTGTTTGCTACCCGAGGTGTCATATAAAAATAATTCACGCCTTATTTTTGCGAGAATGTTCCGTTTAGAATGCATTTGGGGCGACACACCCATAGGTGGATAGGATATAAAATTGATTCATTCTGTTTGCGAGAGCTGAAAAATGTGGAGATGAAATCGTCGGCCGGGAAATGGATGGCGTATTTTAATGATGGGTGCGAGTAGTTGGGGTACGATAAAAATACCGCTTAAATAGTACATCTATAAAATAAAAAGTTTTTTATTCAGTAAAATATTATATGGTTTATATGTATTTCAACTATGATAACACTTTAAGTGAAATTAGGATTTTTTCTCACTTTTCTGATTCATAACGTTAAATAATCTGACATGAAAATAAACATTTAAAAGCATCTTGAGATAAGTTGTCTATAAATAAATACCTTTTTATTTTTCAACTTAACTCCTTATTGTATTAGAGTAAATAAAATGTATAGATTTGAAAGAGCAGATATATAGTTCTAAGAATTTTTAAAACCTTTAGATTACAATTTTTGCAAAAATAAATAAAAAATATAGTGTTCCAAATTTTTTTTTTTATGTGGTAGGATCATAAATCCTCACAAGATAAACTATTATTAATATGATATGTGTCATTATTTTACTTATTATCATCTAATCCTTTGTCTTTAAAATATTATATAAAGACGTTTTAAGTGGAGAAAAAAATAAAAATAATAAAAATAGCGGTTTAAATTGATATTTTTTCCCTTAATAGTTTGATAATATAATAATGTAACGTAATAGATAAAAATACTTAAATATTGTTTATTCTTACGAATTTACTTTGATAATAAGCTAAATATTTTAAATGAATAGACTTCGACAACATATAATCATATAATATATGTAATATTTATCGAATTAATTTTTAAAAGCAGCAAAGTTAAAATTAAGTGTGTCATTTAAACATATATCAGGCGGTAGGAAAAGAAAATTGCCGATCCCGACCGTGCGCTTGTTGGCCGTTAACCTCATTTCTATGCCTTAAGAACTAAGTTAATGAATTAAATAGTGTATAAATATTATTATTAAATATAAAATTTATTTTTTAAGGCAATACAGTTTCATAAACAAAATTACACCAACAACATAATTTTATCAAAGCAAAATTTTACTAAACGATTTTTAAAATATATCCAAATATTATAAAATATATTTTATTAAAATACATTTTTTTTAGTTTAACTAAACAATTCGTTTCACATTATACGAACTAACCTTATTTGCTCCGGTTAGTCCATGAACTTTTTCATCATGTCTATTGCGGTGGCTTTCCTTCACTCCTTTACCATGCATCGCTACACGTTGATTATTCTACAAATTTACATATATTTGAAATTCAATTTGTATACTATCGAATATTGGATAAATATAACGTAGATGTTACACTATGCGGACGTTGCTGGCGGCGGTGGTTTGAATATCGTGGTAGTCTGAACTGATGGTATCTGTGTGGTAGGTGTGCTGTTTCGGAAACATTGTGTTTTTATGCCTCCGGTTCATGTGATGTGAATTTCGTTATGTGTTGAATTTAGATGTATTTTTATATATTTTTCAAGAAAAATATAAACATACTTGATATTTCATAATGTTTTATGATAAAAAAAAACACTAAAAAAATAAAAATTAAATTAGAACCTATTACCAGACTTTATTTAACTGTATGCTTTAACTAAATATAAAATTAACAATTAAAAAAACTTATTTTGATATTTTAAATAAATCATTGTATCAGCATAAAACAATAAAACATTATCATGTCTTGCAATTTATAATGATCTGCAGTCTATTTTTTTGCTTATATTAAGAAAGAAAAATAGAATTATTCAATAGCAACATCCTGTTTAGCTTTCTTTAAATTTGATAATATTTAAAAAAATGCTGTTGTTTTAGTTCTATTTTAATTCACCATTTAAATAGAAGAAAAAATTAAAACATAATATTTTAAAATACCATTAAAAATAATAAAAAATGAAAATATTTGTACCAATTTTATTATAAATATTATTTATTATTATTTTCAATAATATTTACAACAAATATTAATTTATTATTTATGAAAAATTTATCAATAAAAAATATGGATTTAAATTTTAAAATAAACTTAAAATTTTATTTATGTTTTAATGAACTTGAAATTTAAAAATAAATTAAGTAAAATACCTGCAGTAACAAAAAAAGCAGCAAACAAAGCTCGACAATTACGATTTTTAGCTTTAAAAAACAATAATTAAAAAAATTAAAAATGTACATTTTACAGCTGCACGTGTTTTCAAAAAATTACTTTTTTAATAAAAAATTTTGGCCAACAAATTACAATTTTTAAATATTATGCTACTTTTAAAGAACTTTTTACTACTAAATCTTTAAATTTTTTAAACATAAAACTGTAACTTATTTTTTCAGTGAAAATATATTTTCATTGGTATTTTAAGAAAATCAAACCAGAATACATTTTTACTAGTGGATATTTATATTTCTACTAGTAAAAATAGATTTTTTTCCCAAGAATACAGGTAAAATTAAATGCTTCTGTTTAATGAAATTTTTATAATAATGGTAACCTATAATATTTTGCCTATTAATAATAAAAAAATACTTATTAAAAATAAATATATATGTATTATCAGTAAAAATAAATCAATTAAATTAATTTTCACTAAAAGACATATATTTCTACTAGTAAAAATACAAATAGTTCGGCAGGTACGAGTAAAAGTATATGCTGTTTTAATCTGAAACAGGCATGAAAGATATAAAAATATCTTTCAACTGATAGTTGTGAAAAAAATATTGTTTACAAATTTATATACGGTTAAAATCATAAACAATAATTTTCATTTAAATTATTGTGCAAAAATCTATTGTATTGTTTTTATTGTATGAAAATAAATGTGATATAATTCAAAACTGGACGGTGTTTGTAGATTTATCTGTATATAATTATTCATCGTTCTATTATATAATACGAACGGATTTCGAATACACTTGGCTTTGTACTTATATACCCGGTGTGAATATCGATTCGATATTTGTGGTCCCTGAATCTCAATTCATACCATCCAAAGTCTGGAATGCTTTCCAGGTGGAGATAGAGCGGGAGGGAATCTGCGACGACGGCTTTGAAGCTAACTTCCACCATGCATAAACTAGTGTTGGTACTCGTTGGAAACCCTTAAGCCACTCGCACCATTCGACTTCCCTTTTGGATTTGGTTCTCGGTTTATATTACCAACGTTTCCTAAGCCCACATTCTGCACCCAGACCGCACACGCCAACCGTTTAGGAATACACGCTACGTATCACGTCGGTGTGTTTACATTTTGCTTTTGTTATACAAATTGTTACCATAACATCTTCGACCATGAATTATTAATGCAAGCCTGTCGTCCGTGATTTACCTTCCCGTTACTTACATGAGGATAAGGGTGGTGCAAATAAAGCCATTACAGGGCTTGATTTATGCTCGGCGATTGCATTGATTTTGACCGTGTGTGGTCTATATGTCACAATTGGACAGATGATATGACATTTTGATCGTAGATTGTAATATTCACGTAAGAGAAGTGAAGTTAACTTAAATATTAATATGAGTGACTTAGTTATTCATCTATGTATATATACATGCTATCTTTCGTAGCTGATTTGTCTGCGTGTTGTTCTAGTTATTTTTTTTAATTTATGTGTGAACCATGCAAAAATAAATTAAATAATAGTAAGTTTTTATTTTCATCTGGTTTGACCATATTGATGTAGAAATGTATTACACAAATATATTAATATGTTTTTTCACACAAACATATACATATAAATATATTAAGCTAAAAACATTATTTAAATATTCTTAATGAATAGATCTAGGGCAGTGGTCGGCAAACTTATTGGCCGAAGAGCCAAATATGTACATTACAACGATTCAAAATAGTTCTGAGAGCCAAATCTGTTTTTTAATTTAGTAAACCTTTATTATAATTTTAAACCTTCATTAAATTACAGGTACACTGAATAAAACTTGATTTCACACTTAATAAAGATTTATTAGTTGATAAACAATAATATGAAAGTAAGGTATCCATAAATTTAAATCATGACAATGACTGACAAACACTTAATGCAAACAATGTCCTTGCATCTCCTTGGAAAGTTTAAGTAAGTCAGGTTTATATATTGTTGTTTTTGATTTTAGGCATGATTCCAGGTTCTCATCAATAAGACAACTTTTCAGTTTACTCTTAATAAAGTTCATGCTTGAAAAGGTTTGTTCGCATTAATATGTAGAACCAAAAAGGGAAAGAACAGCAAACGCAAGTTTTTTCAGCGGATCTTAAGAGTCAGGAATACTATTCCAAACGTTGAAAATGATCATGACTTCATTCTCCAGGTCTTTCAAAGCAGATCACTTGTGTTGTGAACTAAGATCACATTCGTTCTTCTCCGATATTTCCAAATCAATACAAAGACGTTCAAATTTGGAGCTCCGTATTTTCTTGTTTTTTAAATCCTGCAATTCTATTTCAAAGTTACTAATGTCAATGCCAAAAGGAGAAAATTTCAACTCAGTTTATTGTAGCATTAAGAAGATTTTTGACGAATGCTAAGGTCGCTTTGAAACCTGCTGAGAAATGCTTTCCTCATATTTAAAATTGTTGTTTTGAAATGGTGTTTGTCAATAGAGGAATTATTTTCTTGGCGATGCTTCAGCAGGATCGGAAAGTGAAACAATGTTTCCCTTTCAAAATCTTGAGCAAAAGCGTTTTAAAACGTTCCCTCTTGATAACCATCGAACCTTGTTATGAAGCAGAAAATCAGCGTACTCACTCTTCATTTCAACTAAAAATTCTCTGAATTGACGATGATTAAGAGCTTTAGCTACAATGGAGTTGATGATCGTGATCACTAATCCCATAACTTTACTAATTTCTTCCGGAAATATCTGCGCACAAAGCGCTTCTTGGTGAATAATGCAACGATAAACCAATATCTCGTAATTATTTTTTTCTTTCAAAATGGCAACAAACCCTTTTCTGACGCCAGTCATACTTTTGGCCCCGTCTGTAACCGCCAAGTACGCAGATTGACAGCTGTCATACTACTACGCTGCGCTGCGCCCCTATCGGACGAAACAGATACTACGTCAACGCTCACGTACACATTCAACGTTGCATGGAAAGGACACTCGACCAGAATTAGCGCCCGGGCCCGTGGATATTTGTGCCAGAGCCGCACTCAAGGAGCCAAAGAGCCGCATGCGGCTCCGGAGCCGCACTTTGCCGACCCCTGATCTAGGGCATCAAATTCAAGACCCAGTTCACGGATATTTTTCTTATAATAGTGGACAAAAATAGAACTTACGTATAATTGTTAATATTTAATTTAACCGAAATATTCATGTACACACAATATATAAAAAAGCAATATACATTTATATTTTACATTGAAAATAAAATTTACAAATCGTTATTTTGTAATAAGACTATAAAAAATCAGATGTTTCTAATCTTAAAATAAAACTATTTTTTATAACCTTTCGTTACAAGCTAACATGCGTATGCCCAATACGTTATAACGGGATAAAACTTACATAATTAATACCTACATGTGTTAACCACCATACTGAACGCCTGGGAAATGATGAGATCTATACTAATATTTATAAAATATAATATGTAATAAAATTTAAACAATATAAAGTAATATTAATATTGCTATTTTACTTTGAGAAAAATATATGTAAATATATCCACTAAATATTTACATTTACTTAATATTAAATGAAAATCATATTTCGTTGAATAAAATATATTTCAATTTATATTGCGGGAATTTGTACTTAAGTCAGATCGACAATTATAAATGAAGCCTTTTTTGTCTTTCCGCTGTGATTTTAAGAACAGATTAAGAAAGAGCGAATGCTGAATTTATTCCTTAACCTTTTACGCTCGAATTATTTCAAGTTGTTTCCTTAGCAATATACATAATCTTAAGTAAAATCATTACTATTATTTATTATATATTTTTTAAGATTTTATTGGCTCATACATACTATTTATTTATATAATTAAAATTTAATGATTTTAATTGCAAACATTTTTTTCTATAAGCCAGCAATGTTTTTTTACATGATATATTTTGAACTTTATGAATACATATTTTTCATTGATATTCTTAAGTTAAAGCTGATGTGTAATGTTTAAAAAGTTACCATTGACTTTTTATGACAAAAGCAAATAAAGCTGTTCATGTTTTTTTTACAGTAATCATTAATACTAACGATTTATAATCTATGTAAAAAGTACATTAAATGCATTTTTTTCAATAATTTAGGTATTACATGTTTTTAAAAAATCGCTGTTTTTTATTTATACATATTATTTAAATTGCCAAAAATATTTATGTATTGATTTTTCGTTTAATTTATTAAAATATTATTATAATATTTGTAAGTGTTATGAATATTTCTATCATTCGGTTTTGACATTCAGACGCAAAAAAAGTTTTAGTTCAAAAGTCAGACAAACCTCTGAAATTGCGTTGGAGTAATAATTAGATTTATTTATTTAATTTTGTCATAAACATAAGACAATTTAATAAACTATTGTAAATCTGATACAATTCCAAGTTTATTTATCTCGCTTTGAATTGTATTTTTTACCTTTAATAATAAAAATTTTGTTATTGTTTTCATTATTGTTCTTAGATGTTAATCAACATTTTGTTTGTGTTTTCCTTGAAAAGCATATGTGGCCTAATTTACCCGGCCTCTCTTCTTACCTTTAATAAATAATACATTTTTAGCTTTTCAAGTAAATATTTTTATAGGCGCCATTATTTCATTTTCAAAGTGCCGTCTGCGGTAAATGAATTTTTTATCAGATCAGAAGATGAGAGAGTGTTTTTTCATTAGAATTTTTTGTAGCATATACGTCATGCTTTTGAAGATTCTTTTTCTAGTTATTAATATTTTTTTTCATTCGCAGGTAACAACTTCGTTTGCGATTGTCGCCTTACTTGGATGCACCAGCTGCGCAACGATACCAAAAATGAAAAGACAAAGAGTTCTTTAGAGCAGATAACTTGTTCGATGGAACCGGTCCATTTGGAGAACAGCATCAAACAAAAGTCAATGGATGTGCATTACAACATTCACCTGGACAACCAGCTGCAAGATAAGGTGGTACATAAAGTGTTGAGCCAAAAATCAACAATCGAATACGTAGATCCTGAGAATTACAAAGCAAATCTAGACGATGAAATCGAAGACGAAGCTCAAAAGGATTCTGTCAATTCCAACGCAGTTACTAACAATCATACTAAGAAAGGCAACCAAAAGCACTTGTTCCAAATACCCGTTGAGCACCTTCCGTGTCCTGAAGAGTTGAAGGACTCGACAGACGCTCCATTACTGAGGCCAAGTCGAGGAGAGGTCAAGGACTTCAGAGGACTAAGTCCACCAACTAATAAAGCTTATGCCAATACATCACCTTTCACTACACTGTGTTTATTTATACTCTTATTAGTTTAATTTATAATATTAAAAAAATGTCAGATAATATTTTTTTCGGAAAGAGATGGATCTTGTTGGATATGATATTAGAGAAAAAAGTGATATTATTGTGAAATATATATATATATATAAAATTATATAACATATATATTTTGAGTCAAAATTTCATACTTTGTATTTTTATTGTTATTGAGAACGAGTCAATGTTTCCATTGCGAACTAAAAAAATAAAGTATGTTTAGAATCATTCTAGTAGTTAACACTGTGATTCAATTACATTACCCTTTCATTTAAATATATATATAATTTCTCTTAATATGATTATTATTATAAACAATGACTGATAGTGATTTTATAATAAGAATATAAATAATATATATATATTATGAAAATATTTTATTTTATTATTTTACTCGTGTATATTTATTATGCTTCAAATATTATTCCAAGCGTTATACATCATTATTATTAATAACATAATTATAAAATAACTTGTAAATAAACTAAATAAGCCTAATTGATAGAATGTGAATAAACAACAATTCCACGTATTTTTTATTGCACATGTGGTACATATTCAATTAAGTGTTATTAAGTATTCGATTAAGCAAAATAATACGTACGCATTAGTTAAACTATAGTTTGCTAGTTCAGTTAATGTTTACTCGCATAGTAATATTGTTGATGTGATTCGTAACTATATTATCAATTAAAACTTTTAAATTTTCTTTGGACATTTAAATAATAAATTAGCTAAAGATCGATTTTATTAGTCTTAGTTAAATGATGAAAATGTCCATTGTAAATTTAAACAAATTCCAATTTATTTCCAGAACTGTTCTACGCTTAATATGTTATTGTATTGTTTATTGTATTTAGCACAAATATATAGATATGATGTACACAATCCAGTTCTTTAACCATAATATATAATTTTAATGTCGTGAATCATAAGGGTAATTACTGCAAACATTAATTGATTATTGTAACGTATTTTTAAAGATGTAAATATTATTTATCATATATTTAGGGATAACATTTAATAGTTTAAGGATGTGTATTGTAAAAGTTTTCGCATTAAACGACGATGAATTCTTACAATAAAGATAATTTTCTATATAAAAAATGCTTTTATCCTACGGCGAATACACACGTGTTTATTGCAAAATAAGAAAATGTCTTCACATGCACTTAAATGTCAATAATAAAAGGTTATATTTTGTGTATATTTGTTTCTATTTGTTGATTGTATACTCATAATATTGTGTTTGTATTTGAATCCGAATAAAATTTTCAGTATTTGTAAATTCTTTTTTGATTTGAAGGCTCATCTTTATTAATTTTAAATATACATGTATATAAAATACTATGTTTAGACAATTGGTAAATCAAATTTAAGGTAAGTCAGCATTGGGTTACAAAGAAGATAAAGAACACGAAAGCGAAAAAAATAGGAAGAACAAATAAATAAAGCAAATACGTACAATTTCAATTGTATCAAACAAGCCATTATATTTGTTTTATCTGTGATTTAAGTTTAACTTATTTAAAATACATAAAGTTTATTAAAAAAGTCAGTAAATATTTTTACAATACCTTTATATTATAGATTTACAATACTTTTATTAATTAATAAGTCATTAATAATTTTTGACGTATGTGCATTTGACTATACTTAGAACGAGCAACTCGATTTCTGTCATTAAAGTCTCGCGACAGATTTTTTATTTAACACCTAATGCACGTTGTTTATTAAAAATAATATCTAGCAGAATATTTTTTCTCTTGATTTTTTTAACGAGTTTATCAGTGACAAAGAATGGCCTTATATCATTTTTTTATTTATTGCTAGCTACTTCCAACTTCAAATTACTATACTATTTTTGTTGCTTTTTGCTTGTATAAAATTAAATTGATGTAAGTAAAAACAGATTAATGAATCAAATTTAAGCAAATAATAACACACTTTTTTATTTAAATAAATAAATTGAAAACCGCCATAACCTAACAGGTTACTCCAATGCGGCACGATTGTTAAAAAACAATACATAGTATTATTGAAACAGACAAACTTAATTTAATACAAGTAAACTTTAAAATAATACACAAAAAAAGTAATACTTTGTGAAAAATTAAATAAATATCATAAAATAATAAAATTTACTATTAAGCCTAAGCTTTAATTTTAATATAAACATATTTATATTAAGATAATTCAGCAGCTAAGTATTTCATGTTGGATATAATATAATATATAATATTACGGATTTTTTTCTTTTCTTAATGTTGTAGATAATTATTAAATTCTTATGACGTAATAGTAGTAATATTTATTATCCAAATATAATACTAATATATAATTAAATCTCATAAGAAATAAAAATACTCTTTTTTGTGCGTTAATTTATTATAAATAGACTTTAGGGAATTCTATTTATGTTTCTTACATACTTTGACCAGAAAATCATAAGTAATAATTGTTTATCGCATTAAAATCACCTTTAGTAAATTTGATTTTTTATTAAATATTGATATAATAATATAATTTAATTTTAATGAAATTTATATTTCTAATAAAAACATTGATTAATTACCACTACGTTATTTTTTTACGCTGAATTATCAGCAGGTAAATTATAAACATGTGTTTCTGACCTTCGAGTAAATAGTGTTTATTTTATTTTTTCAATATTTTCCCTAATGTTTTTTTTTGTGCAAAAAATTTAGACCGTCATTTGCAATTTGTATATACGTAAAATATTTATTTCATGGGTCCGTTTGAAGGCTGCAAACATCTCTATAGTGGATGTATTTCTTGATTCTGGAAAATGAGCTGGACTAGGGTATGCGAAGAGAGAAGCAGCGGCAATATTTTATGGTTTTTAAAATTTATATAATAAACATACAAAATTTTATAATAATAAATTGTGACTCGTGAATGTTAATTAATTGTGTAGTAGTAATGAGTCATGTTCATAGCAAAATTTTTGGTTTTAAGGTGTTTTTTTAACTTATGAAATAAAATCATTAAAACATACATGTTATAGAATTTGATTTGAGTCACTTTTAAGCCATTTTCAAAAAATATTTTTATTTTAATTAAAATAATTTATTAGTTAATTATAGAAAGTATATCAAATTTATAATACCACAGTAACATTTTAATAAAAAAAATATATTTAAAACCTTTTCAAAGACTAAATATTATAATATAAAACGAAATAGCAATACAGAACAATAAGTTGTTTTTAAGCCTTTATGTTCTACTATAAAACTCCTAAACTTTTGTTTAGTACTACTGTGAAAGTTTTGATTTAATAATACAATGCGTACTTTAAATAATCATAAATTATTATAGAAAGCTGTAGTTAAAATTGTATGGTTTAAATATTTTTTTATTGTATACTTTTAACCAAGATTTTTGTATGACGCTGTATATTTTGAAATAAATCCAAGTTATTTATATTTCAAGTATATTTATCTTAGGAATCATATATTATCAATAAATCAATTTAAAGTCAGTCATATTCATTTTAGATTACATCTATGAATAGTGCTTAATGAAATGAATTAGGTTCAAAGAGCTGTAATTCTATATACTCATACGCAATTTAATTTTAAAATGTATATGTATTATATATAAAATAAATTGATAATGTATTTATTTCTTAAATATTTTATGTTTTAATATTAGGTAATTGTAATTAAATTCAAAACATGATAAAAATATTTAAATAGCGTGCATAATATGTTATATAAAGCGTATAATTGTTCTTAGTATTAAATGTTATTCATGGAGATTGATTGAAAACAGGGATGCATGTCGGATTTAATTAATTTTAATAATATTATACGTGTGTATAATATATATTAATATCAATATATTATATTATTGTATATCAGTTATTTGATTAAGATAACGATATTTGATAAGCCCATCTCGGTTCAGTGCTTTTAATCATCTAAACAATTTCAACGATAATTATACACGTATCCAAATAGCCGCCATTTAACAAAGGATATATGAATGGATGGTTTAGAATACATACAATCGTTCAATATAATAAATATTTATTTTATTAATTAATACTCGTAGATAGCTGCTCTTAAATCACTCGAATAAAATAATATTAGGCATATACGAAGAATATATGAAAGGAAAAAGTCGAAGTCGAAGCATTAATAGGAAACGTATAGAATGGGTCGTTAACGCTGAGCTCTCGTTATAAAGTTCGTACGTAAGTTATAACAAAAGCAAAGTTAGTTTTATAATTCTGTCCGAATGCATTTCAATCCGAGGAAAATAACAATGGGACATCAAACGATCAGTTTTCGAATTTGACTTTGTTCGAAAGGAGTTCGAATGCAGCTTCGTATTTTTTATTACTTATTGTATAAGTATTATTAGGGATTGGTAATTAAAGTCTGAGTTTAAGTGAATGAACGAGATGGTTTTCCATTGTTATCAATTTACGTTTGTATACTATTTATTGGTTATATAAATGTATTTATGATATAATAAAGATAGACAGATATGAATATAAGTATTGTAAGAGGATCTGGGGCAGTGGTTTTTGACACAGTTCGATAAATTTAAACTAAGCAATATAGAAGTGCTAAGGGTTAAAAGTCATTAGTTAAATAAAAGTATATCATTAAATTAATCTTACATAAAAAATGATGAAGAGATTGTCAATTAATTCCGCATAAATAAAAATATTTATGACAACATAATAAAAAAATATTTTAAAGTAAATTGAAAATATTTTGTATATATCAAAAAAAATTAGAAAAATAAGAGAAAACTAGCAAAAAACAATATTTAATAAAAAAAATTAGTACCAAATAAACATAAATATCGCTATAATACCAGGTATACCTAAAACACTGATTTGCAATCAATAGCAAAACTTATTTTCAGTAAAATAAATCTAATAAATTTTTTTTTTATTAAAATTGATTAAATCAAGAAAAAGTACTAAAAAAAGAATATGTCAATTTTAATGAGAAATATTATTATAAAAAGTGTAAGATATATTTTCAATCTTTGCTTACGGTGATCAAAAATATTACGTTTTTTATAAAAAAAATTGAAAATAATTAACTAATAATATAAAAAAAGGACTAACTAAATGTAGCTAATAATAAATATATCATTGTGCAATTTCACTGTATTAAGGAGCTAAATTGCGATAACCACAGGAGAGTTGCCTAGAGCAGACGTCTTTGCTTTAGTGAAGATTAGATGAGGAAGCGATCGTGACCAAAATACAAAACTAAAATTGACTATAATAGTTTAATGTCAACAGCATCAAGTCAGATCTAATTTTTTGCAAATTGTATCCCGACACGCAGAAGAAAGGTATTGGGATTAAAAAAAAAAATTAAAACTAAATAATCTCAATAGACAATATTTGGTTATTTGTGGTTTCCAAAACATAGATCATGATTTAAAAATGCTGTAAGTTAAAGTGCAATAGAGAACGCTAATAACTGACGGATTTTCAAAGTGAAATCCGTATCTCATAAAAGCAGAGCATCTTGGAAGATAGAGAAAAACTCTTTATGAACAAATTTGACAGTTGAAGTCCATCTCCACAGAGAATCTTAATCCCTTTGTATAGAGGAGTTAAATCATCTGCATATAGAATAAACTTAAGGTTTTTAACTGCCGTATTTATGTCAATAATAAATAACGTAAAGATCAAAGGGCCCAGGTACTTTGGAGCAACCCCTGATAGGGTTTAATTTTCATTTGACAATCAGTTGCCCTAGGTTACAAACGATCGCTTAAATGACTTGAGAATAACCAAATTAAATCATTTGAGCAACCAAGATTCGACATGTTTGTACTAATAACCTGTTATATATCTTGTCAAAGGCTTTCTCAAAATTCATATATACGTCTACTTGTACTCCAGCAACGAAAGATGTTATAATGTTACATTTATGTTGATAGAAAAATGTTATCAAGAGTGGAACAGACGCAACGAAGACAACGTTGTTAGTGATTGAAAATTTACATTTATGTATATTTAAATTAATTAAGCAGGGGCTCTAAAGCTTGATATATAATTTGTTTTTTTCTTTAATGTACATTTATAAAGATCACGAAATGATGAAGATCGAAAAATGGCAGCAAATTAAGCTTAAGATCAACAGAAATAGCCTTGTTAAGATATGTATAGAACTGGTAAAGACCTAAGCTTACAGTAATAAATTCATAAAATTTATTAAAAATATTATCACGTACAATAGTAAAAATAGATATCCAATATTGTATTGCGGATGCTTGTGATAAAAGTAAATAAAACAATAACTACAAACGTATTGTAGCCACATAATCGTTGAGAATACCGTCGAGGGACCATTAAAATTAACGATATTTGTCCAATATCTGTTCAATATAAATAATGCCAGACATTTAATTTTATCGGGAATGAAAATAAATGTTGTTCAATTAAAATTTGTACTGTAGCATTGGCAATTATGTCATTATGTTTTAAAATAAACGAGGAGCGGTCAACAACGTGCAATTATTTATAAAAAAAATAAAAATTGAATTTAGTATTGCATTTTTTATTAAAAAAACATTACATTAATTCTTTGACAAATTATCATGTATTATTAACTGAGATAAGAAAGTAAAGTATACGATATATTTGTTCATATTGTTATATAAGTTAGGGCTAAAATTTTAATTATGCATGTGGAGGTGTTTGATTGACAAGCATCTACATTTTAGCTGAATTCTATTACACTACAAGCGAAGGTGTTTTGGTAAGAAATACTTTTGTTGATGACATAATGTTACTACTTCAAATAATTTATATACAAAATATTCTAAGCTAAAACTCGGCTTGTCTTTATATTTCAACTTTAATATTTTTGTAGGCAGAACGAAGCGTATATATTTTTATTTAACTAGCATAAAATACTTCAAGCGATACAAAGCATCTGTTTTGAATGCAGAAATATACATATTTCCCATCATTAATAGTTTCAGAGGAACCCAAACTAAGTACGATAGCGAATACAACCCCCGTATTCGCATAATAGTTTAATCTCGGATAATGCATGCAAACGATATTCGCATATATAAATTCACGTAAGCTGCTGCTTCTACTATGGGGTAAACGCGTTTGCGAAAAATGCGAACCGGTCGATTTTTCCGCTTTTCCTTGCAGACATTTTACTGACGTCATAAATTATCGGTGTACAAAAGCGTCTACAGGCAGGACGCGGAAGTATTTGGATGGACATCTTCCAGGCTATAAACAGAGCTGATTTTATGTGTTATTCTCGCGTGCACCTCAGCGTTTATTAAAAGTGATTTTATTACCGGATTGTGTGTCGGCACCGCTTATGCTCGTAATAAATTCTCTGACTATGAATAATTTCAATGCGCAATCCAATGAACTCAGCATTTACCAAAAACGAATGGATTTTGGTTAAGTGCCTCTGAAAATAAATAGATAAATTTAATATTGTGGATTTATTTGAGACGCTCGTGGATTTTTATGTGCAATTTAAATGGCTATGCCAATAACAAAATAATAATAAAAAAATCATCAGTATTTGTTTTAATTAATTAAATTTTGATAAATTCAATTAATAACCTCTCGATTGCTTGATTATTCATTCTTCATAATGTGATTTTCAAATAAGAAAATACAGTCAATTGTATTGAAGGAACGTAAATAAATTTTGCCAACCCCTTTCCAAAGATAACACGGCAGTAATTTTAAATAAAAATATAGCGTTGAAGGCCTGAAGAAAAATAAAAATAAATTTAAATAAAAATAAAAATCATAATTTACTTTAGAACTTTGCTTTGAATAGTTTTCTGCAAATGCGCCCCTTAGACTAATATTTAATAAAAATATTAAAATCTTAATATACAAAAAAAATAAATAGACTCATAAAAATAAATTTGTCTAGTGTAGAAAAACACTATTAATATTTTTTATTCTAAGCTGAAAATTATTTTAAGTAAGTCTATAAAAAAATATGTATCAACTTTTTATATCACATAATCCTAAAAAATCATAATTTTCGATAAATACTAACAATAAAATAACATTGTCATTTTTATTCCAGTAATACTATAGAAACATTTTGCGTAATATTACTTTTTCACTAATCTCATACATCGGATTATCGTTTTTAAAATAGTTAAATATTAAATGCGTGTAAAATTAATAATGGTTTTTAAATATACCTTTTACAAATAAATAAAATAAAATGTATTTATAATTAAGAGATACAATTTTTGACAGAACTTAAAAGCAAAATAAACGCATTTCGATGTTATTTCACTTAATTTTCTTAGACAATTTTTCTTGCTGTCAATGTGCTGTGTTAGGTTTTTTTTTATTTTATTTATATTTAAGCTTTTTTTGCAATGAATTTATTATATGAGGCTAGGTATTAGTAAAAAAAGGTTCACCTTATTTATCAAAAATGGTCAGTAAAACGCCATTTATAATTTTTTTATTTTTCAATATTAAATATATATTCGATAGTTAAATAAACATATAATATCAAAATAATAATATTTATACCAAACATACACAATTTTAGGACACAATAAATAATTAGTTATCAAAAATGAAAAATTACCATGCGATACAATAATAAATCTTCCTTGATGTATGGCACAATAGGAATACTTTTACTCTGCACTATGTGCTTGTTATATTACTATACATTAATGCTGCAAACTTATATTCTCCGAATCGAATCTTTCAGCGAAGAAAATAATAAATCTAATCTAGGCATAAAGAAAGATAAAAACGCTGTTCCCAATTGTACAGTGCCATTGTACGTATCTTGGCTAAAGATTAATTCGGAGATATTCTGTTCAGCTGAAAGTCCGGAGCGACACTCGGTTAAGTCTTTTATGTATTCTTTATACATATATTATATAAGTATGTATTTTTTCATACGTTTAACCGTAGCAAGTAATTCGTGTAAGTAACACAATGACTTCGAGTAAAATCTCCAGACGCTGCGATTAACAAAAGCGAATGATTAATTGTAACTTTTATCAAACCTTTTTAGTTAATTTTTGGTACGAAATTGAAACATGTAAGATAATTATAATTGATGTTTCAGTTGAAAGTATAAAGCATATCCTGTGTACTATTTTTGTATAATGTATAATAAAATATTTTATTCTACATAATATAAAATTAATATATTTTTATTATATAGAAAGAAATGGGTGAACCACCTTGATTTTTAAGGAGACGATGATCTGGTCCTAATAGCAACATATGTACAATCATATTTAAATAGCAAATGCACCTTTCTAGCATTTTAAGCAAACGTTAAAGGTCATCACCTTGACCTATACAAATATATACAAAAATAAATTAAGACGATGCATACAAATTTTTATTAATTGTTCCTTTAAAACCAGATTTTCAATCACTGCTTGGTTAATTTTCTTTACATCACTTCGACCCTCTCGTTCTTCTGCATATATTAAGATTTTTTTAAATAGTATGAACTTAGAATTATTAGATCTTTAGATTATAAAGATATCATTTTTTTTTATTGCAAATAATGTTTATTTCTTATTGAATTAAAAAAAATGTGGTAAAACGTATTGCTTCTGGTGCGTGTCTTTTTATACAAAATGTTGTTTTTTGTGTTCTGTGAAATATTTATTATTGATGACGCGGGTCTTTTGATGTACCAAGATCTCTCTTCCTTTGTGTGATGTGTAAGGTTTTACCTTTCGTAAATGCTTTGATGATTTTGTAGTACGCAAGATTATCGGTCATCAAGGAAAAGAAGATAAAGAAAGCAGCCGCTTCCCTCTTCACGTCAACTCTAGTCCAGCTGCAATGTTTGAAATGCGAAGTTCAACCCGATCTTCGGAGACCACTGGATTCTTTCACGTATATAAAACAATAATTATAAAATAAACTGTCTGTAGACTGATTCGGCATGCCAGGACTCCATATTCTTAATTAGCTATAGAAACAATCTGCAAATAAAACAAAGCTTAAAAAAAGAAAATATTGCAAAGACATTATTTTTATAGAATCTGTGAAAACGACTGAGCTAATTTTATACACGCTATAAAATTAGGATAATTCTGAGCTTCAATGGATTTATGTTAATAAAATTGGCAATCTTGTCTATTACCACCGTCTATATCATTTTTAATCACTCAAGTGTCATTGATTATGGTCGAGCCATAAACGTGTCGCATAAAACTGCTTCAGGCTGGCCAACATACAAAAATTACGATCACCATCAATCGCAATTTGCCTGGATGAGTCTGGATGTGTCGATGGGATGCTGCGGCAGATAAAAATCTTTTGTCGTCACCCGAAAAGGTAAGACATAAACCAAGATCGTTTATTATCCGGTTCTTTTATGCGCATTTAATGATAATGTCCGGTTATACGGCGCATTAAACCGGCACTAAATTGGATTGTTAACTGCTAAGCTCGTGAATCTTACGGCCGACGTAATAATATATTTTGGCGGTGGCCAACTGGTGGCATCGGTTCGCACTGCGTCATTGTTGCGAATTAATATCGCAATAAGCGATGAATGGTGCGAACAAATCGCCCCTTCATTGCTGAAAGGAAAAATTAATGGAAAACACCACTATGGGTGGAAAGTATGTTAACACATTTCACGATTAATCAAGTCTAGTTCCATCATGTGTAGAGACTTTGAGTTGAGATTATTAATATGCCTCTCTAATGTATTTTTCTAACCCGTTAGCAATAATCCATTTAACATAGAAGCGCGTAATAATCTAAAAAACATATTGTAGATCTAGATAACACTGATATTCTTACTCTTTATATTATATATAGTAAAGAGAATATTGAATAGTAGAATATGAAGATACGACACTTTTAAAACGAAGCTGCACGTGGTTTTAATTTTTTAATAATAATTTAAAAAAAAATCTTATAAATATTTTTTTTATAAATAATTTTAGTTTTTAGCCTTAATTAAAACTAGAATATAAAATTCTGGATACTTAACTTTTCACTGAATTTTTAACTAACGCGCAGTATTTATTAAGTCATCCCAAAGATTGAGTTGCACTCTTGGGATTCAGGTGGCTGCCTAGCTGAAACCGGTTTGACCGCTGGACTGAAAAGCGGCTTCTCTCTTAGGTTTCTAAGAGTTAGTTGAATCGATCTGGTGTAACTTTGGCTTAAATCTCGCAATAAATTAAATTAAATCTAGAAATAAAGTGGTGCTTTTTGATAAAAATCTTAATTGCAGTGTCAATACGAATTTTAAGAATAAAGTAAATAGGAAGTGATTTAGTACTTCCGTGTTCTGGTTATTTCTTAAAAATTAAGATACCCAACGTACCGTTCAGTTCTCTGATTTTTAATGAACGGAGACAGGTAATTTGTTTGTTTGGATTTACATATTTATTTTGACCCCAAATTAAAACGTTTTACAATATCGACATATTTATTATTGTTCAAAATATATGTAAAGGTGAAGCTGTGCATGTAGATTATGACTGTGATCTTTCTGGGTCGATAAGTTCGTGGTAATAATCATCAGAGTTTTTAATTTAAAATTGAGAAACAGTAACAACTGATTAGACGATTGCTAACTGATGATTAATTTATTTGATTCGAGCTACATTTAAGTAGGCTTAAAGTTTTTATAAACAACTTATTAGGGGACCACACAGAGCCCTCTTTTGTTGGGGATACTATTCTTGAAACTCGCGTTAAAATCTGTGACTAAAAATAATCATTCATCAATAATGATAAATTAGATAAAGCCCTTGTTACAACAAAGCGTTTCACATGAAGAACACGCAAGAATTGAATGAATATATCGTTGTGACGAAACGGTCACGGGAAATAATATATCACTGGAAGACAAATAGCACCGTAAGGGCAAAATATTCCAGTAACACAATTCAACCTTAGAGATATCCATCAAGCAAATGTCACTTTATAAAGGCGTATAATTATTTCGTTGTTCTAAGAAGCGAGTGCATCAATTGGCTAGATGATCCCTGGACTACATGGACTCCAATGAGAAGAAGGCAGTTACCGGCAGTCACTTGAAAGACTATGGCAGACGCCCGCCCACCCGCGGACAACATACTGTAAACATCAACCCCATAGTTCGAGCACTGCAACTGAGAGGTATCAACCTCCACTATACTGTCGCTGCCACGCCACCTCTCCACCGACTTCATCCCTCCACCAGCTTCTTCATTACTGCTTGGAGAAAACATCTCGCCTATCATAGACTGTCGCAATATGTAATATATTTTAATACAACTCTCACTTGTTTCCACCCGCGTCTTACTGGCTGTGAAGACACACCCCTTAGGGTTACCAAACCTTAAATTATTACCAAATATAACTGCCGTCTTTTATCTAGCTTAAGTTATAAAATCATAGTTCTAATAAAAAGGATATCTCATTGACACAAAATATGTTAGCGCCTCTCAAGAAAATCTCATAACGACCACTTGAACAACAAAAAGTAAAATCTCTCACACTAAAAAATAATCAACCAGGTATGACCACACATTACCTGATTACCGATTACCGAAGAAACCATCTGGACTGTGTATTTCTTTAAGGCTTTCCTTGGCCAGACGGGTAGAACCAGAGCGGCATAAGATGAGCAAACGATTATTCCAGCTGTTTCACGAGTACTTGACACACTAGTGAAGAGTTTTTGATTTTTAAGAGTCGCACTCTGATACAATACTATTCCAATATTAAGTAAATTGCAACTATTAAATAATCATCTTTTCTAGCGTCTATTATGCTACAAAGTCACACCTCTTGAGACTCAATATTCGAGAGGTCTTTATTAATTACTTTTGTATCAATAATTTTCGCTTATAGAAAATCAATCGATGACTCAATAACCACTACTAACAATGACATGAAAATATACTGGATGGATAATGTAACATATAGAGTTACGTGCGGTTGCTTTGTATGGTGCAATATAACTAATAATAACGACAGAAACTATTCATGTAAGGTAAAATAAACCAGTTAAAGTTATATTCACCACTTCACTACATATTGAACAAATCTCAAGTGCCTGATTGCTTCTGAAAGTGTACATTTTAAATAACATTATTTTCAAACTAAATGACAATGCAGTACCTTGCACTTAACACAACAAATTATCATCACTCATAGCGATGTTTATTATTTATATTTTTATACTAAGAAGTACATTTAAATTTAAACTGCAGTTCCACATGTTTTTGAGCTTCAGTTTTATTATTTGCTTTATTTCATAACCCTTTTCAAGTTAACCCACTACATCGCTCGGTCTAAATGAATACCCCCCAGAAATGTTATAGATTAGCGTACGAAATGACCGCCTTGGCACGACCAACAGCGCAGTATATGAGCATAGCTCATGTCAGCCGTTAAGTTAGCAATGTGTATTCGGCCTTTGGTCGGTTGTTGTTTCGGTAATGTTTCCCAGTTTCGCTGTTATGACGATTACGAGCGCGACTTTTACTGGGGCGACAATGGCTCGCGGCTCGGCCGTAACTCACTTATACGACCGCCACAATGTATTATCGTTTTAGTGTTGGTTTTTAAATGCTCGTTGGCTATGATATATGAACTGTCTATTATTGTGTTGCTCCTTTTTTGCGTTGTGTCGCCGCTTTTCCGGTTTTCCGTATTCTGCCCGTTCCAGGTTGTTAGTCCCAGAGAGCGCTTGTTGGACCTGCACGGATGGTAATGAATGTGCAACGCGAACGGGCATTGTTCCTTTTGAAACGAGGGTATGGAGAAAAAGATAATAATGGACTCGATTAAATTTGAGCGGGTGCGTTAAAGGGGATCCGCTCATTTTGATGTAAATTATGCGCCCGGAATGAAAAAAAGTCTTCCGGCGAGACGAGAAGTTGTTATCGTGATAAAGCATGCAAATGTAGCATGAATTGGATTAATGTTTAGGCTAGTAATTTTTTCCGAAAAATCAAAGGGCTTAGAAACCAAATTTTTTTGGTAAAGACACCCTATAAAAAAATATGCATATTTTACTGATATTGGCAAACATTTTGATGACTTTCCACTTAAATATAAATATAATTTATATAAGTATATCTTTGGGGATCAATCTTTAGAAAAGTTTAATGATCTGCATCCAGGTGATTGATGTCATAGTACAGTGATTAACACAACAAGTGCATATTTTGTGATAGTGATTTTAAAAGTTATTAAAGTTGAGTTCTTCGAGGACGTTTTCTCGCCCGTTTCTCTTTCACAAATTAAAAAATTGCTTGTTGCTTACAATACTGCTATTTTAACGAGCGCCGTATTTAAAATATTTATAAATCAACCAGAATAAGATAAAATCATTTATATGTATGAAATGTAGATAAATTTTTCTACCGCCTCTTCAAAGCGAAAAGGTCAAAAATGTAAAATGGAAATCTTGCATTAAATACTTGAGCTCGCATCCGTAAATAAAGTTAACTTTAATAATTATACAGTGGAAATTAATTCTACCGAGTTTGCTGCTACTGCGACTCATAAACCATTATAAATAGAAATCTTATTATACAATATACACACAAACAAATAATAAGACCCATGTTAGCATATGCCTGTTCAGTAATAATACTATTTTTATAAGTTAAGAGTCATGTAAAATAAAACTATAAAAAATATAATAACCTTGACATAAAAACAAGCAAAGAAAATTGTCATTTTCATACCAGAAACTACTATTAAAATATTTCGCGTAACCACACTAACCTACTCATCTCATGTTTCAGAGACTACGATAAAAAAACCTTAAATTTATATATAAGCACAATATACCAAAAAACAAATTGCTTTATGGCTCATGGAAAGTTCGCCATCACAATTCCCGGGAAGAAAATTCACCAACCCCGCAATTTGTCAAACGGAAAATTCACTGATTTTATAAGTGATCGCCAATGATTTGCTTATTCAAAATAATTATTTACACCAATATGTTTTTTTTTACTTGAATTTAATTAAATATAATACAATGCAAAAAAATGCAAGGTATTTTATTTTTTCACTCCATGCAAAAATGCTTACGATACTTATTTTAATAAAATATTTAACTTTATATATTAAATAATAAAAATGATGGTTTAATAGTTTTATACATATATTATCAGCTATTTGAGATATTTTAGATCTAATACATCTATAAATACGTTTCTTATACATTTTTTTGATATTTATTTTAAGTTGCATTATTTTTTTTGTTTTTATTATTAAATTCACATATATATTTAGTTGTTAATTTAAATATACTTTAATTCATTTTAATTTTTATTAATTGTGATAAGTCTGCTTCATTGTTTATTTATTTATAAATTTAAGAAAATCAAATATTATATAACGTATAGATAAAATTTAATTATTTCCACACATTTTTATATTGCAAATTAATGCAATGTATTTCATAATTATATAGGAAATATTTTTTTAATTCCACGCATTCCCAAGTTGTAATAAATGTACATTAATCCCTTTTTCAAAAGCACTTTTTTTGATCTAAAGAATTCAAGAGAAAAAATCGACAGAAATATGCACAACTATGCCAGTGCTGTAAATCATCTATTTTTTGAGCCATTGGTAGAGCCTAAGCATTAAAATTCTCTACTGACAATATAATATGAATCTCGATATTACATTCTAAACTTATATTTTTAAATAGTAAAATATAATCTTGAATGTAACAAAGTATTGAAAGACAATATTATTAAAAGTTACAAAAATAAAAATTGTAAGGATTATAAAAAAATAATGTTCATTTTCTAGTATCTTCATAAAATTCATAATTATCTATAATACTTTAAAAACATGTATATTTTCACTCAAATAACAGTTTTATTATTATTAATAAAATTATATATCTTCTTAAATTGCAAGCTGTAGAATCAAATAATACATATTAATCATAATAATAATAAATAAGATGGTGATATAGTTATATATGTTTACGAGCATTTAGGATATTTTGGATTTAATAATGGATATAATGGATCTATAAATATGTTTTTAACTCTAATAATTTATTATGTATCTTATTTTAAATACATTTGCTTATAAGTATTGCTACATAACCTATATTTAGTTGTTCGTTTAATTAATTTAATTGAATTTTCGTTTGATATTTTAAAGTATATTTACAACATATTTTTTTAAAATAGCTTTAGGAATTTGTTCCAAAAATTATTTATTTAATTACATATAGAAACAAAATAATTATTTTGATAATTGAATAACATAATTTTGATAGTATTTTAAATGTTGATATACTTAAAACTAATGAAGTGCTTTATCAAAAAGGATTAATACATATTATGTGCATTATCGGCTGTTTTGAAATATACAATTAAATGTAATATGTTTTAATGCAAAGCTATTTAATATTTACCATTAAAATAATTAATTTTTATTCAATGTAATTAAATAATAAGGTTTTGCAAATTTATAAATAAATAAACAATAAAGTAAACGCTAAAAGATATCTTAATGAAAAATAGTTTGCCAAGATATATTATTATAAATAAAAATTTAATTATATTAAAGTACAATTGTATAAGCCGATAAATATGTATGTGAATATAATAATACACATAAATAATTCAATTAAAAATACAATATTCAATTAATGTATATAAAAACAAATCTATAGAAATACGAAAGTCAAATTATTTTAAAATTGATGTTAATAATCAACGAGGAATTAATTAATAACATAAAAAAGTTAAGAATAAATTAGCCAGTGCTTTCAATAAATTAATATGCATTTGGAGACTTGAATAGAATAGGTTCATAATATTATTGCAAATGTATGCAATTCAAGGCATAAAAAAACATATTGTCCATCATAACAACATTAAAAGTAAAAATAAATGAGATTTGAGACAAAATTAACTCGTTTTAAATTTTTTAAATTCTTATTTAATATTAAAAAATATATCTAAGTTTATCTAAAAAATTAAACGAGTGCTTCCATCGAAGTAATCGAAAATAAAAAGTAGAACGTAAAAGTGTATAATGAAGTTGCACTCCGACTCGATAAATGACCCAGATTTTTTCCTGAGGACGATATTTTCACCGGAATTAATTTGAAATATTTTATGTTGCTAGACTAAATGCATATTATGGCTGAAAATGTACCGTAAAAAAGTAATACAATTAAATATACACCAGTGAAGTAGAAGCACAATTTTACACTATTTTATTTTACACATTAATGAGTTTATAGATATAAAGATCCCTTAAATACTGGTCGGAGCAAATTGTGGACATTCTCTGTATGGCAAAAAAATGAGATATACAATCAGACGAATTAAGAAATAAGAAACAACTATTTTTAAAAAGATACACAGCTTAATTTTGAAAAACTTACATAATATACATGCAAGGTTAATATTATATTATTATACAAAATTGTCTTAATTTTATTCACTAATTGCTCAGAAGCTTAAAAAATTGTGTGTTTTGTATTTTATTAGCTGATTTTTTAAATATATATATTATTAATTAATTTTTAGTAATAAAAAAACATTGATATTATTTTATTATTTCCTAAAGGCTGAATCAGCGCAACAATAATACACGAAATTATTGTTTACTTCATGGTCCTCAAAATACATTAATATAAAATATAATACATACTAATCTGCACCTGTAACTGTAATAAAATAATTGACAACGGTTTAGGAAGATGAGATGTTGCATCACGAGTTCTTTAGAAGCCGTTGAAAGACTTATTCAAAGTTGGTGTAAAGTCTGCAAGTGAGAGGTCAAGGAAGTCGGACTAGGAGATTGTAAAGCTCAACATAAATTGTAACTGAAATAAACTTGCAATTCCAAAACTTAGATGTAAGATAATTAATACAGCGTATCAAACTTTAAGGTAAATTAAGGCATAAATTGTTTATAGCAAAATATAAATACTAATAAAGCTCATATTTTTTTATTTTGTAACTCTTAATCAACGAGATACAAGTTTATGTTTTTAAAGGCAAAAAAACTTCTATAGATTTTACAGTTCTAAAAACTACAATAGTTGAATGGAGTAATGCTGGGCAAATATATAAAGTGAAATAGAATTTTTCACAATGCACAATTTTTTTTCTCTGGTTTGTTTTGCAATATGTAGTGACGATATAGTGTAATAATAAAATTTAATTTTTCTGTCTTACATGTTTTTAAGGTAACGCTAAAGTACTTATCAGCTGTAAATATTTGTCCATTAGCAAATAGCAATATTTTGTAAATTAAAGTATGTGAAACTATATGCTAGACAAATTGTAATATAAAACTAAATTGTTATTAAAGTAAAAAAAAACATTTTTATTTATTATTTTGGGCAATAAATTCATATACCCAAATATTTTTTGCAACTAGCAAATAATAACAACGGTTGTTGTCCAATTTATATTAAATCTTGAGTTTAGTTTTATTGCTACGGTGACGATTGATCCCTCAGAAAGTCGATCCCCAGACAATTGACCCCCCTGACAATTATTCCCCAGGAAAATTCATCTTTCAAAATTTATTTTAGTAAAGGTTATAAATGTATATTATATTTAAATTAGATGAGAGAAAATTTATAAAAATATTTCTTTTGTACGAAATTACATGTATTGTTATTTCAGATAATAAGAATGTTTTCATATTCACAAACTGTTAAGGAAAATAGAAATTTGAAACTATTTACATATATTTTCATTCATAAGCTACAAATGTAAGCAATTAATTTGTATGTTACGTTAGTAAATAATTTATTTTCCTAAATTTATAAATAAATAAATAAATCAACAACAAAACAAACGTTTCAAGATTTCGTTAAGACAAAAATGTAAAGGTATATTATAAATAATAAAAATTAAATTACATCAGAGTACAATTAAATAAATAACTAAATATATTTATAAATATAATAATAATTAAAAGTAAATTAATTATAAATATTATAAAATTTAAGTAATAAATTTAAAAGGTGTATATACATATTAACATATAATATCAAAAATATCTGAGGAATTTGATATAAAAATATTACTATATCCATCTTATTTATCGTTATTATGATATTAAATTAATTTATTTCTGCATATTGCGACTATAAAAGATATTGAATAGTAATAGCTAAATTGTAATTAGTATTGTACTATTAAAAAAAATATTGCTTTCCACGTAACGACGAACTTTCTAAAGAAACTAGAAAAGTAATATTTTTTTATAATTATCACAATTGCTAATATTAATAGGTTTTATTAATATTTACCGGTTTTTTTACTTGAATGCAAATTATTTAAACATATCAACAAAAACTAAGTTTAAAATGTGATATTAAAATCTCTATAATGAATGGATAATTTACATAAAATGTAAATATATTTTGATTAAAAATATTTATTAAAGAAATAACTATTATTGAACTATACGACCTACCTAAATGATACTAAACTAAAACGAGAGAAAATTACAAAATTATGAAATGAAAACTGATAATAAAAGGCCAATACAATTTAGCCTAATATTTAAAAAATTGAAAATCCTTAAGTCCTTAAAGTAAAATAATCGATTCAAACTAGTATTTATTTCAGTTATCTGATTTTATCTATTAAATAAAGTTTAAGGACTTCTATTACGTTTCATTGCAGCCGTGTTTTTGCCAGCCCGGAATTTGTAAAATATTAATAAAAAAAAATTTAACTGCAAATTACAAGCTGAGCAACAGGTAAAATATATTATAATATAGTAGTACAAAAACTGTATTTTTAATAATTAGTGTTTAATAGTATTTTAATACAAATAAAATTATTTTTAAATATTTGATAGATTATTAAAGTATAATATATTTCTTAGGGTCGTTCACTATTTGAACCAAAGCTTTTTATAGTGATGATACTACATAAAGATATTTTGTAATTACTTATCCATTTCTTTCGTCTATCCTTTCTAACATCTTCAGGTTTCTTCATTTTAATAAAGATCCATAAATGATTTGCCTGTTTAATGTTAATCCTCGATGGTCATTGGTCCGTTTTAGTCTCCGCCTCAAGGAACGGAAAAGGATTCCCTCTTTTGAAAATTAAACAGGAGAGGCCGGCAATGAGACCGGCGTTTTAAATAAGTTCGGATAAATTATTCACTCGCCAAACACCAAGAATGTAATTCGGAGTTTGCAATTTCGGTTTTCCCCCCTCGAGGTCTAGTCGACCCCTTAGCCTTCGGGCGAATTTGGCAATTTTCTCTTACTAATGAAATTCACGCAAAATATATCACCCAGCACCCGTGAGAGGCTATACCGCGCCAATTTGTTGCCATATTTATATATGTGTGCAATGCGAAATTTTACACACGAGTGTGAATGTAAAATTAGATGTTAAATTTTCTCAGATTTAAAAAAATAATTAAAAAAGTTCTTGAAAAAACTAAAACGATTTATAAATTAAATGTTGGAATGATTTGATATAACTTTTTTTAATTATTTATTAAATTTTTTTTTTTGATATTTTACTTATTAACATGCTTCATCATATAATATAATATTTGCAATACTTGAATATAAACATGACGTATATATAAATACCTTAAATCATTCATCCAAAAATATTATCAAATAACCATATATATATATATAAAAATTGGCCATTTCAAACGAAACCGAATACAGCCTCTGGCATTTTTTTATCACACTACCAACCAGATGATACGGATCCAGTGATTTTTAGATTTATTCGATTTGCGAGTAATTTAGAACCCGTCCCTTCCGAGTTCACAGAATTAATATATTTGCCTCCACAGGCCGCCAGGGCCGGCCAACTCAGCGCAGCGGTCCGCGAACCAATTTATAACCGCGCCAGATCAAATCCACATCTTAATCCGGCTTTAATACACACACAAATACTTTCAAAGCTTATAAAAACCTCTTCGAAAATAAAGGCTGAGCATTCCTTTTAGGCGCATGACGAACAAATAATGTATAATACTAATAAAATTCGAAAGTGGCACTGAAGGGGTACATACATATAAATTAAATTCCCTTTTGAATCGGATCCGAATTCCCTCGGGGAAGTAAGAGTGTGTATACGACTCAATAGAAGACAGAATTAAGGTTGACTGGTTTTACATGGACGTATGTGTCCATTTTTAATCGACATTTATACAAAAGGGACGAAATAAAATATTAGGGTGAAAAAGTTCTTTAGATGTGTGGAGAACGATTGAGCGAAAATCCTCTTAAATCTCCTTTCGGATGGGAAAGAATGTTTTATAAACAATTTTGAATATATATGTATATATTTATGTTTATCTTATTATATGTATAATTTAAAACCGTTTACAAAGCGTTATAAGATTGAATTGATATCATTAAAAAATTTTTTTTTAATTAAATCAAATTTATTTGTTATTTCTTACATTTTTGTGTTTTTTTTTTCAACTAAATTACCCATATACCTAAAGTCTTAATGATCTTATCACAACCTTATTATTTTATTTATGTATGTAGTTTATTATACAGATATCAAGGTAAGTATTTATTAAATAATATTGAGTACGTAACATAAGACAATACATTAAAATAAAATTAACTTATCGATTTAATATTTTATATTGAATTTAAGAAGTTAAATTCATCAAAATTCATACCATTTTATTATATAAGTGTATAAGTAGGAAATCGCGTATTTTGTAAGCAATATAAAAAAATCATAATTCTGTACACATAACTATAAAATAATGTTTTACAACTATTATACTTCCTATCTCTCTTGGAGCACTTCAGTCTTATTAATTTAATAAAAATCTTACTTAAAAGCAAAATACTTGTTCGAATAATTTTTCACCCTGACCACATTTTCAATTTTTTTTTTTTAATATGTGTTTTATGGAACTAAAATGTATTAATTTGATAGAGAAATGTCTGGTTAATATAATATAAAGAGCGTAGTAGAATATCTCACTTTACCTTAAAACTTTTTCACTGATCATTTCTGATTTTTGGGGTGTGTATTGTCATGATTTTTAATCATCTCATATCTATTAAATACATTTAGAAGTACCTCTTTTAGTTTCTGGTTTAATCTTCTCAATAGACCTTTGCAGTAATTGTTTATAAAAAATAATAAGTACATCCACAAAATTACTGTTCGAAGCAATAACGTTGGAATAGGTATTTGATTAAAAAAAAGTCAATATTTTTTTCGACGTACATTATCGTTAAGAACTTACTACACATTCCAAGTTGAAATTGAATATAAAAAAAAAACGAATTCTTTGTCTTGACAGTAAATAATTGCACGTGTTACTCCGCTTGCCGTTGTTATCTAAATAAGTACCCATTCTATTTGATTTGCTGATTCGCTTAAAATTTAACTGTACAATGAACCGTGGAGATGAGAGCTTATACGAGAATTCCTTGATAGTAAACCAAGGTTTTGATATAACCAGATATTTTAATGAAAATTCATAAATAAGTTTTTTCACAAAAAAAAAATTTTTTGTGTGTATGATAAAATTGCAATGGAATAGTGCATAACTATAAATCTAAAACTTGGCAAAACAAAAACAGAAATGTTTTTATGTAATTAGCTGAATCGTTTGCACGAGGAGGAAAAGCCAGCACATATCAAAAGAAATCAAAGAATGCGCGTCTTTATGTAGCAAAATTGAATCTCGATAAAATGAAGAAGTTTGGCTGGGAGGTTTTATCTCATCCACTTTATTATCTAGACCTTGCTCCTTTCGACTACTATATATACACTTCCTAGAAAAAAAAAATATTAAAAAATGCAGACCATGTGAGAAAAGGGCTATTGGAATATTTTGAATCAAAGCTTTCATATTTTATGCAAATGTAATTTAAAAATTGACTATAAAAATAAAAAAATAAGATTATATCTTTAGAAAAATAAGTTATCAGAAAATTAATTAATTCTTCTTTGTTAGGTTAGGATTTATAATGATTTAATTGTTTTCGAAAAATTTGACGTCACTATTTAGCATTAATATCAAATATTTTTAACTTTTTAAGAGAAATATTTCAATGTTCTGATTTTATAAGAATTTGGCACAATAATGATAAAGATAAATACATAGAGATTATATATTAAAACATAATTATATTGTATTTATTATAAATATATTTGTAAGTGTAAGGAAATATATTGAACATAGATTGGATTAAGGGTAACATGTATTTGTTTAACCCTCTGGGAAATCATAAATATCAGAATCAAGTTCAAACTTCCAATGAAATAAGATTTAATGTTAAATTAATAATAACAAAAGGCCAGCGAACATTCAAAACCTATTATGTGTAATTGTCAAACTTTCAACGTAAATTCTGTATTTATAAATTCAACAAAGTGACATTAAGTTCAGATTGTAATTTATATAATTACATATACCTATGCAGTATATGATATTACATAATTTTGGTAAAGCTGATCCATAAGTTATTTGTCATGAATATTGTTTTTGAGTAGTTGTCATGGCACTTTGTTAATTGAAAAAAATCTTCATGCTTCAATTTAATAATAATACTTAGAAGTTATTAGCATAATTTAAAACAACTTTAGTATATGGTAATCTCACGGTAAATAACTTTTGGGTTAAAATAAATTAAATAAACACTTACAACTTTATTTAGGATTTTGCGAATTCCGTGACACTTCAGTGACATGATCGATTATATTTTAACCAAATTTACCTTACTCCATTATCGTCCAGAGTAAAATGCCGAGATAATTACATCAAGTGGGTCGGGGGTCCACAAATTTAGCAGGAATCCAATTACACACATTCCAAATCAATAATTTGTCATTAGGTATGTGTATGTAGGCACGGCTACGCATATAAAATCACTAATGCAAAGCTCAATTAACAAAAAAAGTTTTGAGAGAGAAAATTGGGATAGTGAATATGTATGGAATTGTATCTACATATATTTGCAATAACAAAGATGATTATGAAATTGAAAAAAATAAACATAATTACAGGTAAAAAAAACTTTTGTTAGGATACGTTACATTATTTTTTTAAGTACGTATTAAAAAATTACAACAATCAAAAACGCACTAAAAAGCGATGGCGATCGACATCTAGGAATAGCGTCGATCACAGGCTCTCTAGGTCCTTGAACTTGGATTGCTTCTTATGTGCAACTAAGCTGCGACTGATTTCCCTTTACGTGTTTTTTTATCTGATATATAAAAACATAATTCAAACACTTTTTCAGATGTTTTATTGATGAGTCTTCTTATCGGCTGACTTCACCGTGGAAATGCTGTTATTTTACTCTTGTGTGACACATGTGGCTGCTACATATTTATATGTTTATTATGTTTTACTTTATTGGGTAATTATCTGTATAATACCATACATCTTTATATTGTTTTTATTTATTGATTAAATATATATTTTAATTAAGGTACCTGTATTCCAAGTGGTATTAAATTCATCAAAATAATAGTATTTTTTTAACTATGAGACACAATTATTGTGTTTAAGAGTATCGTCTATGTAATAGGAGACTTAAAATTTCTGAGGGGCGGTGTCGACAATCCGTTAATGTTCAACGATTTTTAACACGAGTAATTTTTCTTCTTAACAAACTTGACAGACATAAGGATATTTTTGGCGATAGATGAAGATCTCTATTTTAGGTAAGCACTATATTTTTTTAAATTATTGTTTATCTTATAACTAATATAACATACCAGGAAAAGATGTCAACATATGTAAGTAAGTTGAGTTTCTGCTGATTTTTTAAAAACGCGTGTGATGAAAAGCGGTACTTTTTATTTCAGCGAAAATTAATTTTTGGTGACCTCTGCTTTAGGTACAACAAAAGCTCGTGTGTATATTGGTATTTATATTGCTTTATATAAGTACACACATAGTTATAGATTAGCTCCCGTTTGTTTTGTTGTATAATTTGTTTGCACGCCCTTTTTTAAAACAAAATTCTTTATTAAATCAAAATTGATCGTCATGCAGTGAATTAATTAAAAAGGGTGTCTCACGGGGGTCGAACGACCGCTCCGGGTCACATTTGTGTACACTTAGTGCAGTTGCACGCAGCGTAGCGTGCTAATATCATTTCCACGCATGACATACCCGGGTATATAAACCAAAGTACGTTTCAATTTGTCCGCTTGCTTGAACCGAAAAGGTCCTCTTCGCCTCATCCCCGGGGCGGTACTGTCACAATGGCTTTTTGTCGCGCAGCTTTGAAACGACGAGCAAAATGGACCCCCCCGATTTTATTATTTGTGCACTTTTTTTCAGTTATACTTTTTTTGTCGCTCTGAAACCAATTCCGCGGAAAAAATGACGAAATTTATCACTTTAGTTCGCGCGTCGCCGAACACGCGGGTCTAATCTGAAATAATTGAGTAACGCGGATCCGGTTCTTTTTACTGGAATGAAAACTAGGGATACAGATGCCATGGGTGCTTATAAATCTACTCTGGGGGTAAATCAGATACTCTACGGTTTATATAAGTATAAAAATACGAAATAAAATTTCGTATTTTTGCTTTATTTCAATATATATAGCAAAATTAAAGTCAAAAGTCTTGCCAATTTGAGGCATTTATCTCATAAACACGATTATGTTGTACCTGCAAGTTGTTGTAACGACTAATTAAATCTATATACTAGTGTCGTGACTATTAAATAAATTAACAAAAAGTACATGAAGGTATTATATTAACTGTTTATATTAATGGACTGTAAGAATATTGTTGTAGCTTGGTAAAACGCATATAAAATCTACCTAAAGGATTACACTTATATTATTTAAATTTATTTTAATGTATAAAAATACAATTTTAGTAGCAAAATCATTACCTAAAAATGAAATTGATTATTCACAAAAAATATTATCTATTGCCGTAAAAAATTTTTCCACTGACATGTTCGCCATATTTTTTATATAATTTTAAACGCAATTATGACGATATAATCCAAAATATTAGCTTATATTTTTATTGTTCACAAAAAATTGGCAACACTGACGTGTGGGCGGCAAGAGCAATACATTATTTGTTTAACCACGACAAGAAGACGACGACCGAAGATGCCTCGTCCGCTAATCATATCAATAACATTTAATCACTTCTACTGCAGTGGTATAATGTCTCTAATTGGCACCCATTACCTTTTATTTAAACAATTACTTAATTTATTTAGAAAATAATGCGCTAATTACAATTAATACTTAAATTTTAAGTATTGAACAACATATACTAGCTCGATATATTAGTAGTAAAAGTCGGTGACTAATACTATCAAGATCAATGTTCTTCTTAAAGTAATTATTATATAATTGTAATTTGAATCGATTATCATAGGTTATGTTAATTTATTTTTTTCTAACTTCACTCGAAAAAAAAATACACTTGAGCTAGGTCGTGCATAGTGACTTTTATTGATTGTAAAATAATTTTTATTTAAATTATTTAAAAAACATAAATTTATTTTAAAACTATTTATTTTTAACAAAAATTAAATTAATATATTCAACTAAATAATTTATTAATCATTAAATATATATAAAAAATTAATTTAAAAATCAAATTATATAAAACTGTTTGTGATTTTACTAATTTTAATGAGTTACTAATTGTGTTTACCGCATTGTAACGCATTAGGTTAACGCCTGATAAAATGCAACCAAAAATTAACAATATATAAATATATAGCTGCTTTTTGAAACCCAGCAATAATACTGTCAGCGGGTTCAAAGCTTTATTGAAATTCGCCGTAAAACATTAAACTCGTTAAAAGCGACACAAAATAATGTTTTTAGTTTTAATTATGTCGCTAAAATTTGTAAGGCCTTTATCTGTCATATACTATTGTGACATTAGAGATGAAAGTTTGAGGGAATTATGATAAATGGTTCACAAACATGGTTCAGGACCTTCTGCAAATGTATTTGTTTTTTATTGTATTAATGATTTCAAAATCTCTAAGCTGTCATGGCAACACAAAAAATATATAAGTTAAAAATAGATTTTAACCTTTTCAATAATGAAAAGTGATGAATTGGATAGCCCTTGAACTGACTGTGTTAATGCAAATATGGTATAGTTGCTGTTGAGACACATCCAGTTATAGCTGATATTTTTAGAGCTTATAATTAGCTCTGGTGACAGATTACCTTTCTAAAAATCTTAGATAAGTATTTGTAAAAGTATAATTGTAATTTTTCATTGATGTCTTAGATCACTTCATATATGTATAAGAATGGTGGAAGGAAAGTTGCATTTTTAAGTAATTTTTACTTAAAAATATAGTCGCCAATTTACACTAGAGGTCATTGACATTACATCCTTACCCTGTGATTATTTATTATATTTTTTACTATATCATAGATATTTTGCTTATCGTTTATTTTAATAAAAGTAGAGCTGTCGTATTGAGATATATATCGCATTTTTTCGTATGTCATACACACATTCTAAAAATATACAAGATTTTCTAAAAAAAACCTTTTACTTAACGTTTCGTATGGTTTTTCTAATACGCAAATGTAGCAGGTGCGACAGGTAAGTAAGTACATGTAGCGGGACACGCTTAAAGCTCTTTCGGAGCACTAAAGACTCGAATGTAAATAAATGCTAACGAAAGTCGTTTGACATTTGTGCAAATGTGGAATATTTTTAAATACATTGGGTGAAAAGGTGACACGAATTGGAACAATGACCGCATTTATAATTAATTTGTGTGGAAAATATAAATAAATAATATTTGTGAGCATTTTTTTTAATGGCGCTGATATATAGGCACTTTATTTATTTTATAAATGTATGTGATGGATACATGTAGGGCGTTTACTAAAAAATACATTTTTAACATGAGATTTACACTAAAACATAGCAACAATTCTTGACAAATATTTTTTACGACGTTTAATTTAATTTAATTTTTTATACACTGTTAATAGTTGAAATATATATAACAGTTTATGTCGTTTATAAAACACAGTATTAAATCTATATTGATTTTAAAAAATATTAAGCGCCATTTACAAGTGTATATTGAGAGTAATAAACAAAAAGTTGTTAAAGACTCTCTTAATTATATTAAGATTTAATACCAAGATTGTTGTGGCTGTACATTTTTATAAAAAGATTTGACGGTTATAAAATATTAGGTAAAAATATTCAATAAAATATTTTGCATTACGCTTCAAAAAAAATCACCATAATAAATAAAATTAATTCCTACACTACAATCTGAAAGCACGATCGAAAATATAAATAATTCAAAGGTTCAATATCAGTATATCACAAGTAGGGATTTCGCATGTGCTATATTACGCGTCAAAGTTTTAAATTAAATCCAATACTGTCAATTGCCAACGAGGGAGGAAAGAGACAATAACGACTCCTTTCCGAAAGGACATAACCCAAGTTTCTGCTTAATAACAATTTAAAATTTAAATTCAATCAATTTCGAAAAGTTCCCCCAACGATTTGTGAGATCATTTCTCCTTTTTTTGCCTTTCGCGGGGACATATCCAATATCCTTTAACGGCAATGACTTTCGATAGCTATTGAAAAAGACTCGATTGCCCGTGCCCCTATAGCTTGTTCCAAATATTTTATACAATACTTATAAGAGCGCCAGGATATTGGATCTAAAGTGTATGTGCATGTGTTCGTACATTATAATATAATATGATGGAAAAGATACAGGTCGGCAAAAGTTCTAGTAAAACTTTAAGAGCTCTGACTATGCTTTTCGATGTGAATATTTGAAAATTCCATGGCACTACATGTATTAACATGAAATATTTCACATATTGAATCGGATAAATATTTCATCCAGTGCATATCGTATTGTATATTAAATTTGCTCAAATAATACAAATTTCTGTATGGAACATTGTCTGTGTGAGGCTATGTCATTTGCGAGTCTTTATTGAGGAAGGCTGGACAAGAACTAGAGCTTTTTAATGGTAACCTGCTGTGGCGTTGGACTGCTAAGAGGCTTTTAATGGCAGTGGGAGCGTGACAAGATAAAAGTTGATAAACCCTGGCGTTAGTGCATTGCTGACGACCAAAAACCAACTGTCTAGCATGACTCAAAATTGTTTTTTCACTTGGAAGCACTTATAAATAGGTAACTAAAAAACACTTTAAATTAATTTCGACAAACATTATAAAGCAATTTAAAATTAAGTTCCGAAAAACGTCGTTATGTTTTTCGAACGGTCGTCACGCCTTTCACATATTAATTAACCATTATACGTATTGTGACAATATATTTAAAAAGCCTAACAGCCGTTACATTAAAATTGTATTTATTAGGTAAAATTAATAAAAAGATCATTATATGTATTTTACAAATGAAAATGTATAAGTAAATATATTTAAAAAATAAAAGAGTGTTAGTGAAATATTTTAGCTTACAAATTGCTTATAAAATTTTTTTTTAATTATTTTAATATAAGGCCAGTATTTGAGTAAAATCCTCTGAATTTTACGACTCATGTGTAAATACTTATCTACAATTACTGATTCAAAATTAAATACTCAGAAGAGTGAACCATTTTTTCTCTTAACTAAGTTTGCTAGTAACTATTCGTACTTTTGATATATGCGTTGTAATTAGTTTGTGTAATAATGTAAATGCTTAACTAATGTTGTGTTGATTATTTTAATAAAATAAAACCATGTAGAAATTAAGTTTACATTTACCATAATTTTAAATAAATTTAATATTTTTCTTTTACAGAGAATAATTTGTAATTCCGCGACTTTGACTATAAAGTAGGTCGCAATTTTTAAAAGTTTGCATGTTTTTGATATTTTAATTAGATATATTATTTTTTCAAAATCTACTATTATTTTAACATGTAGTATGTAGACTTTTATAAACATGAATGTATCAGCGGCGGTACGCACAAAGGTTTATCGATCATCAGGGTAGCGTGGCTTATTATCAAGAAGTTAATATATTTTTTTGCTCATATAATCTAAAATTAAATTGCGATGTTATAAGCATCTAGCTAAAATTAGCCTCTTGCATGTTTAAATATTAAAAGGATCAAATTTAGTGGTTAATAAATACATTGAATATTTTGGTAACAGAATTATTTATTTATTATACAAAGGCATTTTTTATTCTAAATGATACTTAAATGCAGATATTTTATATAAGTTTTATTTCAATCCATTATTTTACCATATGCTCCATTAGGTTTTTGTAAAAAAATGCGGCTGCGGCAGCTCTAAGGTAAATAACGGCCAAGCCGCACGCACTATGGGGTTGAGGACGTGTCACTGCAGGGTCGTTAAGTCTATCAGTACATTCCTGAGGGGTGCCACGACGGTCCATCTCATCTCGCCGTCAGCGTTTTATGCCATTGCCTGGGGACCCATGAGACCTGGGATCAGAACATGAATTATGATCCCGTGGAATCGATGTCGCGTGATAACCCTTGGGGTGGCCTCGAAAAGTAGACGGTATTAAAAACGATGCAAACGGCCTATGGCTTCATGGGGGAGGGCTTTATCGAATACTTTTCGAATGTTTCGCATACATATGTATATAAGTACCCTTTTATTTTATTTTATTTTACATTTTGCGACTGGATTCTATTAGGTAAGTACCTGAAGCTTTACACAACGTATGTATATTGGGCGTCAGGTGGGGTCAGACGTCTCTATGCTGAAAAAAATAAGATAGAATTCAAAAAAGGGTACTTTGCTTTTTATATAGAAATTCACAAATCAACCTTATGTAGGATAGTACAACTATAAAAAGTAAACTATATAAATTTAGAGTAAAAGCTTGTATACATTGATTATGTTTTTATATAAGGTACTCCAATTCATTAAAGTATGTTTAATATGTTATAAACAAATTATGATGAATATATATTTGATTATTGCACAAATAAGAAAAACAAGATTAAAAATAATATAAAGTATTACAGGATCGGTTCGTAACCATAACTAACGATTTTTCTCTTTTAAATAATTACTGTATAACGAAATTAACCATGTAAACAACCACAATCACGGCTTAAAAATAAATAAATCATGCTGCATAATTTCCTTAAATAGTCATTATAAATAATCATGTATATAACAATTAGATAAGATCGGAATTTAATATTAATATTTACAAAATATTACATAATTATTGGGAATTGTTTTTTGATTGAGGTATGCATTACTGTAGTTTGAAAAATCAGTATTGTATATAAAAACGGCTAAATTTCACTACTGAATTAATAGTTAATTAATTTTCTTTTACCAGTAATTAAGCAATTTTAAAATCAATTTTTAACATAACTAAAAATAATAAATACGATTTTAGGCAACAAGGCAGCGGATGAGATCGTGTGTTTTTTTATTTAATTTTGATTTTCTCCAGCATGTTTTTAGTTAAAATATATTATTGTTTTTTTGCTGATTAAATTACCAGTATAATCACTATGCTGAGAAGCGAAAAATTTTCAGCGCAGACTTTACTAAACAATTTATGCTCATGAATTTTAAATACAATTAATCTTTAACGTATAAAAAAAGATAAATTTTAGCAGATGCTTTACAATATTTGTATGTTAAAAAAATTGTGTACAACATTAAACATATTTAACTTATTTATATAAAATAAAATAACTTGTGATCAGACTAGTTTTAATAATTATCATGAAAAAAATTCAAAGCTTTTTTTTTTATATAAAAGATAAATTTAGACTAGTTTAGATTTTTTAAAATAAGTTATTTGGCTTTTCAATATTAATATTTTTTTCTATTGGTTATTTCCCACTGAGAAAAAAATATTAATTGGCTTTTAGTGATAATATAATACAGTTCTACCCGTATCGGACGCTCGGTTAGCGTTAATAGGATAAACCAGGGGCGGTACTGGCCAATGCATGGTAATTAAGTGTACCTAGTACAATCGTCAAAGGCAAATCAGGCCCACTATGGGCTTAGGGGCCACCATGTGACAAAGTGATTCATGTACACATCCCTCATAGACCCGTCGGGATGAAGTTCAAACATTCTCCACGATGGAGACTCATAGAACAAGTGACGTAAGAACTTCGAGATGTAAATAGCCAAAAAATATGTTTGAATATATTTTATTTTAAAATTATTCATCATACACTTTAATCAGCAATGTTCTAGTAGTTTTATTTCATCCTAAAGAAAAATTTCACAAGCCCCTCAAAGGGACTGTTAATTTATTAAAAAAATCTATGTTACTTAAAAGTGTATTAAAGTCAAATAAAAAAGCAACAACATGTAAGAAAAAAACATGACGTTGCAGATAAATAGACACTAGATAAAATTTAAAAATTGGCGGTAATAATGTGTGGTTAACATCTCAGTAACTAATGAGTGCGAAGAACAATGGTAATAGACGAATGGTCAAATATATTTTCTCTGGCTCATGTTTCCTCATAAATAGGGTTGTAGGTAGGGTTGACGCTGGTATTTTTGTAGTAAGGAGATATCTCTTTCGTTGTTTGATGTATGTTCTAAGCTTTCATAACGAATTTGATGCTACTGTAATGTGACATATTTTTATTTTTGTGGTTCAAGTGGTTGTTATGATGACTAAATTGCAGCTAATGGCGTAGGTGCTACAAACCCCCAATACATATATGTAAAAATAAATATAGTGTTTTTGCGTTTATTTTATTGTGCGATTATTATATTTTTAGCTAATAATAAAAATATTTAACTATCGCAGAGAAAAATCGCGAGAGCAATTCTAAATAATAATAAATTAATATATATGTATTTAAAAAAAAACTTGTTTTTTTACTGAAAACATCAAATTAAAGAGAGAGGGGTAAGAAAGAAAAAGAAACGGAAGGAAATTTTATATGATATAAAAATAAATATTTAAAAAATCTTTATATCGCTGATTTAATATCCAGTGAATCCTCAGCTTTATGTCACTTTCGAGTAATTTATAACAAAACTGTCCACTCACAGGATAATGACACACAGGATTTTTATCGTGATTTTAAAGTTTACATTTCATAATATATATTTTACTACCAGAGTTACATTTAAACATTGCTTAAATTTATTATAAAAATAGTATTATTAATGTGGGTAAAATATAATAGATAGGGAACGAATGAATAGTATAATCAAGAAAGTCAGGCAGTATAGTGAATTACGACATAATAGCTTATTAGGTTTGTTGAATGTAAACACAAGCGTGGTTATTCATGTTTAACTACAAATTGTAAACGTTAGGACAATATGGGAGCCATTCACTATTCGAGATTGTTTTATGATGTCTAGTTGTATGTGCGTAACTATTTATATGTAGGTTGACCTAATTTATTGTGAAATATATAGCATTCTAAGCATATAGTTTTATATTTGTTGCAAAATAATTATCATGCCTATTACATATAAATAACATATGTTTTATCTAACGATAGTTAAATGTTCTATAAAATAGCCATACTTCATTTTTATTGTTGTTTTTAAATGATATTTTATTTTACGTTTTGTAGTTAAGTATATATAATAAGGAAAATATTAATTAAAATATATCTCCTAAACAAGCCTCACTTAACTGCTTTCAGTTAAATATTTACAAATATTTCTTAAGTTTAGTTTTACCAAAACATAATAAAAAACACGTTTTTAAAAAAATATAAATGCTATATTATTATTAGATTGTGTTAGAAATGATGAAAGTTTTATATTGTTTAATAAAAAATATTTTTATATTTTTCGTAATAATTTTACGTATTTTTCTATAGTTATTAATTTAAATAATCATTTTGAAAAAAATAATACTAGTAATTAGCCAATAAATATATAAAATACCGGATACTGTTGTATATTATTATTAAAAATATGATTTAGTATTTATAACTTACGTTAGAAAGTGATCGATCATTTTTTTTCAGTTTATAACATATAAAAAATACATATTAAAACAGTTTTACTAACGATGATTAATGAGCAAATTAATTATGAATGTATGCATAGGTATTCCATTTAAATAAGTTCTCTTTTATCTGCTGAAAAAATGTGTTATAAATTAATAACAATCACTTAAAACACTAATAAGAAATTAGCAATCACTCTAATGAATTATATATAAAAGAACATACATTTGTACATTATTCAATAACGAGCTTTCGATAACACCAAGCTATCACAATATTAAATCTTTAATACACTTTATAACCTAATTATGCCACTGGAGCCTAATGTTTCGTTTGTTTAAATTCGTATTTTTCATTTACCATTCCTCGGGCATAATAAGATCGCTATCGCGTAAATATCACATAAGTGATATCGTAATGAAAAGCGGGGGTGCAATTTCCATCCAATTCCCGCAGCGGGTTTCGTATCAAGGGATAATTTATTATTCACCCCTGTGTACGCGAAAAAGGGTGGAAAAATATATTTTTTGTTATATATGATGCATGTGATCACATCCAGTAATTTATCACGAGTGCAATTATTATGTATTGTGCGATGATTAATAAACGAACGTTATTGATTACTTATCTTGGCGGCGATCGGTATGAGTAATTGTGGAGTTTTATAACATAATGTTCAAAGAAATGATATATGTGAGTGTAACAAAAAGTGATGTTTACTTAAATGATAATTAAATGCCACTGAATCGATTTATCACTCAACAAAATATTCTTAACTGACAGATAATCAATGTTCTAATATCTTTTTTAGAGATAATATAAGCAGTTAATTTTATAAACTAGTATTTTTTCATACTGAATTTAAATTTAATTTTTTTAATATGTAAGTAAAACACTGCAAAAAATAAATTAAAATATTTCAACCAGCTTCTTGAAAATTAAAAATGGTTCAAAAAAATAATAATAAAGATTATATTAGTGGATTTTTTGATTCTAAAGCACATCAAATATTTTAATAATAATACATATATTGATATAAAAAGTATAAATATATTCTTAAAAAAATAGTGTAGTATTTCATATAAAAAAACGCAGACCTGTAAGTATAAGTAAAATGCTTGATCAACATTATGATTTTTATTTAATATATTAAGCCAAAATAAAAGCTACTTGGCTTTTTCGGTCAGTTAGTGTACCGTAGAATCAAGTTTTAATTTTTATTGCATTTTTCTGCTATAAATTTTTATTGCTAATAAACATACATAATTATAGTATTTCTCAGAAAAATTGCAAAATAATGTATCGGAATAGATGCAAAACTTCAGAGCTTTTTGAGAATTCCAATAAAATGCTTTTTTAGATATTTTGATCAATTTTTTTATATAGAAAATATTGAAAAATTCATATTTTTGTAATTTTTAAAATGCGTGTGATTGTCCTAATATCTTATGAATTTTAACAAATCTGTGAGATTAAAATAATTAGTAACTATATATTTATTTACATTTTTTATCGATTATCACTGATTCATATATCACTAGATTTTCCTATATTCTTCTAATATAACTGCTTTAATATGATTTCATTAAATCAAAGTTTTGCATATATTTAATGTAAGATATTTAATAATAATCTTATAGAAGATATCACATACATATGTATAAAAATAGTAGTCCACATCTGGATCACGAATTCGATCAATCAACTAATAGGTATATTATGTTCTTCTGTAGTAATGTTAAAGATATGGTGTTAGAAAATATAATGATTTTACCATTACTTTTTACTTACAAATATACGTTTTTATTACCAACTCTTTTATTTTATATAGCTTTAAACAATGACATACATATTTGAATAAGTAAAGACTTTAACTCTAATAATATATATTCTATAATTTATTAAGAGACTTTTTATCATATTATTCGGTATTATTTTGTAATTTATAAAATTAATAATTGCTTGTAATTCTTTGTTGTTAGAAATAATAGTCGGTTAATATAATTATTTGGTAAAAAAAAACGAGCAAGTAAAAGTGTGTCTAATAATATTTTTTAACGTAAGGTGTCAAGTTGCGATAAAAATATATATTTGTGGAAACGATAAATTGTCTTTTAATACCTGCCTTGTAGTACTAGAACAATTTCTAAGAATTTTGGAAGGCTTGAAGCGCTCCAGCTTGTATTATTATATATCGTGTCTAGTGATTTTCGCTTTAATGCTCAAACTTGATGCTTAAGATATCTAAAACGTGTACCTTAAAATATTTATACAACTAATAATATATATTTTTATTGATAAAGCAATATAAATTTTCACTGCCAGTTGAATTACAAAAAGAAAAAAATTCCCTTTGTTTCTCTGTTCTGAACACAAACATGCATTTTTCAGAATTCAAACATGTTTGACATAACTCCGTTGATAAAATGCTTTGTGACAGTTTCAATTTACTTTATGTGAAACAATATTATGCAACGTCTAGCCGAGTTTGCATATTTCGATTCGATCGATGGTGTGCGTATGATGGATACGATAATTTGCAATTTATGTTGACAAAGTTAATATTTTTCAACTTTACAATTTCGTTTTTTTTTAATTAAAAAATGCGATTGCATCACAATTTTGACGAATTCAATGCAAATTTTGTATTCTTGAAGTAAAATATTATTTTTTGTATATATTTTAAATATGTTTGTATATTATCTGCATTTTTCAAAGTAAAACATTCCGTCTCTTAAATGAGGGCCTTTTCGGTTTGTTTTCGCAGTACGTTCCGAGTGTGCTCATCTATTTTCGCAAAATGAATCTGATTTTCGAAATTCAACAAAGCACCCACCCCTTTGAAATCGGTTCTTGCATATTGAGTTTCGTTATAACGCAAAACTCAAATATTTAACATACCTTTATAAAAAGGAAGAACGTGATTATTACTCGCTGAAAGAAAATCCTATTATCTGTATATGTATTTTATAATATAATACATATACTATTTTTTTTCATCTCAATAATAATAAATAAATAAAATACTCTAATTAGAAAAAAAAACTATAAATTATTTGTAAAACAGACTTAAAATTATTTTTAGTTTTAATAGCTATCTGCAATTTAAAAAGCCAAGCTTGGATTTTTGAAAGATGCTCTTCAAGTCTTTTTGTTGTTGGTTTTGGTCAGTAGCAGATTATTGTAGTGTCGTCAGCAAATGTAGCAATTGTGATGAATTTAAAACAAACTGAAAGTTTCTCTAATAAATTTTCTTAGGGTACATCCTGATTCAGTCCATGTGTATCCCTATATATTTGCTACTATTTGCATATGGTATTATAATATTATTTAACTGGACTGATGTGTCCTTTTTCATGGTAAATGTTACAGACAGATTTTTGCTCGTTTGCCTTGATTCTCCATAATTTTAGCTATTTTAGAATTTTATTCAGATATTCGAAAATAAGAGACTCTCCTTATGTTGCATTTTAAACATTTTTATTATGATAAAAAATTGCAATTTGTATCTCTTAAGATTTTTAGTGATAGACTACAGCTTATTATTTTGCTTAATGTTTTTCTTAAGTCATCTCAGTCGATTTTTGCTGTTCTATATAGTTGTTTTTTCGTTTTTTGATAACTGTTCTATCTATTGTAACAATTATTAATGAAAAATCAAATAAAAGATTAGGGCATTGTCTTGCTCTGGAATATATAGTTTTTTCATTATACAGAATTCTATGCAATTTTTTTTTAATCCATTGGACTATGCGCAAATTATCCTATTAAAATTGGTAAAAGGTTATTTTTTTAAAGTTGACGACATTTAAAAGGTATTTATGATCGAGAAAACCTTGAATTAATCTCCATTTGTCAATACACTAATAGCTTGCAAAATGATGTGTATTTTAAAATATACAAAAATAAAATAAAATTTTAAAGCAACCATAAAAACTACATTCTGATTATAATTTTTTAAATATATGACATGTACACTTTGTTAATTAACGATGTTTTTTTTTATTAAATTATTATATTTTCATATATAATATAATGTAAAGTAATAAGTTATAATTATTTACTTCCATAGAGCTGCGTTTAAATTAGTCAAAATATTCCTAAAATAATCACGGACATATTTAATAACAAAATACTATTTTTTTGAAATAACACAAAATATGTACAAAATCAGAATAAAAAATTAAAAAGCAAGCTTAAAATTATTCGTGAAATATAAAAATAATAGCTGTTATAACTTTTTATAAGTTTAAATTGCTCTAACGCCATTATTAATTAAAAAAACCTAAATATTTATCTAAGCGCTTAAATATATAAACCACTTATTCTATTAAATATATAATGTAATTCAAGATACAGTTGAGTACAAAAATTATGCTAATATATCATATATTTATGTGAGTTTGTCACATTCTAAAATATTATCATCATAAGCTGAGCTATTTTTTAAATCCTTAAGCAATTCATGTGTATGTAGAAAAAATGTATATTTTTTCAATGTTATATTATAACGAATGAATATACTACAGTTATTGTCGATTTTGGAAGCGATTTATACGGGCGTATTTACATATTTGCGTAAAAATACATTATTGACCTCAATAAAATATATAATATTGAGTTTTGGCGGACCTCAATAAAAATACACAACTGATTTTACCGAAAAACTTTTTCCAGTGCTGTGGAAAGCAAAAGAAAAAAACGTTGATAAGACAAAACAAAGAAGGCGATAAACACACATAGATTTAGAAACGTATACGTTTTGCGTCTCTGATACGAATATATATTTGCTTTATATATATATATATATATATATAACATAAACATATAAAAACAAATATATTAAATATTTATACAATCATTCCAAGAAAAAGTTATCAATTTTTTTGGGTTAGAAATAACAGATTTCTTTTACCTGAATTATCTAATGTCACGCGAAATTTCATGTTTATTTTTCTTCGGCCTTAAATATTTTATTCGACGATTTCGCCCCCAACGAGCCGTTATAACGATTCGCAACGGCGTTATTTTACGTCATCGGATAAACATTGACTCTGATGTTAGACGGCGGAATGTTATAATAATATACACATTTGTTTTTATTGTTATGGGTCTGTTTTGTTTTATTATTTTTTTGCGATTTTTCCCGTATTGCGTGAATTTGTTTTTGTATGATATAAGAATATTTTTGTTATTATATAATAATATAATATATATTATACAGTAATTAATACATATATAATTTTTTTATAAATGGTAGAAGAACAACTGAGAGTCTGCAAGGTGTCATGGAGGAGAGTCGTAAGAAATAGCGTTTAAATCATGTACACATATTTTCCGTGAATTTTTCGTATCGGCTATTTATGATAAAGAAGTTTGCAAGTATTTATTTAAAATATTTTTTAATAATATGACGTGAACCAACCAGTAAAACGTCAATACAAGTTTCACATTAACATAAATAATGCAATTAGGATTAGAAACACGATACACATACAAAATAGGTATATTATCCGAGACGAAAAATATGTTAAGTACAGAAACAAAAAAAACATCAGTATTATTATATCGCCCTAATTTATTAATTTAATATTATATATGCCTAATGAATTAAATACAACAATGTTGCAAAAATTACAAAATGTATTAATGAGAGTAGTCTTAAATGAAAATAGATTTACTAGTTGTAAAAGTATGATTGAAAGATTGGAATGGTTGGATAATAAAGAAATATGTGATAAATGTTTTATTATTTATATATAAGTTGGATAATTATATATTATTAGATTATTTTAATAGATTATAATATATTATATATCAGAAAATAAAAATGTACAGATATTTATTACCAGAAATAAACATAATAAAAATGTAGCAAGTTTCCACAATGAAATAAAGAAACATCCTATTGCATTAAAAAATAAATTATAATATTCAAGTCTTATTTTATGTTTGTGTTATATTTATTATGTATGTTCTGTTTTTATTGTGTTTAGTTTATATAATAAAATTAGCTAAATAATTTTTTTAAATAAATATATAAATTATAAATTATATGCCTATTACCATGCCATATTTTTATAGTAAAATTATACTTTAACTGATTAAGCTAGTAAAAATGTAGCAAGAAAATTATTTACAATTTCTCTGCTCAGTATCAGTAAAACTGTCTGGGCTCACAAACGAAAGACGTAATACGAATATTTCCACATGATCAGAGACTCACAGAATTGTGTCGTCACATCAAACCCATTGTTAAAAAAAACCCATGTCGCCCCATCTGCCGTTCCGACGAAGACGCCTCAGCGTCCGAAAATCAGACAGTCTGAAAAACCCTCTTCAGATGCTATGTCAATTGCAGATCTCGGTAGGATGCTGATCGTGCTCCAGGAGATTCAAGTCAATGCTGATAAATTCACCAGCAAAATATAAAACACCCTGATGATGGTTAAATAATTAGAGGGCAAAATATTGCCATGTAATTCCCGTGGAATCCGATGTAAAATAAAGAACTAGAACTACCGATTAGTAAGTACAACATTTATATTATTGTAGTCAGCAAAACTGTAGGGACTGACTCTCTAGATCAGTAAATAAATCAATAAAACACTATCAAAAATAACATACATAAAAATAAATGATATACATTTCCAATATGTAAGATAAAACGTTGCGATCTCGATGCTGTGCTTGGACTTGAAAATTCGATGAAATTTTTAAATGAAGATTTCAACGCTAGACACGTGCATTGGAATTGTTTCAGCGGTAATTTATCTAAGACAGTGCTTTTTAATTATTTACACGACATGGATACGATTTTAAGCTTACGCAAACACATACGCATTACTCTACTAACCGCATGACACCGTCAACTTTTAATAGTGGGGTAGTTTAGGATCGTAACGGTTTATCTCACATATTGGAAATGTATATAATTTATTTTTAAAATGCTTAGATCAAAGATATGCAATACAGACACTGTAGTGTGAGGTTAAAGCTGTCTATAAAATTGTCTTTGACTATAACAATGCTGATAAGAAAGTTTTGAAGCTATTGTTGAATCCCGTCTAGTGGTTGAGCGTTAAAACTATACCCCAACAGATACCAAACGATCGACGATGATATTTATTATTTATAAACCATAATCAAACACGCTAAAATATCATTATTATCAATGCGTAAAATATACATTATTATATTTAACTTATTTATGGATTGTAAAATTAGTGGCAAAAATAAATAAAATAGTGTGAAAAAAAAGTAGCAGTGTAAACTTAAAAGGTTATAGCTACCAGATAATTCCTTAATAAAAGGAACTATAATGCTTGTCATTAAAACACTTAAAAATTAAGTATATTATAGCTGATTCGAAACAGGGCAAGCTAGAGATTTTAGTATCGTACGAACTCATTAAAATTTTCAAGATTGAAAACAAAGTAAATAGATTGAAAAGTATCTGTGGTTTATAGAGATAAAATTCGTAAAATTAGCTTATTTGAAATTTTATTTAGCATTAAAAGCTTTAAAAATAAATCCTAGAATTGACTAAATAATTTACAAAAAAATTTATCTTGAATTTAATATTATTTATTTGCTAACAAAAATAATATTTAGATGCTCGTAATATAAATCAAAGATTATGCTACTTAATACATTAATTTATATTTGTGGTAATTTAAATTATTTATTCTTTAAACACCTTGTATTTATGACACAAAGCTTTCGTTAAAGCTACTGACGCGCTACGTACCGTGTGTTTAAAAAATGTATGTTGACGAGTTGTGTTTGCGTCTCTCCACCAGAAACTTTATGCAGATTGAATCAGAGTTAACTCGTTTAAGCTCGGAGGTGTCCCAAGATGGCAAACTTGGTTCAGAAGTCACAAATGTGAGTCCGCAGAGGCCTTCTCATACTCTTTCGCCCTCTCGCTCCCGTGCCTTTGGCTATGCCTCCATAAGCATAATACGTATGGGTGAGTGTGGGACGGTGTAACAAAGGAAAATGTATTCAAGCCTCTCGTTGAAACTTTGCTCACAATACCTTGTTACTTATTTTCGATGTGCCAAACTTGGTCAATGAATAACCTTAGACCTACATACACGCCGCGCAAGGAGCTGTGTCTCTTCCGAGAACTCCGGGTCTCAAGAATAAATTGGGGGAGTTTCGGGGTAAATATTTTTTGAGGTGGCTTTTTTATTAGCTAAGCGATGAGCTCTGAGAAAGTAATGATTTATTATTGGTAAAATCCGTAGATTTAAAAAAAAAATTAAACTTTGGCAAATAAAAATCACTATTATTCCGGCTTTATATTTAAAATATAGGAAAATAATTTTTATTATAAAAAAATATGACAAATGATTATGGCATATGTACAGCACATGGCATATTTTTTTTAGATACAAAACAACTCATTGTATTTTTAAAAATGTGTGTTCAATATTTTGAATACTCACATATGATAATACTGAATTCCAGGAAATATATTTATATTTTATTTTAGTACTTTTATGCAGAATTTTCAGTTTTTTACTATATAAAATATAATTTAAAGTTATCTTAAAAAAACTGGTGCTATGATATCTGAACCAGTGTTTTAATTAATATGTACGTACAAATATACGAATGATATTAAAAAACATTTTTGATTTATTTTTTAATTTAATCATTGACTTTATTGTATTTGCTGTGCAAGGGAACGAATATTCATTCTACCGACATGTTTTTTTAATATATGGCAATTTGCTCCTTTTTTGCTCATCAACTGCATTTATTTCTGCTAAAAATTTACTAAGCTATTTTGCTACTTTTTTATGGTTATAAAGTCTTCATAAATCACACATTCTTAATAAATGTTTATAAGAAAAGCGACCTAACAACAGTGACTCAATACACAATTGAATTCCAATAGGTCAATCAATATAATGATAGAGGAGAACCATCTAATACGGGCTTGCAAAGTTTTGGTACCGTGGACTGAACTATTGTACAATGACAAATACAATATTGAATGACAATTAGGAGCCAGTGTCTAAGCTTATTGATTTACACGTACAATAAAGTAGGACAAAAGTACCTACTCGATTTTAAATTTAAAAGAACACTACCTTAATGAAAAAAAATACTTATGCCTTAGAACTTCTAAAACTATTTCAAATTTGATTGAAAAACATTTAATACACATTAAAATTGATTTTTTAAAGAAAAAAGTATAATATAATTTTATTAAATTTTTTTGCTCTATATGGGGTACACAGCGCCAATCACTGATGCCGAATATTCAAAGATATTTTTAGATTAAGTCTAGTCAACACAGTTGCTGTCTACCTCAGGCTTAGGAAACGTTAAACGTTTCGCATATTTTGAGTCATCCATAAGAAGCAGCTGTTCGAATCACCTAATTCTATTTTTATATACTTGACAGCGTCAGGCTTTTGATACAGCTCGCATAGGTCATTGTTGTTTTGACGAAGCCAGGTTTTTGTTATTTTTCTCAGATTTTTTCTCAAAGCCTGTAGCTGCTGAAAGTCGCTGGTGCCACCTCTCACACCCGCATGGCAAAATAATTTACTGTTAAAATTTATTTACTTATATGTTTTACCCTCTATGAACATTTGTTTTAATTTATTGTAAAATTATCTGAAATTTCAACTATTATAACAAAAATTGAAATAACTGATTTAAAACAATTGCTGAACCTAGTTGAATCACGTTCGCCAATTATAAAAGTCGTCTTCGGACTAATATGAATCTTGCCGCCAATACTGGCGGAAAATCATAACGGCCGGCGTTCGTCTTGCATTTTAACAAGAGTCTCGCCCGCCGGCCAATTGTTGGCCATTGCTGAAACGTGACGTTCATTGAAAGAAACTTTTATTGCCCATTGAACTAATGAACTCTGGCGTGGTTTGCGGCACGCCGTTTTGTTTCACCCAACAACAAAAACCGATTTATGCTCCTTGCGCGTCGTCCTTATAAATATCATCAGTTTTAACGCACCAACAATGGAGATACAAATCGGGTTTAGGAGATACGACGTGGGTTTAGTGAAAGGTCACAGGCGTTCTAGTCTATTAAGGTTCAAATCTAGTCAGACACAAAGATCGCTATATTTGAACAACAAATAAAAAAATGTTAAAGTGAATTTATGAGTTTTGTTATTGAATGCGAATGTGTTTAAGGGTTTGTTTGATTTTTTAAGCGTCTAGGATTTAATATTCACACAAAGAGATATATATTTTGGTTGAATCTAATCGTATATACAAAAATACATATTATATATATGTATATGGATATACGTTAAGTCCATTCATGTAAAACAGATGTGATGTTCTACCTTCGATGGAATAAATTGTTATTTTTCTTTGATTAGTTTTATTTGAAAACATATTTTTAGTACCACAGTTTATTTTAACTTGACTAATCCTTAAAGTATCTTCTTAAATAATTACCATGATATCTTTAAAAATATTTTAAATTATGCTTGATTTAATTAAAAATATTATTATATAAAACATTAAGAAATACATGACATTTTCAATTTAATTAAATAATCTTCAAAGAATATATGTATAGGTTTACATATCATATATTTACTTTTATTTTAATTGTTGTATCGTACCCATTGAAAAATAATAGCACAAAGTATCTATTATTATTTTTATAAGATCTTTAGGTTTAAGGAAAAAAATCTTATTTAAGGATTCCCTTCCAAAATAATAAATTTTTGCTATTATAGTAATTGTACAGAGATCGGGATATAAAGCCTTTGCTTGGTATTATGTCTAAGGCATATGATTGATTTTTTTGTGTGATAAATGCCATAAATGGTTTGGTGTTGTCGTGGTGAAAATTATTCATTTAATAAATGATATTTTCTATTAGTACAAAGTATAGATTTTCTTATTGCTTGCAGTATTTTTTTAAATTCATTATCTTGTTTGAGTTCTTAAGTTCACATCAGACTATACGTTGGTATCATCTCTATTCTATACCATGACTAAGATCTTTTTTGACTAACATACTGTATTGAATCAATTTTTTATTGCTAGTTGTTTGTGTAAAAACCCATCGCAAGTTCACTAAATTTAATTCGTCTAATTGATGAAACACTACAGTATTGTGACAATTACAAGCTTTTATAGATATCTGTTATCGGTAGTGGTAGTTATATTTAGTGCTCGACCAATCTCACTTGTTGTCAAATGTCGGTCACTATCAATCATGGTCTTGATTTCATTCTCGTCTGTGGTGACAGGGCTCATCTCTCTAAATCTCGGAAACCGCTTTCTATATGTAAAATTTTCCACAACATCGGTTTAATATATAATAGCACAATTATGCAAGTTAATACAACAGAATAATTAGGGCTACTGGAAAAATACAACCACAGTTTAAATCTAATCAACATACTTTACCTATTACGTATATAATATGTTATAGTTAAAGTATGATTATATGTCCGATTAAATATATTTTCCATTTATTTTTAGTGTGATTGGCGGGGGTTGAATGAACAATTTGGGCGGCTCGGGGTTAAAGTTAAATTGTCTAAAAAAATATAATAATTTATTATGGTCGTACAACAACTCTTAACACACTCGCGCTCAGACGTTTTTTACAGCTTTCAATTTTAAGGTCTGTAAATAAAGAATTTCGCACCGTTAATCCAATTGGCCGTCGCAAAATATATCGAATCGACTTTTTTTTACGACGACATAACTTTACGCTTTTTTTCTTCGCACTGCATCCCAACCGTTGACACCAAATTATCCCCTCACCATCTTTTCCGAGTGCGACACCGTAAAGACGTGACCCGTCCGCGGGTCATAAATGTACATTATTTTTATGGACGGCTAGTGATCGAGTCGGGACTTAATGAGTTTTCCGGACTCTCCAGGCTCTATTTTATTTTTTCCATCTTTTTTTTATTTGAAAATTTCATTTTTTTTCTTCTGGGAAACGAAACGAAACACTCCCGGGGCCTGAAACGGAAGATACTTCATCGGCCGTCATAAAACTACGTCGTAAAACTCCAGTGGGCCGTTTTTACGAGGGTTGCATCGACGTAAACCAAACCGTGGGTCAATAATTAAAATTTATAGACGACGTCCAATTGACCCCCGAGTGAAAACGGCGACGCCTTTATGGCGAGCGCAATTATGGTATCCAATTGGAGGCACGTCTATCATTTTAAGGGCTGTATAATATTAACATGTGGTGAAAATTTAAATTAGGACTTTAATATAAACATGTAATAAATATTAATATTTATAGACGTCATTAAAGTATGTACATCAAACCAGAAGCCAGAAGATCGCGTTTCTCAAATATGTAAAATAACATAGTGGCCTATGATATAACCGACATTATATTTTTTTACCAAATTTCTTTTAAATATTTTTCAAATACCATAGAATATGATAGTACAATGGCAATTCAGGAATTAGCCTATAAAGGTTTATAAAATAATTAATACTAGGTGGTTGAAAATTGACCAAACCTAACTCGCAATTCCTAATACGATCCTATACTAAACATTTGATTGGTCCTTAATTGTAACACAAAACAACATCTAATGTTCCCTAATATTATTAACGCCACATATATTTATAGTATTTTTATAAATTAATACAACATTACTATATTTGAAATAAATCACACTTTACAAATCATGTAATATAATATTCACAAATTACAATGTTGTATAAATACGTGTACTACATTGTGTATTTGTGCTCCAAAGTTAGAATTTTAAGGAACTCGTCCAAGGTTAACAAGAAGAGCTATATAGAGAATAAGTTGCGCGTTGTTTTACAGGAGCAATTTAATTTTATACCCTTCGTCTGTATGCAAATGTCTCTATCGTTAGTTGGTACAAGTTAATTGTAGTAAACACCTAGATATTTCACGTGAAACATTTCCCACGAAGTTGCAAAGTCTGGGGGATTTTGCAAGAGTTGTGTGCGACGCAAAAACAAATATTATATTTTCGGTTATACTCGTAAAGTCAAACGGCTGCGGTTTGCCGACTTTACGTATACAACCTGGTTGAAAAATTGTTTATTGCATAGGTAACTTATTTTTTTTTATAAAAATATTTAATACAATTCAAACAGTATAGCGTGAAATTTATACATGTTGACACTTTTACTATAGATTATTATACAAACAATACTTTTATATTGTAGTATGTGTATGTATGTATTACATAACAGAATTTCAATCATAAACCAATAACCTTATACTTTTTTTACCTTGTTTCTTAATCATTAAACTCTGGTGTTTTAGTGGACGTTATACATATACACAGATTTTGCAAATGTGTTTGACAAAGGCAATTACTTTTAATTTTTCGTTAAATTCTGAATCTAAAATCTTTCATTTTGCAAGAAAACCAAAATCGTATAAACACTATAAAAATTAAAGTGTGCATTTGATACTTACTTATAAATAAAAATCGTAAAAAAATACTACATTGCGCAAATCGGAAATCTATTATATGTTTTTTATTTTTTGTACAAAATCGTTTAATCTGGGGCTAAAAAACTGTAGGGTTAATTTTACTCTCAATCTACAGGCTACGAAATATTTATCTATTACTTAATAAAGATATGTATGAAGAGCCACGACTGTCTGGTCGACGGGAGAATAACCTTCTCGTTGACGGACCTCGAGAGTCAGCCTTTGAGTTGATACCTCGACGCCAATGGACGATCCTGGCCTTGGGATTAATGTTACATTGTTTTATGTCAGAGGAGGACGTCACAGTACTGTCAGTCTACTTCTACGGCAACTTGGATTTAGCTAAAAAATTCCCGTTTTAAATTTTTTTCAAAATATCTTAAGAATCTGAACAAAGCCATCGCGAAAAGGAATAAGAAGTCTTTAATTTGTATAATTTTTACAATTTATGTATTATTACAAACTGAATAAACAATTTCATAGCTTATAACAAAAGTTTTATGCACACAAATATTTTTTTTTAATTTTTATTTTGATTTTTTTGTGTCTTTAAAAACATTATGATAAATAATAATAAAAAATAATAAATAAATATTTTTGTCCAATCATCAATTTAATTTTTTTTTCGTTCTTTTAAATATTTTTCTTATCAAACAGTAAAAATAAAATAAAACTTTAAAATGCAACATTGAACCTTTATAGATTTTTTGTTTTGTAATAATGTATTGTCTAAAATCTAGTAATTTCATAGTTTTTCTGCTATATTTAATAGCGAGATTTTTGTATGTGTTCCATGTGTATAGATTTGTGCTTACAATAATTATTTTGTTGGCACAAAACTGTATTGTAAATTTTACTTAAATACTTCTAACCATGAACACTTAAATATTAATATATTCATAAAAATTTATGACATTATTAATATAAGAATTTTTGTGTTTGTGTGATTTTTTATAAAAAAAATTAGCTTATTGCCATGAATATTTCTTATTTGATAAAATAATATTAAACCTGAAAAAATGTTTATGCAACCATTCATGATAATTATATGACACGGAAAATTAGATTTCCATCTAAACAATATCAGATATTATGAAAATATTCAATGAATATTATTTGGGGTTACTGTTTTAGGATGATGAAAAATCAACGAGTCGAAAAATTATTGTGGTTAAACTATTAAAGTTGTTGAAGTGGAAATGGGCAAACATACACGGATGACAAAAAAGAAAATTAATTTCTCAATTCTTATATTTGTATAAATAAACCAAGATTTACAAGTGTTTTACATTTTTATATGAATTATTAGAATAAAAGATAAGTAATCATTTCTGTCATCGGTTTTAAATAATAGTAATACGATAAGTGAAAATGTTCAGAAATTTTACAAGAACTAGAAAATTTAAGCATGAATCAATTTTGCTGTTTTTATTGTGCTTTTGCTTGTAAATTAAACAGATAATGTAAAGCCTGCAATTTAAATTAAAATATATTCAAAACAAATATGTATTAGAGTCATACAAAGATAATTACTATAATTGAGGTATATTTTCCAAAGCAAATGTGTTGATACATGAAAAGTGTTTCATTATATGTAAGAAATTTTTAAAGTACATATATATATATATATAAGTCTGTGTATGGATTTATATGAAGGTATAACCAGTTGCGGTATATCAAACGACCAAATAAAATATTATGAAAAGGAAATAACCAATTCGCCAGAGAAAAGACCTAACAATAGAAAAAAATACTCAATTCTACAATTGCGTAATATTTGGAGATTTCAAAAACCACCTACCTGCTAGCACATATGTCTCGTTAACTACTTGTAAATTTACTTTTTTGTGCATAAAATGCGTGATATACAATGCGTCTAACATGCGTAAAAACCGTTATTGTCATCGCGTTAACGATTTATAAAGTTTTAATAATAATCCCAGCTTCTCCACCAGTCTCAGTCTACGGAATATAAATCGACACTCTTTCTCTGTTGTAGTTTATTCATACATAATTCACAGTCACATCCCTTAGGCCGCAATCCTTGAACAATCTCATATATTTTGTAATTAGAAGTACATATTTTTCACCAGATACACAATAGATTTCGTTAGCGAAAAAAATAATTCATCTTATCAAATTATTGTTATTGAAAAGACTTGTTCATTGTTCTTGTTTTTATTTGCGGCCTAAGCTTTCCAAGATAATAAATTAGGCTTTGAAAAAGTTTGCCAACCCCTACTCTAACCGAAATGATGAATGACGACTTTTAAGAGATGTATAATAGACGTTGATAGGGGTGAAAATGCACTTTAGGGACACGTAAGGGGCTTGAAATGTGTTTTTTTATCACGAAATATCTCAAAAGTAGCAAGCACATTACAAAGATTTTATGGCCTTAAGATTGTAAATTACTAAAAAGGGCTTAAAAAGCAGCTATTTGCATACCATGTTTATTCAATTCTTAGGTTTACAAATCAAATACTAAAATATTTCCTTAAGAAAAATTGTTGTATGTGTTTTTACAAGTAAACAAGAATTCTTAAATTGGCATAGAAAATAAGGCTTATTTATTTATTGCACATGTCTAATATTATTTATTTGTATAAAATAATAAATCCGTTTAATATACCAGTTTCATGTTCACTAAATTGAATAATCATTAAACTGATTTATAATCTTATCCACAGGTTTTAAGCTTAATTAATTTATTATAATATACTAAAAAAATAGTATTATGTTTATTTAATTATTATGTTTTTTCTTCTAATGCGTATTCACAATAAAAATATCTATTACATTTTTTTTACAATTTTTGCTTTATCCAAATTCTAATGAAAGTTGAAAAAAAGTAATTTTATAAACATTTATAAATAAGTCACAGCTATATAATTTGCACATCAAAAAAATCCTAAGATCCTTATTTCGTCGAGCAGATGCCGTGTGAACAATTGTAGATAGTTTTCAGATGACATATGTATGTATGTCCCGGAAAGGTTGAATCAGTTTTACGATGCAATGAATCCAGAGAAACATTTCATTCATTGGCTGTCAGGCTCTTTGCAGGATTGACAGGGTGGTGAAATTCCTATCCGACATTATCTTCAAGTCGTATAACCGATTCACATTCAAGGCATCAAACAAAATAAAAAAATCCAAGAGATCAGACGCATGCATATAATTTGTATAATCAAATGTAGTTATTATGCACAACAAATAACATCAAGATTTCCATATTCTATGGTAAAAAAAACCTATTAAAATCACAGGGTCATACTGTAATATTAACTTAATAACCACCAATTCTCATTAAAAAGTTTTATTAAATATATGTAGACGTTTGTCGTTAATATTTTATCGCCAAAGTAAATCTTATTAAATTATTTTATATTACAGTAAAGCAAAATAAATTTATTTGAACTTATAAAATTATTTAACATTTATGTCTAAGCATAGTTGTTTACATCCATATGACTCACATCTTTCCATTGTTGTACAATTATTTTAAAACGTAGAAAAAATATTTTTATTTTCAATAAATCAGTTTTTCCTTTATTATTGGTAAAGCGTTATCGAATATATGTATGTAATTAAAAGCTTAAATATTAAAAAAGATCCTAAATTATATAAAATACAGAATACACAATCTTATTACTGAATAAAAATAATTAAAAAAATAAATATTTCTTTGATGATTAAGGAAATTGGTTCTAGCATAGCACCTAAGAAATACTTCCTGTTATTATATTTAAACGCTGATCGTTAGATTAAATTTAGAAGTAATAATGAGGCTGCTGTTTTTGTTTACTTTAATGACAAAACTTTGACTATTATTACGGGGTATATTAAGGTCTAAGAAGTGTATTAAAATAAGTTGATTTTTTTAGATTATAAATAATTTAATACAGCTCAATATAATAATTGTTACTAAAATGTTTAAATACTAGTAAAAGATAGGTATCTAATAAATAGTTGTTGATGATATTGAAAAGGTGCCAAAATTTTCTAGTGCTGACAATATGTTGTATATTCTCTTCAAATGTAGGTCAACGGGGAGCATAAGAGACTGCTGCGTTTAACGTTCAAAAGAAAAGCACAATTTCTGGGTCTCGACACTCGAAAATATCATTTCGAACGTCGGTCCTGCGGGATCCGATAGAATATTCGGACCTGGTTTTCGTCCAGGCAATTTTGCGGCTATCTAACGTCTCGCAGGAATGTAAGGAGCGAAACTTCATTCTCGTTATTACTAGCCATTAAGTAGATTGTTAAAGGCGTCGCCCGCGCAATGATAACGAGCGCCCTCAGGGGACTGGCCCTAATTGTAAAAGTGTGTCTATAACAGCGCCTCCGGATGGCCGATATTAATTTTTATGCTTTGGCTTGTAAGCTGTTTTGGGTCACTGGGATACGTTTCGGTTAATTTTGTTAACGGTCAACTTTTAGCCAAGTAGGGCGAGCGATAACCCTACTGCTTGAGCGGCTTCAAAAACTAAACGCGACTACTGTTTTAACCCTTAAGTGGGAGTGATATCACTTCAAGGGTTCCGTAGTAGAATAATTCAATTGACTTATTAAAAAGATAATTCATCAATCTACTTATTTTTTATTAAGTACAGAACTTACTACAATTCTCATTGAACCATTTCATCTCTAAAATATTATGACAAAGTCAGTTTGAACTAAAGCAAACTGCTCATAATTCATTGAAAATGCATTAAGGCATTTAAGTTGATTTTTAGTAATTATTATGCTTGAATGTCAGTAAAGGAGCAGATCTATATTATTTTTAATAAATACAGTTCGACTGATTGTTTAATAGTTTAGCTAATTTAATTATAATATATTTTTTTTATTTACAATGGTAAAAAAATACAAATACATTACAATACAAAAAAATATAAAAACAATATAAAAAAAGTAATGCATAATAAAAATTATATTTTTTTTATAAAATATTAAAAATAAATGACATATACTGCACCAGCTCCTCATAACTAACATAAAATTACTCAATATGCAATGCCAGCACATTAAGAAGCCGGGTGGCGAAAGCCATAGGTGAGTCGGCCGAAGGACGTCCTGGCTTAACGGGCACCAGAAGAGGATGCGATTGTAATTTTCGAAAGCGTTTTTGCACCCTAAACTAGAATTGTTCGAGAATAGTTTGATTGTCGATAGCATCTCGGGAGAAATATTAATGAAACTCTATAAAATATGTAGTACTACGGGGGGTGGGTCCCGCTCCTCCGGCCGTCAAAAGCTGGGTGCCCGCCCATAGGGGTGGATTCGTAGGGTTCAAGTACTGGTAACGGCAGTGACGCACGCAAAGCTATATCCAGCATCCTTAAGCAGCTTAAAGAAATGCTTATCGACATATAACTTTCTGCAATAACTCAGTAAATCGTAGCCTAACACTCCTAGAAGAAAGGCGGTGGGATACAAGAACGGATAATAACCAAATATCCTCTTTTAAAGGTATCTCAACAAGCTTGTCTGAACCTTTAAGTGTAAGAAGGAGCATTTGAGCATTTGGTTAACCGATGATTTAAGAATGCTGCGAACTAAAGTGTCATAGAACACACGAATAACTGATGGAGCCTCAAAGACTTGAAAGATTTTTTGCGCACATCGTTTACATGTAGAGAGAATCTCTACTTTCACCTCAAAATAATTCTGAGTTCTTTAGTGAAAGTCTTTTTAGCCAAACCGATTTAATTTAAATAGATTTGAGATTCATTTAAAAACAAAAAATAAATTTTTGTGCTAAGATTGTGTTTTAAAAAAGATTATTTAATGTTAAATGCTTAAAAAATAATAAATTTACTTTGTTATTGTCAAAAAAATATGCTTTAATTTCAATTGCAAGATATTTTAATACTACAACATATTATTATACCAAGATTATTATATTTAATTAACAGGCTTAGTTTAATTAAAACTATATATTGCTATTACGCTACCTGTAATGCTTTTAGTGAATTCTGACTAAGTAAAATCACTGACAAAAGATAATAATAGAAAAGTTTTGTAAACGTTGACAAAGGGCTAAAATTAAGCTATTGATAATACAGTATCTTATTACAATTTATACTAATGGAAATTGGCATATACGTTTCAGTGCTATAAACAGAATATCACGTATATGTACGTTAATCAGTGCTATATATACTTTAGTATACTAAGCATGGTCAAACACCTCAAAATCTCTGATACACATTTCAGTTTCCTGACAAAATTAAAATCCAATATAGAAACGCATATCAGAAAAAGCTTCATGTCCATTGCCAAGATTCTTTCACTCGTATTATCTGATCGAATGCTGAAAGCTCCGTTTCTATCGATTTCCGGTCAGAGATGAAAGAGATAATTTCGAATGTGAAGGCAGGAAGGTATTAAGCTTTCCATATAAAACAAGCAGCGCCATGCATGTATGGAGAACTGCCAATTCTTTAAATTGGGTTAAATAAATAAATTTATATAAGACTAGGTGTGTAGCCCGGCTGTTTAAGCGCAAATATTTGTTAAAATAAGTAGGATTAAAACATTATATTTTATACTTCTGTCCCATTGTCAAACAAATAATAGTTACACATAAGTAAAACAAACATTTAATTAAAATAAGTTCATTAGCTATTAAATCTTAACTATGCACTAGATGTTTAATGGTTATATTATATAAATAAAACTAAATCTAGAATTAAATTGTTTATTAAATATCGCTGATTAAAATAAGATATGTAAAGATTAATTTAATTTAAATTTATAATCCATATACATATTATGATCAAGCCTAACCCTTCAGACTAACTAAATAGTAAGTACTCAAACAGTATAAAGCTTTCGAAACAAAATACTTTGGTTACTTTGTTTTACATACTCACCACGGAGCAAATAATACTTTTTACGGCCGCACAGTAGGTACACATCAGTAAGCAATATCCGGGTCGTTTGTGTGATGCGACGCCATTTTGGTAGTTTTTACGACCGTTTTCGGGATCTTTAAATCTATTTGATGTTCACTATTGCCGTAACCCTCGGATTATGCGATTGATCCCAACAAAATGAAAGCCGAAAGGAAATGGGAAATTTACAATTATACGACGAGGACATAGAAAATACAAAAGTATAATAGTAAAATATACTATAATTTATTTTTTAATTAATTTTAATTATATATATATATATTTTTTCAATTATAATATTATTTATATTTTTCATAGATTTTGCTCTAGTTTTTTAGTAATTGCAACTTATTGGAAATATTATCAACTACTTCTTTAGTTTAACTACCTTCCTTGACCAATAAGTAGTGAGGTAATACTCATAAAATATATAAAAAATTTATTTCCGTGTTTACTAATTTTTTTATATGTATATTTAAAAATATTTTATTAGCATATAAGCATATTTTATAAAATCGTTGAATTATCTCTAAGTTGAATATTTAGCTGTGCCCTAAAGTTTAATCCCATTGGTCCAGGTCAGTTTAAGTATTGTTTTATAGATCAGAAGTTTATTATTTAGTGATAGTTTGGATCCTTAGCCATGGAGCCAATATAAGTTTTAAGCCTAGTTTTCTTTGTTTGGTTCAGATGTGTGTGTCATGAAAGGCGTCTGCTTCATATATTTATTTTAAAGTAGTGTCTATTCATTTAGACAGTTATTTGTTTATATTTTGCTTTCATTTTTAACGATTATTATTCAAATATGATTTTTTAAATTAGGCATGAAAATATTTATTGTAAATCTGAAAGATGCTGCAACAAATTATATTTGATATTTTTATTGTCAAAATATTGTGTAAATAAAGATTTCTCTATTACCTTTTAAAATACAATCTGTATAAAACTTTATTTAAAAATAGTAAAATCTATTCTATTATATACTTTGAAAATATTGATATTTGTCGCTTACAGGAAAGTGATAAATTCAGTAAAATACGCAAAAATATCTGCAACATATGCTATTTTTTTATTACAATCCACATCATTTAATTAAAGTTATGATTTTTTTTATTTTTAAAATGGCTGAATTTCGTCTCAGTACTCTGTCCTATAACGCTGAGTTTAAGGTTCTTTATATATTATTTCGCTAGCGTATCTTTGACCTTATTCACTGTGTCAAGACGGGCGTTAATATGTGTGAAAAACCCTGGTAGCTATGATTGAGTGAGCATAGACACCTGTCAGTTCCATAAAATCTTTGATTTGGTGATTGTCTTTGATAAAAAAAATTTATTAAATTTTTTAGTCAATCATACACGAGTTACATTTTATTGTTAAACTTCTCTACTGTGAAACAATGTTTAATAAATTAGTTAAATTAATGTTGCAAAAGTTACAAAATAGACCAATGAAAGTAGTTTAAAATAAAAATATATTTTCTAGGTGTATACAAGTATGATTGATAGATTAAATGTTTAAACGTTTAAGTAATAATAAAAATAAATGTATTTAAGTTAGAAAATAATACGTTACCAGAGTATTTAATTAAGTATTTACTAAGAAATAAAGATATACATAGATATAATACTTAAAATACAGACAATTTAAGGATAGATAGGCATAAGAAAATGAGTACGGCCAGGGAAATTTGTATATTAATAATCTTCCTTGGGCAATCCGCAAAAATAAAACTGTAGCGGGTTTCTTAAATGAAAGAAAGAAATACCTTCGTGAATTAAGAATTTAATTAAAATATCAATTGTGATTTATTTTCTGTTTATATTTATATTGTGTACTAAATGTATGTTTAATTAAAATTTAGGTAGTGTAAAAATATTCTATATTAACTCGATAAATTTATAAAATAAATTAATTTCGCACAACAGAGCGCTTTTTGATAATGGCACCATCACCATCAAACAGATTTTTAGCTCTTGTATACATCGATACCTGGATAGTGCTTTCAACTAGCAGTAAGTTTCAATAATCTCATTCAAAAAAGCACGTTATTACTTACTGAGTTTGCATCTTACAAAAATAAGAAAAAAAAAAATAAAATATATTACTAATATTTATAATAGTTTAGCACTACAGTTGAACCTTAACTTACGAATGACTTGACTCACAAGGTGCAAGCAATTTTTTTCTTATTAACTTGTCATAAGAGCAAAAAAAGTATGGGTAACCTCAAAATAAACATTATCATTTATTACGGTAGTATGTATATACAATTTCACTTACCAGAAATCCATTTCAATTTTTCCCATTGAAATGTATTAATGACATTTCAATTCATTACAATGAACAAAATTGATTTGACATACCAGTAATTTGTTATGAGCTCCATCACGCAAAAAAAGTAGGTTGTATTATTTATTAAAAAATATAATCTGAATAATGTTATTTGAAGCTTAATCATCTTAGCCCTAAAATTTTATTCTTGCTCACAAAAGTTTATTCTGATTAAACTATTATTAATGTAAGTAAGTAGGTAGTTTTAATTAGAATTTATTAAAAAGGAATTCGTTGTTTTTTGCCAACAATTGATTAAGTAACAAAAGGATAGCAGTCTATTGTTTGGTCTGGAGAAGGCGAACGTCTTATTCGGTTGCGTGTTTTGTGTTTAAATTCGCTGTTATATTATGTATTTTTTTTAAATATGTATAAACATTTCAGAAATGCAAAGTAAAGGTCAAATCATTTTATTCGCAACGGGTAATTTAAATTAACAGCAGTAAACGTATTAATTAGGACGCCCCATTATTCATTAAACATTAAAATGTATATATTATAATATTATATAATATTTACAAGTAAATCAATTATAAATTCCTAATTAAAATGTGATGCATCGTAAAAATTATTGTGAATTTGTATTGATATTTTCAGAAGTAAATATTCCTGCCGTTGAGAATACTCGCTTTCCGTTGATGTTGGCTTGATTGTAAGAAAATATTTTTATAAAGAATTTGTATTTTGACTCCATTATCTGGTTTGTTTCGTAATTTCTTATGTACCTGATATTGATATTTAACCTCGAAATTAGGGTTTTATTTAAATTAAATTTAAAATGGCCAATAAAAAAGATTAGAAATAAACTTGTAATTTCAGGTGTTAAAAGAAAAAAAATACTTTTTAAAATTTAATATAAATATAAAATTTTGTGTTGCTTATAAGATTTATTTATTAAAATATGAAAAAAATAAACATATAGTAAAAAATCTTCTCATTTACTCGCACGTGTTTCCTTAAAGCCTTTCTTGCCGTGTACTTTTGCCATTTGTACGCGATTTGCATATTGAATGAGTGCTTAAAGTGGTTGAGCTCTTGCCAAATATTCACCAGAAGATACACGTATATTTTTACACAAATTTGAATAAAAATAATGACGACTGAAAGCTTCGGCATAAATGTGATATTATAAAACCGCCAGGTGCAAGTTAATAATAAAATAAAACCTGTATTATTAATTTTATTTTTCACCACTCTGTATAAGCTTTGTATAAGAATAAACATTTGAGGAAGACAGGAACTCATTGGCATTTTTAATATTAACTCATTTTTTTCGGTGTTTGCGATCGCGCATGATGTTGTGTGTAAAGAAAACAATAAACCATGTCTGGAACGCGTTCGTGTTCAGTTCACGTAATAACAATGGTGGAATTTCACTCTGCCGAGTTTTCCCGTACGTGCAAAAATACGTTTAGACCCTTAGCTACACGCGACACTTTCTTATAGGATGACGAAAGAAATAATAAACATGAGAAACGCGTTTTAGGAGATTCAATTTTGTTTTTGAGAAAGACGAGTCTTACTATTCACACTTTTGAATTTAATTACGCCAAAAATATTGTTTTGTAATATAAATTATACTTATATGAAGGAATAATATTATATTTACTATATCGCATGCAGTACTCTGAAATATCATTTTTTGCTATTAAATATATTTTATTACTATTGTTAATATTTTAAATTAATATTTAATGCTACAATCAGTATTATAATTTTGGATTTTTTATGTAATATATAGAATTTATACCTGTTTTTTACCAGAATGTAATTCTAAACCCGTTTATTGTGATTCTAAGATCAAGTACATACTAAAGCATAAATTTCGATATTTATGTAGTAATAAATGCTTTTGCAAAAACATGATGAAAGGTAAAGCAGAAAATGAAAATAAAAATAAATATATTAAAAATGTATAATTGAATATTTACTTTATTAAAACACAAAATTTTATTTTATACATATGAATGTACACACAAATTTTATATTAACATGAAAAATATATATGAAAATATAATACAAAAATATTCACATAAGGCATAAATACAAATTTATAATATTTTTTAATATGCTAAAAAAAAAGATATTGGCGTAATTTAAGACGTACAGTGAACGTCACAACTTCCACTTTTTATCTAATGCACACAGACGCTAGAACTAACACAATCATACGCTAGGAGTAGACAAACAGTTACTGTTATATATCATATATTATATACATATATATATTTATTCTGTGTGAAATGGATTGAAAAATTAATTTTTATAGCCGGATGTGACACAGACAACCTTAAAACGAGCATAAATTTATGCTGAGGACAGATAGAGCTCCTGTATTGCCCAGCATATCACATACACAAAATATGTATTTCGCAAAACAAGTGCTTAAGACACTTTAAATGCGCACCCTAAAATTAACGTCAAAGAAATTCACTTGCCAAATATTAGTTTAAAGTCAAAAAGGGTTTCAACATAAACAGACACTTTTTTTACATTTTAAACTTCAACAAAAGTTTAAATTGTAAAAAAAATATCAATGATCTCACTGATCTTAGCAAACAAAACCTTATTAACTTATTGTTATTGTACAAGCATAAGCAACCTAAGCATATATCAAGAAACGCTCCATCCGAGAAGTGTAATGATTTGCATTCAGGTGTTTACTGCTGTGATACCTGCAAGCTTCCTAAGAAATCCGCATAAGAGTCGTCCGCTGCTAGCTCAGACGCTCACATTGAACCAAAAATAGTATGTAAATTTTTCTGTGCGGTTACATCCATCAGTATAATTGTAAAAACAGTTGATTAGTTGTAAGTTAAAATCTTTCTCGATGACTCGCCGAAATTCGTGTGAAAATTGTTTACTTTAAAAAATCTTAAAATTTAAATTAACAGATACGCAAAGAGGTTTATGTCAACTTTATTACTATAAATAATTAAACTGATAATCTAGACTTTAATAAAAATAATAAGAATCGGAAAATTTTGTAAATTAAGGTTCGGTACTTATTATTATAAAAATGTTAAACACCCAAAAAGCATGTCAACTAATCAATCAATAAAGAACCTGTTAAATTAATTTTAAAAAATAGATTCTATTTAGCAAGAAATTATTTTAAGAAATATGTACATTAAAATAAATACTTTGTTTCATAAAACGAATTGTTTATGCATTACAATAATACAAAATATGTGTTAAATAAATATATTTATGTTTAATAAAAAATATATGAGATTGAGTAACATTTAAATAATAGGGTGCACTAAAACTAATGATTTTTATATTATATATTAAATAAATATATCTTCGTTTAACAAAAAAAAAAAATTTCTACCATTGAAAATATTACTTCACTGGCAAAACTTTCATTTTCTAAAATCCACACTATCGTTTATGCATAGCTTTTTTTTAATGCACATAATATTCGTTTTAGGTGACATAATATTTTTTTCTGGGTTGAAATAAATAATTGTATGTACGCATTTGATATTTTAATAGTGATTTAATAAATGCGCTTTTTTTATTTTATATATTGTTTATTTAAATTGTTATTTATATAAATGATCAGAGATTCACAAAATATTGCTAAGTGTAACACAATATTTTAATATTTAAAATTAATTAAGCTAAACCCAAATCTAACCAGAAATAACTAATAAAAGTTTTAAGATTATTACTTGTTTTATCATATGTACCTTACTTAAATCTAACTTAAAAGAATTAATTAACTGTTTGAACCAACATATTAAATCACGTTAATAGTCGTGTTCAATATTATAATATTAATTTATTAAAAATCAATTCATAATAACGAATCAATTATTAGGAACACATGTTACAAATAAATTAAATTCGATATAAATAATTATTAACACGTGTTGCGCATTAATATATTAATATCATTATTCACACGAGTATCAAATTAAATATTTACTATAAATATAGAGTAATTACGTATATGAACAGAGTCGAGAGACAGTGCTCAATTAGAGAATCGCTGGAACTACTGTCGTATTATTTCTTGAGCATCCGCCTAACCGTTTCCTGATTTCCGCTAAATATAGCGCCTCTTTGGAGGAAGGGCGCCAAATAACCAGAGTTCCAAAACACAATCGTACATATGGCATTAAAGACATAATCGTATCTATTAAATGCAGTTTAATAAATTTAACAACGGTAGATTTATTTATTTATTAATATTTTTATATTATGGTTAACTAAATTACTTGTGGATGGCTTAAAAATAATTGTGAAGTTTAAATGTAAAAATCATTTATATATGAAAAATGCTTGTATGGAAAATTATGATAAACTATTTCAAACGATAAGATTTTCAAATATGATTTTATTAGCTCACTCTTTCAGTAGCCCATTTTGGGTTTGAAAAGGCGGTCAAACCCAACGTTTCAACCATTTATCACTTTCCGTTCGACTGGTTGAACGGCGGAATCCCCGCCGTATTATGAATTCATCTCTTCCATGAAGGGTGTCCAGTCACGCGAGAGCACGACGAACCTTCCAGGTGTGTGACGGAGGTACCATCGATTCGCTATTCTTTGCCGTATTTAATATTCATCCTGTGGCAAGACATCTAATGCCGTGACACGCGGCTTTGGACGTCGACGTAGAAGGAGCCTTCGAGGGAAAATGAGAGTAAAATATTACATAGTATATCATCGCCGCAGTTTTGCAAACTTTTCCGGGCCCGGTGCCCTCGTAAAATATGTCGTCGTAACTTGGACTTCTTGGTCTCGGATGCTAAGATGCGCTCTTGGCCTGTTAAGTGATTTTTGATTGTGCGACACTTTGGCGCTTTTAGCGTATCGGAAAGTTTGACGGCACTTTTGAGAAAATGGTCGTATGCAAATTTTACCGTGTGGTGTAAGTGCAGTTGGGTTTATACAGACAGTAGTAAAGTCGTCTCTAAATGTTTAATTTTGATTTTAATTAAAAACTTTAAGTACCTGAAAGACCTAAGCTCAATTCACATATAAATTTATATTGTATCTAGGAGATAGAAATTATTAATTAATATTTAATTTTAATTTTGATCGATCATCACCGATACGGTTGACTTATATTTTCTTTGTCTCACGGATGAATACCGTAATAATTAATTAATATAAAGCTAGGCCATACTAATAAGGTATTTAAAATTCTCTAATTATGAGTTACTCCTACTCATAGTTTTCTTTTATAAAATTTAATTTATTTTATGCATGAATATTTGCAAAAAACGTGCAACTTTGTATTAGTATATTTAGCTAGAGTTTCTGACTATTTTTAAATCAATTTTTTTTCTCAAAAGTGCGCATTACTTTTTCACAATTATATAAACACGTGTCAGACCAACAAAAATGTCTGTTGTAAAAGCCGCAAGTACACCGAAATATTATCATATTAATAATCCCATGTTTCTAAAAATATTTTCTAGAAGTGGTTGTATGTCCAGATGTAGTTTAATGCACATACATATGAACAACAAAGGTTAATTTATCGTTACATATTATTCATTATTTAAAGTCGCATATTATAAAATTTCAATAAATTTATTGTAATGCAACGACAATTTTTTTAAATTAATTTTTATTGATTTATTTTTTTGTGAATTAGTTATTATTTGATATTGATAAATATTCTGTTGTATTATTTGATATAATAAAATAAAATATAGCAAGATTTCCCTACGATCTTATATTTTTACTTGAAAGCATATATTCTATAAAAGATTATAGCATTTGTAAAATGCGAATTTTCGTTACAACTCTTACATTTACAATATTTATAATAAGGCAAACACAATTCAAGGATTTATGATATAAAATTCAAGGCACTTAACAATATGCAGTATTTACTTGATGCTTACAAATTCATGTTTGGTTTATTGAAATATGTATCAATAATATCAAATCTGAGCTTAAAAATTGACAATAAAAAATATTGTTAAATATTTAAATTTATATTAAAAGCTTAATGTGATAAAATATTTTGACAATGAACTAAGTATTATATAAAGTATTGTCCTAACTTATGTTTTTGCTCTGATTTAAAAGTTACAAAACTTTTAATTTAAATGTCTTAAATTTTAATTTATTTTATAATATTGTATGTTCACATAAATACGCATGTCACGATATTTTTTGACATAATGAGAAACGAAGTTTGTTTAAATCAAATATTTCTAGGGCCAAAATACTGTCAGATAAAATATTAGATGATTAATAATATATTTCATTAAAACAATGAACATCTAGTTGAATAAATGATTTACGAATTAATTACAGTTACGTAAAAACCACCGTCGAATTTTAATAATTTTATTCCATATTTTATGTATAGCTTTAAATGAAATACAAACTCGTTTTTAATCTTGCAAAAATCCTCTTCTTCATTAAAAACATACAATTGTTTTCATTGTGTTAACATTTTGTATGCGCCTGTATGATTTATAACCAGGCGAAAAATAAAAACACGGTTAACAAATATTTACAGCATTGAGACCGCAAAAAATATGGTCCGCGAGCTTTCGTTACATAGAAAGAATCGTCTAAAAAGGATTACGAATGTGAACTCATCAGCAATTTAAATATCGGGACCAAAAGTAAACACAAACTCTGACCCCGGATAACAAGAGGGAAGATTCTTTATTTGTATATTATGGGGTAGACCTTAGGAGAATGGATACCCACGAGAATAATATTTTTTTGAGATTACTTTTCAATAAAAATATCATATTAGAAACTCTTAAATAAACGTTTGATGTATGTAGTTTGTCACTGGTAAAAATAATAAATATTTTTATAATTGGATAAATATTGGGAAAAATATTTTTTTTATTTACTGATGAAAATAAATAGATTAATAATCTAAATATTTATTTATGAAAATAACATTTTGTCTTTCTAGCTTTATGAAAATACTATAATATTTCAACGCAACACAATAAATTAGGTGGATTGTAAGTATGCTATAAAATAAGTATTAAAATAGTTGTTGATATTTTTTAAATTTAAATATGAATAATAAATAAATATAAAATTATTCATTGATTTATTTATTTTTTTATAAAAAAAATTTAATGTTTGTTTGCACAGAACATATAACAAATCTTTGTATTTTTTTTGAGTTTTTAAAGAGAAAATTCATCAATCAATTAATCACATTTTTTATCTTTGACAATATTATATTTTAATAATCTTGCCCGTTAGTATATTTTTGCTTTTAACTTAAAAATAAAACAAGCTGTAAAAGCAGAGAATGTACAAATTATTTGGAGAGTATTATTACTATAATAATTAATTTTAAGTCATAAAGAGCTTGTAGAGTATCAAGCGAAGTTGCTGTTTCAGTATTTTGTATTAGTGTCGAGGCTTCAAACTTAAGCTTTGGAGTTTCACATTTGAGCTCGTACGTATTTTTTGTTGCTATATTTTAGAACGTTTTCATTTTAAATAAAATATTATTAAAAAAATTATTTGTTCATAAATTTAAGATAATAATATTAAATAAAATAATAATTAGATAAACCATTAGTTATGGAGTTTGAGACATAAACTTACTGAACTGGAAGCCTGGACCTACTTAAACTTAAATTAATCTTTCCAAGCCAATATTTGTTAGGGATTAAATGTCAATATTTTAATTAAAACATGTTGTAGTATTTTTTGCTATAATTCATGTTTCTAAATTATTAAAAAAAATTAAGGTATATTAGAAATTGTGTAATATATTAATATTTTTAACGTTCTATTTCAATTTAGAGTTTATATTAATATAACATATTACAGATGTTACAACTATATGTTATATTTTGCTTAGTTTAACTGTTTATATTTTGTAAAAAAAATTAAATATGCACATTAACAACAAACTGGTTTAAAGGTAGCAATGGCAACAGTCACTAAGGTAAATTTAAGTTTAAAGTCTTTATTTAACGAATAATCTTAACATGCTAGATTTTTTTACGAGATTTAAATGCAATAGGTTTTATTTTTTTTATTTTATATGATTTAATAATTCTTTAAATTTTTGTAATTAAATAGCAATTATACAAAACAATATTTTTTTAATTAGATACCAATCAAAATAATAGAAAACCTATATTTGAATCTCATATAAACCTTTGTGTTTCTTTATTTCTATCGTGTCTGGAAAATTTAATTAAGGGATTATTTGAAAATTATAATTCCGATCGATCATTACAGATTATGTTTTCCTATATTTATCTAATCTCACAGCAGAATATCGTGATAATTAATTTAAATCAAGTAAGGACGTAAATATTTGGTAATTAAAAACGTAGCTAGTAATGAGCTATTGTAGTAATGTAAAGTATAAAAAAACTGTGCCGTAATACTTAGCTATCTTTCCTACACTTTTTAATGATTTTTTATATATCAGTAAATTCTGAAAGAGCCATAAATATGATTTAAATTGACAAGCACAATAAATTAAAAAACGATATAAATGCTAGGTTAAATATTAATATTTTACTTAGGAAATTAAATTTATATGTTAAATAACATTGCGTGTTCAATACGTAGTATACATACATATATTTAAGACAGAAATAAAAAATATAGTGCATGACAATTTTATAATTGTTTCATATTAGGGCACCTTATGTCTGTTGTACCCGCTTAGTTATATGGTGGATATGCTAATTGGTTACTTATTTAATATTGTGCTGAAGTTTTACCGAATACTATGAATAAGGGTATGAGCTTCTTAGCATTATCTTACTAATGGCTCAGTCTTATCCGATTAAACCGAATATGTAACATTCATTTCAAATGCAGATAAGATCGAAAAAAATTAAAATTGTGGCAAAATATCTATAAATAACTTTTAATTTTAATAAAAGAATCCACATGAAAATTTAACATTTTACATGCATATTTGAAAAAAGAAAGATCATGTAACAAAAAGATAGTTAAGAAATTGCTTCTTATAAAAAACGACTTTAATGTGAGCATTTATTTAATTTACCAAAACCAACTTTTTTCTCTTTGTTAAAAATTACTTTAACAGTTATTAAATAGTACTTTGAACATACTGTGTTTCAAAAGCTGTGGACTATTCATTGGGACAATCCAAAAATAAATTGCTATTTTATCTTTTTATAAAATTGATAAATGAACATATTAGGTCGGTTATCCCTCATTTCCCCCTATACAAAGCCAAACAAAGACCACAGAGTCACGCCACGATAAGCGCGACTGAATGAAGCGGTTTCGTATTACATATTTTCATATTTTAATTTCAACACACAAAAAGTAGAACCAGGAGATATCCATGAACAAATTAGCGAAATAGCATTAAAGAGACGCTAGGGGTACTTTTCAATTTCGCTCTGTATTATCGTCATGTCTATCTAGAAAAGTACGTTCGGCGCCTCATGAAATATTCACGTTGGCGGAGCGAGCTTTAAGCTCGCGGAAGAGGCTTACGGTAAGTCCGGTTCGTCTGAGGTCTAAAAACGATGCAAAAAGCATCGCGGCTTATTTCGGACCTCTCCTCTAATGATGCCCTCAGGTCTCGACGTTTGTCTGGCGTTAGTTAGCACGTTAATCAGTAGCTAACTATTTCAAACGTTAGGCCTTTAAAAAATGCGTGTTAAGTTAGTTTTATATCCTAAAATAAAATAAAATATATATTAATTGAAATATATTTATTCATCTATATTAGCCTTATAATTTTATACCTAGCACTGCTTATATTTAACTTTAATAATATACCGTTTTATGTTGAATGGTTTAAGAAAAGTTTTAAAAATGCTGCAATGAAGTTAATTAAAAAATCCTAACAAAATCACTTAAACACATAACTAAAATTTCGCAGATTTATTTATTAATTTAAATATTAAGTTAAAGTATCAAAGACATGTAAAAACTTTAACAAAAGACGTGAATAATTGCGTGCACTGCTAGTTGAATTGAGTGACAGGTACAAGTTGTTAGACGTCGCTCAAACACCTTGACGGGTTGAGCTAACTTCTTAGACCCAACTTTATTCGGCACGCCTTGTGCATTTCTTCTATGGAAAATTTGGTGCTCTTTAATATTTGACACCCCCTTATTTACGCGTTCCGTCTTCCGGACGTTTTATAATAATATCGTAAATATTTAATTCGGGTGCCAAAAAAAATACACCTCGATCCGTAATTACGGTGCGGATGAAAAAAAAGAGTCCGAACTGCTCATCGAGTGTTTGGCGAAAGCTTCAAAATAAATTGAAGTGAGGTTAAGCTGGTACTGTGGGTGTTCAAATTTACAGAACCCTTAATGAATCATGTAGATTTTATTTCCTTCTAAATATTAACTTGATTTTTAAATAGAGTATTTCTGCACTAATAAATAATTCACATTTTAATGATTAATTCATAAACTGTGCCTCTTGGTGCATTAAAAAATGATTAAAAACTAACTTTTGATGTACTACATTTAGATCTCCAGCTCTTTTGATCCTGCGGTATTTTTTTATCTGCCCTTCGGTCTCTTCTATTGTATGACAAATTTTCTTTATCCATTCTTTTAAAAATGGCCCCAATATTGTCTTAACCTTTTGAGTACTAAGTTAATTTATATACATTTGTTAGAATATATCAGGGAGTGATTTAATTTTACGTATTTTTACATATATATTTTTGTTGTTATTTATTTATTATTTTTTTATATTGCAATTATAGTAAATTATCGATTTTGATCGTTTTATTGCTTTGATTTATTTTACTACATTTTTGTGTCAGTATGTTTTAGTGACACTTTTATATAGTTAAATTTAGTTAATTTATTTTATATATATTATTCGGCTTTTGTAGATTTTTTGATATCATTTCAGAAGCTCTCAATATTTTTTGTAAAGTTTACTTATTCTGTACTCTTTAATTTATCGATATTATTTTTTATGGAAATTATTTACATTAAATCAAATTAAAACATAATATTGTATATGCATTTAATGCTCTTTATTTATTATTTATTTTATTAATGATGTAAATATTTAACTATCTCGGATGCCTATTAACGGGGAAAGATCGACCGCCGTACATGTACGGCGATACCGCTCAAAGGGTTAATGGTCTATAAAACCTAGTAATTGTTTTTTTTAATAATAATTCAACTTAAAAAATTGTGAATAATAATTATTATTCTCAGTAACAGACCTAATAGTATTCTTTATCAAATATTATGATAAAATTTACTTACAGTATTTTGTAATATTTTTTTTTAACTTTTAATATTTGTTACCATATAGCAGCCATTATTAAATCTCTTCTTGTATTATATTTTAGAGACTTCATTAGGCAATTTATGGCAAATATATTTTTATCCTTTATATTTATGCTGACCTATTTGTATATTAAAAGCGAATGACCTGCAACAGAACTTTTTTTACATTACTTTAGGATATATGAGAATTATTTCTTCTCAATATCTTGTATCTATTACACAATGATCTTATTTAGTAATGTAGTGATGTATTGTTTATTATTGTTTATTATAAGCATTTATTATTTTTGACCATCTATAATTCGGCTAAATAAAAAATATGTGAATAATTATTTTAAAATTAGAGTTAGTGCTATAAAAGTGTAGTAAAGTTCTAGGGACTGTTATTTTTATACTACATATTACTTTTAATGTTAAAATTAAGTTTTTGTAGCACTATTATTGTATTGTATATAATACGTAATTATGCTCTTTTATAGTATCATTGTTTAAAAATAACAACACGTGCTAGAAAAAATCATACATCAAATTTATTTAACACATAAGTTTGATTTTATTATAAAAAAATTATGATGTGTGATCCCTGAAAAATAATGCACATACTAATGTAATGAATAATAAATTCTACTAAGACAAAGAACTTTTATTCGCGAATAAGATACTAATCACAGCCAAAGATTATATGTATATTTAATACTTGACATACATAGATATCATAAACTATAATTTAATACAAAAAATGGCATTTATTTCTACGGAATATGTAAATTATTGAATTTTGAAAATCCATTATTAAAATCTAGATTATATTTGAAAATTTTAATCAATAAGCAAAATATTATATTTTTGCATTAAAACAGCACAATTGATATATTTGATTACTAGTTGCAAATAACATGTAAAAGGAAACGCGTGAAAAGCGGCGAATTTCACTAAATTTTCTGAAAATGTAATATAATCTATACGTGTATAAAGCAATAGATTTAATAGTAAAAATTGAACAATAGTGGCTATTCAATATAAAACAAATTTTATTGTTGCTACAATAAAAGTGTATAATTATTGTGCAATATTATTCACAAAAGCAATAAATCTTGTTTTCTCCCTTTTCTATTGTATAAAATATTTTAAATTGCTTATAACTCGTTAATTTACAACTTTTATTGTAAAACGATAATAACGATTTGATAAAATACGTCTCATTTTATATCTTACTTAATGAAAATTTATAATTGAACCTAATTGTAATAAAAAATATTTTTTTATGTCGTATTTTTGCACTATGTCATATTACAATAAATCCAATGTTTATTTGAGTGTCAATGTTATGTTTAAATGGTTTAAAAACTTAAAAGTCTCGAAAATATTTATATATAGCTTTAATACACAATTAAAAATTATTTTAAAATACGAATCTGTATTATAAAATTGTTTTATGATTAGAAAAATATTCTAACGCCTTCTTGTTTTTTAATTTGTATCTTAAAGTTTTAAAGTCTTGAGTCAACTCAATAATAAATTTAGAGTGTGTATACATAGTTTTTTTTAAACAGGTCATAAATGTCTACTTAAACTATTTAATTTAATACATAAATACAACCTTGGTTAAGATACCAAGGCACCCTAATAAATGTGTTGTATCTTAGTTGAGATACAAAGAACGTACAAAGGGTCAAAGCCTAACGAAATTGGAGTTGATTTTAGGCTGGCATAAATTATCTTGCATATAAAATTAATTAATATTTACACGATATAAATACATATTTTTTTCTAAATATAAGCATATTTTTGTATTAATACTTTATAAATGTACCACATTTATTAATATTAAATACTTAATCTAGAAGTTTTTTTTAAATGAAAACTCCTAATCTTATATTAGATATAAAGCTAATATTACTAAAATAGTTTTATTTGTTATATTATATATATTCATATAATACATTTAATTCCGCCTGTAGGGCATATTTGAATAATTTAATATTTCATAAATCATAAATTAAATACCATTTTGAATTAGTCTAAGTTCAGTTAATCGTCCCTAATTCGTAAAAATCTAGGACCTTACTTGAACGGAAAAGGTGAGCTTATGAAATAAGACTACGTTTGATTTCGACTTATATCATTTTTATTTTTTTTTAACTATAAATGTTATTTGACAGGTATATTTATTGAATGCTCTATTTAATCGCAAATAATAATTAGGCGCTTAAGTCTGACTAAATCAATCCAAACAATTATGATTTTTAAAAGCTGTATAGGCTGCAGTTTGATGAACATGAAAAATTTTCTGTGTAAGTCTGACTAGCCAAGGGCAAAGCCCTGACGCTGGAGGACCGCTATTATGTTGGCTTGCTACGGTGACTCGAGAAACCATCTCTTTTTCTTGCTTCTCTGTACGTTTTAACATCAACAAAGTTAGATTTTAGTCTTCAATTAGGTATAAAATGATTAATTGTGAGCTACTTAATAAAATTATTTACTGCTCAAAAATCTATAGCCCTTGTTATGTTATTGTTACATCTGTCGTGCAGACTATGTCTACCTAAAGTAGACTTGTATATTGTTTTATTTTCAATATTTTTTTTCTAATCTTCCATAATAATTTTTTAACTAGTTTTTTAAAGATTTTTTGACGCGTTTTTTAAAGATATAGTAAAACAATGCTTTAAATAGAACTTTCAATACAAACATATATCTATCAAGCAACAAAAAATTAATTTAACAAAACATTAAAGACATCAAGATGCGAAACGAAAATTATTTAGTAATAATATCTTCGGAAATCAAAGAGAGACAAAATATATTTTTGTGGGCGTGAAGCCGTTAATATATATTTTTCGCAGAACTATTGATTGCGACTAATGAAACCTCAGAATTTCTAACAAACGCTGATAATGAAGGTAAGATAGGTTTTGTTTTTTTTAATGTTTTTTTTCTTATTACTGTACATTTTTTGTTATACATTTATATTTTTATAATTATGATTAATTATATTTATATATCAATGCTTTTATGTAAATATAATAAAAGCTTAAAAATTTTAGTATCGAAACTTAATATGCTAATAAAAATTTTAAAAAATATATAAAAAAAAAAAAATATTTTTCCTAAATATTTTCATTTTTTTATGTCAACATTTATTATAATAATATTTGTGATAAAAACTATATGTTAAAGTATTTCGCTTACATCGATTTTGCCTTTATTTATTTTATGATAGTGTAAAGTTGTCCATTTAATATTAAATTATCTGTGGGAAAATGAAAAGTTTACAGGTAGTCATATATTTTTTGAGGCTAAAAAATACAAAAGTTGTTTTAATATAATTTTGAGTGTTTTCTCTTATTGTCTGAGACAAACTATATAAAACTACAAGCAACTTGCGATTGGATTGTTAACTTTACCTTTTTAATTAAAGAAAAACTTTTAAAAAATAATAATATATAATCGAACTTGACGTACTTTATGGTCTTGGCTCTTTATTGTGCTTTTATTCCAACGATTAAATCTTAGTTGCAATATAATTTTTTTTAATCGCTTATTTACATATTCATAATTTTATAAGCATACCATTATATACCATACATGTCAAATAAATTAAATTAAAATTAAGTTAAAAAAACGATTGTATTTTATTGCCGTTACTTCCTCGGACTAACACTTGTTATGTTACAGCTGTAGATTTATTACGTCTCTTATGTTATATTATATAAAATATAAAAAATAAAATAAATTATTATTTGATTACTGATGTAAATTATTTTAGTATTGAAGTAAATCAATTACCTATTTTCTCCCCATAAGCCAAGGTTAAGTTCTGCCATTCTGTCCGATTTTGGCGAATTTTGCTTCGCTCCATTAGGCGCGAGCGGCGTTCATCAAATTGAAAATTAATAAGTTCCCCTTATATAATAAGATTTTCTTGTTCGAACACGTTCGGGGGCCGATTGAATTCGATCAAACATTCCCGGATTCGACCCATTTTTTTCGCTCTCTCTCCCCCACACCAAATAATGAAACAGTAATGAATAATTCCCACAATGGACTGATGGGATCGATAATGTTCGTTGGCAGGGTCGGCGCTAGAATCGGCAATAGGGTCGATCACAATACAAACAATCAGGCAAATTCAATTATTTCGTACCCTAGAATATTTAAATGAATCGTTCGGGTAAAAAAAATGTAGAATTTTATTTTTGCTTTAAAGTAAAAAAATCACCGTACTGCGAATAAAGCTCAGCCTCGCCTTTTATATAAAATTTAAATTAAAAATAATATACTTCTTTTACACTTTATTATATTTGTTGGGTTGATGTGCCCATGAAATACCGATTTGAAAATTCTAAGCCCTACAAGTTTATATTATAATTTTATTTTAATAACCTAAATTTCCCCCTATGTTGTGTATAAAAATACTTTTTTTTAATTGAATGATATTTACTAGCTGTATATAAATAATTTTATAATATATATTCAAGAACCTATAATATGGATTTATTTACATTAGTAATAAAAAATTCAATTACTGTGGTTTGAATTATGACTTCTAATTTGTCCCACGTATTATGAATCGGGGTTAAATTTTCCTCGTGAGAAAAATTATAATTTTAGTCTCACGTGCTGGAGCGACACTTATAAATCATGAAGGCGGTAAATGAAGACTTCCACACGACCGTGTAGGGGTGGTAACAAGAACGTGCCTGCATATACGGTGCAGGGTTAATATTCAGTCTAGAATATCACGCCAACCCTTTATTAAGAAGACAGAGAGAAGAGTTAAAAGACGGTGTGCCAAGCTGGAAAAATAAAGAAAGATTAATGAATGGAAATACCGCGCAGTTATGAGTCTGCGAGATTTTCCAAAGTACGTGAAGAAATGCGAGTATTTATTAAAATGCGCTCGGACTCTGATTATTCAGATTAGATGCTGACGGTACGGCTGCACTGTTTTTTTTATATCTTTTGAGCTTCAAAATTAACTTTGATACAGTGAAAAAACGAATTATATGAATGGATGAGCAAATAAGATTTCCGAGAATTTTTGAATGGGGAAAAAGTTAATTTAAACATTTTTTATGTATTACATGTACATATAAATTTTAGTGCAGTTTGCTTATCAATGTAACATGGTTAAGCTACAAGCTAAGTTATATTAAATATAAAAAAATCATATATATTCTCATATACATACATAATGTGTTGAATTGCTAAAAATAATGTTTGTATATATTTTGTCACTTGGGTAATTAGATTTAATACACAGAATATCTCGGTAAAAAATAACTTTATCTTTTGAACCTTTCAGTTTGTCAAGCTTTTTATTTTGTTGTTTTGTTTATTTAAGTAACACTATTTTTTACAGCATTCTTAAAAAAATGTTTTTAATTGCTCTATTGTACTATTTTTATTCTGTCTACATACACTTTTATTAGTTTAAAATGGGATGTTTATTTAGTATTTTTTTATGTATAAAGCATTTTTATATTTTTGGATCAATAGAGAAAAATGTATATTTTTTTTTTTATATACAGAGAAAAATTAATTATTATAATATTTTTAAATAATATATTTTTGATTTCAAAAACTTCTGATTAGTTGTAATTAAATACAGACCTGTTTTTGTATATTGTATTTTGTAAAACACTGATTTTTTAGATTAAAATGTCATCTTTATTCAGAAACCTCTCAATTACATGCAAACAATTAATTTTTTATCAAAAGCAACATAATAATAAGTCTCATCTCACTGGACTTTATTATGCCCTTTACCTTTGGTATATGTTCTATTGTTGATACTATTAATTTACTTGGAACGCTTCCTTTCATTCGGAATATATTAAATAAATTAGAAATTTTCTTTGTACACTTTCTCAGATAATCTGTGTATTTAATCTATGCTGTTGTTTCCAGTTTTGTTATTAATTTATTACTCATAAGTATTATTATTATTTTATAAAAATACTATTATAATTTACTTTTAAATATTAAACTTAATAAACAATTATTTGTACGATTTCAGTGGTTTTTATACAAATGGTTTTGGATTTTCAAAGAAAATGAGTTGAAGTAGCTATTTTTTATAGCTTAAAATTTTGTATCCCGCGGACTATTCTAATGATTATTTTATATAAGTAACACTCTACATATGTAATGGTACAAGTTTAAGCACTCCAAAGTATTTAAAATAATAATAAATAATAATAATAGATAATAATTATATTTATATTGACTCTATTTAAAAAAGAATAGTAATTAATCATAAATAAATTTATTATTTAAATTTATGTTGTGTCATTGATTCTATATATGTTTTTATTTTTTTTTTGTACATTTATTTATATTTGTTTATATTTGACGTGAAAAGGGAAGCGGCCGATTTTTTGATCTTGTGTGTTCTCTTGATTTAAGATCATGTGAACACTTGTGTGTCAGTTAAATAAGCGTTATTGATGTGAGCGATAATTGACAATTCTTAAGCACTTATTTTGGATTACACCTATTTTTTTTATGTAAATTTCTGTAATTCAGATGGTTGTGAATAATCCGAATTAATAAAAGTAGTACTTTTGAAAGTTAAATAATAAACCATAACGCTAGATGGTGTCAGAAGCCTTCTCTATGTCTAACAGAACGATATCTGTATCTTTACGAATATTTACACGGTATTTTTAAAACACACTGCAAGCATAATTTAACTACGACTGAGTATTGGTAAACTGTGTCACGTCATGCAGGTTTTAACTGGAAAGTTTATAATAATTAAATGAAAAATCATATTTGTTTTCTGTTCTAATTCATTGTATATTTTTATTAAAGAAATTTAATTTTGTATCTGTTATTTAAAACATATTTTTAATAATATTTTATTGTTTCAAATTACTTTATTTGTAAGAGTACACATCTGTTAATATTAATACAATTTAGTTTATACATTATTATTAAACAAGCAAAGGTAATAAATTACCCTTGACAAGAAAAGATAAATTATAAAAAAACAATATTACTTTATAATTTATATAAAGCTTGATATCAATTTTACTTATGTTCTACTTTGGAGAAATATTTATGGGGGTAATAAAAATCTACAGATAGATGTTTTGGATTTAATCCAACTAAATGAACGGAGTAGGCTGAACGTTTGAAATGCATTTTAATACACATTTATGTGCAAAGTTCTATTTAATAGTATTTATCGCTTTTGAAAACGTTTTTAATATCAAAAACCCGTTCAAGTAAATCTATTATAGCGTATGGATAAAATATTTTTCTTTAAGCGCATATATACATTCATAAATATAAATAAAACCATCCTTCCAACTGTTTTGAAAATATACACTCACATAAACTCACCTGAAATTTTCACTTTATCCTCTTTCGATCAGAGCTACCCAAATATATATTTATAAATATTATTTCATACGATCCACACACGCTGTGTGTATTTAATATATAAGATAACAGTTTCATTGTTTATCTAGCATTTTCATTTTGGATCGACCGTGTGTTTGTGTGTATGTGTATGTGTGTGTACACTCTTCAGTATATATCGGAAGCTGAAAAGAATTTGTTGGAATTTTGCGGTATCGACACAAGGGAGAAGTATCAAAAGCAATCATCCCCCTCAAGGGAAAGGTGCCAACGTAATATCGGCCCCTTATATAATTTTATATTTATGTATACATTTTTTTTTCAGCGTCGGATCCACTTGCAAATATTTTACATTTTTCCCAGGTAGAAAATAAAACGCACCATTACCGAAAAGTTTAGTATAGAAAAAATGTTATGTGCTAAACTTGAAAGTTAGAGTTGAATTATTGATTATATATTAGCAAAATATGAAAACTTAACTTGACAGAGGTTCGATTGCTCATCTTTATTATATAATCCATCATAGGTTCACTATTGTGTTGTGATAGTATTAAATTATAACGGAAATTTATTTCAAAGCGAATTTGTTAATTGTGCCGCATTGTTACTGTCCCAATTAAAACTGTTATCAATCATACAACATAACGTTATTAATGAACGCGTATCGCTGGTGATTGTATTAACTTTGCTTTATTACAATTTATAAAGTGGTTCATTTCAATAATGTGATTTCGCTGGTATTGTAAAATTTCAAATAAATTTGGAAGCTTTTTGTGGCATAAATAATTTTAGCGTGTAGTCATCAAAATGCATTCAATACATAAATCACTGTTTAAAAATATGAAGCGAGATTTCACAAAATATTTATACGAAAGAGTAAATTAAAAAAATATATGGCTCGTACCTAAAATACATTAATATGACCCTTAAATTAATATTATGAATAAAAATTTAGATTAGTTATTTTTAAAATAAATCAAAACACGTTTTTTAATGCACAAACTAATTGTTCTCTTCCAAAATGCTTACAAAAGTATTAAAATAAAAATATAATCCATATTAAAATTAACAAATTTTAGATAAAAGCCATATTTAAAATGTCGTAATATTATTGTAACAAGTCTTAAGACAAACCAAGCAAGTCTAATAAAATATGTATGTTTAAACTTGATTGTTTCCTTATACTTGTACAACTTTTAGCTTAATTTTCTCAAGTTTGATTCATATTAATATTTAAGTTTTTAAATAAAAATCTGTTGAATATTTAACATCTATTATTTTATTTCAAATGCTACAGTTTCTTTACTGTAATGAATAAATTGCATGGAATTAAAATCTTGAATTTTTAACATGAAAATAAAATCTTGATATCGAAGGGCGTAGTTAGTAAGGTCTAGACTGGAAACCCAGAGGCCGTGGGTTCGAGCAAGATTTTTAAAAAGCAGTCACAACTTTATTAAAGATCAGCTTTTATCAGGATCATAGTAGATAAAATTCGGTTGTTAATGTTTCGAAACTTCTTTCAAGTAATTTTTGTTATAGAGCACGCTCTTAATAAAAGTTTTCAATAAAATTCCTGAATAAAACATCTTATGTGTCACTAAATATTTTTAATAATTTACAACTTTTTAATCAGACATCGATTTATATTAATTTTTTTAATCGAATATATTCTATTTAATATTTTTAATTTATAAATCTTTTTATTAAATTAATTTACTTACATATTATAAACCACTTTTTTGCGTATATATTATAATATAATTTTAAAATTACACATATAAATAAACTATCTGTAATATAACTCGCATCTGATTACTCTTATTCGTAGACCGCAAGTAAACCCAAATTGTTGACTGATAATTGCTTCACATTTGGTATATATACTTTGATGTACAATTATGTTTAATAGTAGCTGTAGAACATAGCGAATTATACTAATAAGGTAATCATTATTCTATTTCTCTGCGTTGGGTTTTTCTGGCAATGAAATAAATATCTACTTCAACAATTATATTGAAACTGTCTCCAGTGTACATATATTACATCATCATTTAGTAAGAATATGAATTATAATAATATTTTATTTAGTCTCGATTCTCACTCTTATAAAATTAGGTTACATTTCCTGCCCTAAATTTTAAATTCAGATTTTCTGACTGAATTCAACAAAACTTATTATAATTTTTGTTGATAACAATTCTTAATGTTTTATCTTTTAAAATGTGTTCATTTTTAGTGTTATGTGTATCTTGAATTTATCGTGTTATGTTTGCAAATACTTTGTATCATTGAAAATAGTACATTGTATATATATATATATATATATATATATATATATATATATATATATATTTTATTTGTTTACGAATGTACTTCTCTTTATGTTACTTGATATAAGATGTCATTTTTTGCTTGCGGAATCTTTTCTTGTCAGTAGCGTTGTTACGATTCGCTAGGTTGTAGCAATTCTATATCGTACAACTCTTTGTTTTTCTTTTTCTTAAGTCGTCTTTTAAAATCTCTAGACGGTTAGTTGTGATCTACATATGTATACATATATACATCAGATTATGTCAAGCTCGCTGTAACGAAATCTTCGATTATGATATTTTCAATATATATGTGTGTTACAGTTACTTTTACTAACTGTTTCCGTAATATATTCGATCATATTTTTATTGGTAGATACATATATCATTATCAGTGAAAACCTTATTTTACTGATAGACCAACCAAACCCAAACCTAACATAAACAAAAGCCAACTATATTTAATTTTAGAACTTTAATAATGTCAATTTGGGTTAAGTTAATTTGTTTACGTTTTATTTTCACTAGTAGAAATATACATCTACCAGTAAAAATGTATCCTAAATTATTTTAAGAAATTTCAGTACAATATATTTTTGCTTATTAAAAGTTTAGATACTGCACCTTCTTTTTAATTGTTGTAGAAAATTTAAAAAAATAGTAAGCAATTTATTTATGCAAAATGAGGTAGTATACGCTATAAATTTAAATACCTTTTGATACTGGAAAACGTTTTGTATGTTAATAATAATAATATTTAGCTTATTCTACTTTTCAAAGACACCAAAAAGTAAATAACCGTACGGCCTCCAGATTTATTTCTTGTAGTTTTGTGCCTTAATCCCCTAAGATTCATTTGGCCTACATTGTCGAGCTCCCACAGTTTATAAAACTATTGTGTTTGTGTTTAAGTAACTCTTAGGCAAAAAATGTATTTTATACATGCCTTTCTTATTGCATGTCGAAAAAAAAGACCTAAAAATGTTACGCGCACAAATTATATTTAAATGCATTTACTATTATTTTAATATACATATATTAAATTGTGGCTAACACACACAGATTCCACGTTTAAAAGGGTCTTATACTCAAAACTTGGGTTCATTTATCATTTATTACCATAGAAACAAGACAATAGCATTTAAAATAAAATATTTTAAACCACACAGCCCTCGTTACGACCAAAAAAAATTTAATAAATAAAGTAGAGTTTTGTTCTTACTGCAAATTTTCTCCATTAATGAAAAAATATTTATTTGTTGCAAAACAGTCGCAAATATAAAAAATCACTGGATCCGCAAGCTTCCTGTTATAATGTAATATGGCCTTGGACAATGTCCATCAAGCGAACGTCGCTTTTTAAAGGCATATATCTATTTTGCCGTTCTAAGAAACGCCTGTAATTAATTAAACGACGATAATTGCAATTGGTCGTCAAGCTTTGCAGCCCTGGATACTGAAGTCTGGAATTCGATGAGGAGAAGGCAGACATTCGAAGAGACTAGTAGATTCACCCCGCCTGGCAGACACGCCTTCACCGATAGATGCAAAGATACGACCTAAGACTCCCGAACACGATAATCGCAGAAAGAGAAACTGCCTCAAGACACTCTCGCTAAAGGCTTCTACAAGACCTTTGAGGACCTCTTACGGACATTATCTCTGCGCCAGTTTATTCACCATCACTCTGAGAAAATATCTCACCATTCATCGTCTGACGCAACTGTAATTTAATCTAGTAAACCTGCGTCTTACTGGCTACGTCTCAAACATTAAATAATTTTAATCAAAAGCTAAACATATATTAATATTATAAATTTTATTATCATTGCTTTTAGAAGAATATCTGGGGAGTAAAATTATTATTAAACTGTATGTTTTATCAAAAAAATTTTTGCCAACACAATAACTTTTATAAAAAAAAATAAAAAAATTATAAATATGATTTTCTGGTGTGGAGTAACACTAGTAATAACTTTTTTTTTATAAATTGCAAGTCATCAAAAATAAATAATAATATTATACATTTTATAATACTAATAAACTCTTAATGTGCATTGTCATTTACACAGCAAAAATTACTATAATGATATTTAACGTTACAACATTAACCCATTTATTTTATCTACAAATACTAAAGATATAATATTGGAATATACTCTTTTTAAGTAAATAAAAATAAAGCTATATAAATAATATTTATAACATATTTTTACAACTTTTAGAACAGCACACAAATACCAACAATTAAAGAACATTGTCATTTTCATACCAGAAAATACTTAAGAAATATTTCTGGTAATCACACTACACATTGATTTGACGTATCGAATATACGATAAAAACCATTGCGAATATATAAAAAAAAAAATTTTTTTTTAAATTTTACAAGGTCTTTATTTTCAAATTCGTATACATGTTTTCAAAAACAAATAATCCAATTACACAATATTAAATACCTAACCTTAGTTATTTCCTTAATTACGAAATCAAGTCTACAAAATCAAGATAATCTATGTTTAACTTTACAATGTTATTACATTTATTTATAGAGGAAAAGTTGACAAAAACCTCTTTGCGAATTTTATTTTTATATTATAAATTAAAAAATTTAAAACTAACTTTCACACCAATCTTAGACGAGCAATCTAACAAATTAACAGCTTACAACTAATTAACAATAACAAAAATATATTCAATAATGGAAAATTGATGTACTCGCCTTAAGAGGTTTACATATAATAAAGGTTTAATCGTGAGTGCCGAAGTTAGCGGCGAGCGCCTCCGGCACGAATTCGAAATCGAACAGTTGGCGCCCCTACACTCTCCGGGGACTTACAGGTATCACAGCAGTAATCACCTGGACGCAGATGGTTGAACTTCTCGGACGGTTCATCTCTTAAGATATGTTTAGGTAGTTTATGTTTATACCTAAACGGTAGGTCATTAAGGTTGTATTTGCCAATATCAGTGAGACAGGTGTTGGTGCTCTTATTGTTTTTTAAATTCCTATAGAAGTTAAATGTCTGTCTATGGCAAAAGTCCTTTATGTTCTCCATACGTTCACTTCTGAAGTGAAGTTGGTTGAGGCTAATCCTGGGGTGGGCATTTACTGAAATTCTCAAACACTTATTTTGAATTACGCCTATTTTTCTGTAGGAGCTATTAGATAAACTGGACCACACGGGAGCGCCATAAGTAAGTAGTGGTCGTATCATAGTTTTATACAACAAGAGTTTGTTTTTACTACTGAGACCACTTCTTCTTCTAAATATGGGAGCTAGAGCTGAAATTGCTGAAAGACCTTTTTGTCTGATGTTCTCTAATTGTCTTTTCCAGTTAAGACGGGAATCTAAGTGGAGACCTAGGTATTTTACTGATCTTGCCCAAGGAATCGCCTCACCATTCATTACAATACGTGATGGCATGGCCGCTTTTGATCTGCGAGAGAACATGATGGTTTCTGTTTTTGAATCATTTATTTTAATTTTCCACTTACTGTAAAAATTTCGCAGTTTTTGCAAGCCAAATTCCAGTCTTCTGGCAATTATTTTTCTGCTTGATGAGCAGGTATAGATCGCTAGGTCATCCGCATATAGCGCAAGTTGACAATTTTGTGGCACGGGAACGTCATGAATATATACGGAGAATAGATGAGGTCCGAGAATACTGCCTTGCGGAACTCCCATCGGGACTTTTCTTGGGTTTGAATTTTCACCTTTTATGGTGACCGTAAATGTTCTATCACGTAGATAGTCATCGATTATACGGACGAGTGGAAGTGGTGTTTCAGCTTTAAGAAGTTTATATATTAATCCATCGTGCCAAACTGTGTCAAAAGCCTTCTCGATGTCCAAAAGAGCCATGCCTGTATCCTTACGGATATTAAATTTTTTCGAAATAAATTCGACAACTCGAGTGAGTTGGTGTGCGGTCGAATGGCCGGATCTAAAACCGAATTGGAAATTTGGTATTGTTTTATTTATCGTAGGTAAAATCCTTTTTAAAATGAGACGCTCGAAGATTTTACTGAGAGTTGATAACAGACTAATTGGTCTGTAGCTAGAAGCTTGCGTGGGGTCCTTCCCGGCTTTTGAAATTGGAAAAATGGTGGCAGATTTCCAAGCCACGGGAAAGTAACCAATTTTAAGACAGCCGTTTAAAATTTTGCAAAGATAAATCTGCGCCTTCTGAGGCAAGTACCTTAATACGATATTTTCTATTTTATCAGCTCCCGGGGCTTTCCTAATCTTACACCTATGAGCTGCTTGGCAGATTTCATAAGGTTTAATCAGTAGATCCTTAAGAGGAATTTCTTCTAAAATTTCAAGTTCGCGAAAATTTTCTACGGACTGCATGACGTAGCGATCCGTTTCTGCATGTTTCATGTTTTTAGTCAAACCGTGTGATTTTTCGAAATTGTTCGCGAGGATTTCGGCTTTTTCTACGTCGGTCGTAGCTTTATCGCCATTAGCGGTAACTAGCGGTGGAATGTTGCAATTTTTCCGACGGACGGCTTTTGATAAACGCCAAATGCTATTATCCTGCGTATTTGCGGTTTCGAGTTTACGCGACCACGAATGATTTTTTAAACTTGAGATTTGACGCGCGATCGCTGCTGTGAGAGAATTTACCTGGGATTTCAACTCCTTGTCTCTGCTCTTTTGCCAGCGCTTTCGAAGACGATTTTTTGTCGCGATTAATTCCTTAATTTCTGACGTTAATTTTAATTTAAACGTGTCTAAGGGCCGACGCGGAGTATGAGCAGCTACAGCGTCACATATCGATTCGGTAAATTGTTTTATCCCGGCATCTATTTGGATTTTGTTACGAAAGAACAAGGACGCGTTGACGTGTAAGCTGTTATTTACATGCTCTTTAAAACCGGGCCAGTCGGCTTCTGAAAAAACATAATAACTTCTATCTATTTTCTCAGCATTGATACCAATTGTAAATTTAACCGGTAAGTGATCTGACGATAATTGTTGCAAGGTTTCAAGCACCATGCCTGGGAAGTTTTTGCAAATCGCTATGTCAAGCGTTGACGGCCTACCATTGCGATAAAAGGTGTGCGAGTTTGGAAATTCTACATGTATATCGCGTTTTCCTAAAATATCTAGCAAAGTATTTCCGTTTTGGTTTGCGCGATCGCAGTGCTTGCGAATATATATATAATCACAAAATACTAAATCATATTGCTTTAGAAGCAGATAAACACATTTTAATAGCTCTAAGTCTTAAATCAAATTTACCTAAGTAAGCATATAATCCATTGTTTAATTTATTATTTTTTCACATTTAAATTGTAAATGGTTTTTAGTTATTCTGATAAATTTGAACCCATTACGTGTTCTTTTTTCGTTAAGCATATTGTATTAATTTAAAACAGTTGTCAAAATGAAAACCAGTTACTCAACATAAAGCCTAATAAATAAAAATGTATATACGGCTCGAAAGTTCAATAGATTCACTTCACCTTACACGAAAAATATAAATAAAAAACATTAAAGCGAATTAAACAGCCATGTTTACAGTCAATACGGACCTATTATGAATAAACCTATCAGGAAAATGTCACTCATCCGTCATCATATATGTATGTAATATAAAAATGAACAAAGCTAAAACACGTTGTCAAAGGCGCTCGCTTTGCCCACGGTAGGTATTACCCTAGGCTTAGTGTCATACACCGCGTCTATCTTATATGGAAATTACACGCTTTCGTTGCGCGCGGATCATGAAAGCTCACAAAGCCTCATGGAAACAATTTCAGAACAGGCGAAAACTTTTTAAAGTTTACATACGGTTATCTTTTTTAGCCGGCGAGCTATTTGCGATGGTAGACGGAGATATAATGAATTTTCGCTTGCGACGGTGCATCCCCTAATTAAAGTAGACAGGAGAACGGTGTAATGAAAACTGTACTATCATTGCGTAAAGTATACATTACACAACCGTAATTAACATATGAAAAATAACGGTAAAAAAAATATTAGGGCTTAATATGTACCATGTACATATATATAAATACGTAAATATTGAAATATAATACAATATTACATATCTCTTTTTTCAATAAAATATTTTAAGGTTGTGATTACCTATGTCATATAGTGCATGTTTTTAATATCAATTGATAATAAAACTGAGAGAAACGAGTAAAGAAAACTACCATATAGGCTTCAATAAAAAAGTGCAATATTTTTTAATAAAATCGGTTAATTAATAAAATTATTCAATAATTTTACATTTATATTATAAAAACTTAATTAACAACAGTTTGTTTTTTGTTTTATGTGATTTTATAACTAGGTATTTGTAGAATGTTTCGTAGTTGGTTTTATGTTGTGGGAAAAGTTGTATTGCACAAACGAACGTGCTTTGTAAATTGTCACCTGGATTGTATTACTACTGTCAAAAAGTTTCGAGTGATTTTAAGTAATTATCAAAACAACGAAAACAAACTCACAAACAAGCATCAGTGGCCATCCATCAATACTATTTACAGAATATATTGTTTGTTAACAATTATTTGATAGTCATCTACTAATCTAGGATTAAATACTAAAAAATACTAAATGTTAATTTAATTACACACTTAATCGATATATTATTGTTTTATTGATTCATCTTATTTTATTTTGCTTATAAGACAAACTTTAAATGTATATTTATACTCTTATAACCCTAGTTAAAAAATTAAAATTTCAGTTCAAAATTCGCTATACAAATTCATAAGTAAGTTTTTCGAAAAATATCAAAGGAACGATGTGAGATTTAAATAAGAAAACGTTCTTACTTCACTTAGTAACTTAATAATGCATGATAAGATGAAAGCATGTATGCATTAATTATTTATTAATTTATTTAAGGTCTTATTGTCGATGTTTTTAATGTACCAAGTCTTTTCTAAGATTTTTATTGTTTATTCAAGGTTCGCAAAAGTGTGTGTAAACATTTATTTTCATTTTGTAGAATTTCGAACAGCAACAATAGGCGAAGACTTAATCTACAAAAGCTGGCAAAACGCCCTATTTTTTCGCACTTCCTAGCGATGCGAGATTATAACGCGAGCTTTGTTGATGCGAAGCTTTTATCTAAGCTTTTGCGGTCGCCCATATTTCGCAATATTCCGCAAACACAGCTAGAGCACGACCCAACACGGAAACAACACCTAAATTTGGTATTTATTTAGATTTCATGTATAAATATAGCCATTATCTATGTATGAGGTGCTTATTCGAAAACAGTTTTAGAGACTGTCTAGCCGCTCGAGTTATAAAACTTTAACAATGAACGTCTTTTCTTTTAAGTAGTTTTAGGTTTATAAGGTAACGTTAAAACTTCATTAATGTCTCTGTTTGTTTCGACCCCAATCTTGAATAATAATAAACATGAAAGTTATTATTCTTTTCGCGGCGCTAATGCGAGTTTAAAATAACGATAATAGTATTCGTGAGAGAATGGCTTATCTTAGCTTTTAGCATAAAGATAATGCTAAGTAAAAACACTTTAACAATAAAAATTAAATTGTACTGTAAGATTTTTATTAGGAATATAAGATAACTCGATTTATACAGACCATTAAATTTTATTTTATGCAGTATCATTGGTTGTCTATTGGGATTAGTTTTTAAGATATCAATTTTATTTTCAAAATTATTACGAACATCGATATATTATTTAACTCATTTACAATACAAAATAGTATAGTGATGATTGAAAAATATTAAATATTTACAAATGTGTTTTAAAAAATATATAAAATGCGTAATTTAGCAGTTTGTTGCTAGAAAACTAATTAATTTTAGTGAAATTCGTCATTTATTTTATTCTTTATTTGTTGTAAAAAGTTTTTTATATTAAATAATTACATTTTTACGTAGTTGCAATTTTTATATTATTTACTATACGTGTTTTTCATAACTATAAATCACCCAAATCAATGAAAAATTACATTTTATTGTAATTCACATAATAGAAAATATATATTTTTTTATTAGTTTATTTTAATTATTTATAGTTAATTGCTTAGGTATATGTGCATTACATTACTTGTTTTCTTTGCTATTTGACTTTTCAGTCTTCTGATTAGATCTTTTACGTGAAGAGATAAACTGTATCAGCATTGACTTTATCCTTGAGTCTTTGTTGATGTGATATATGAAATTTCTAGATGAATTCTTGTATTGTCTTCTTACCAATGTTTCGATGGAGATCATCGTTGTGTACATATCATGAAGCAAACCTAAGTTTATTATTCTGTAACCTTTGTATAATCCCTCGATTTAACGGTTTGATACAGCTCAACACTAGATACCGTAGGTCTATGTGGGTTTAAAGACCTATTTATGTATTAATAACATAAACTTTATTTAGATTGAAAGCAATGAGTATTTTTATTATAGGCAAATTTTTTTTTTTTAATTTTATACTAAATTATTAAGAAAAAAAAACCCTTACAAAACAATTTTGCTTATATCCCTCATTAGTAAAATATTATTATGTATGTATATGTTCATTAAAAAAACGATTGCATATGGAAGAAAAATACCTTTAGAGTAAATAGTAAATATTTGCAAAATTATTGAAAAATGTCAAGAATCTAGAGACTGTACAAAAAGATTTGATTGTGTAAAGTGAGAATGCTTCGTAATGTATTGTCATATATGTGAGTCGCAGTACACATTGTTTATATACTTCAAAGCTTATATCATTTTCTTCGATTATTTTCCTCGAAATTAAATAGTTTAAAATTGTAAAAGGAGAAAGACAAGGATGCATTTTATCACCTGACATATTCAATATATACGCAGAATAAATAATAAGAATGGCACTAGATGGATCTAATGACAATATATTAGTCGAAGGAGAAAAACGGTTGAACTTGAAAATATGCAGATGACACCATATATTAACGAAAATGTTATGAAAGCGAGTCGAATAAGAGTACAACCTCCTAGGCATTAAAATTAACAGATCTAAGACCAAAGTCATGATTATCGACTCAAGTGATGTCCTACGCAAAAAATAAGGCAATCACAAGCAGTGGAAAGTATAATGAAAAAACGTGTGTATCATAGATTTTTAACAAGTAAAGTTGAAAGTTGCGAATTTGAAATCGGAAAGAAAACAGCAATGTCTTGTCTTGAAATAATTTGGAAAGACAGGTATCTTAGCAAAAATGTGTTTATTAGAAACGTTAATATACCTTTTTTCTTAAAAAAATTATGTTTAAAGCATTTCAGAAATATTATTTTAGTTTATTTTTTAAGAATCTATGGATTTTAATAAAACGTCAATTTCAAACATAATTTACCTAATTTAATCCTTAATCTCAAGTTACTCGAACTCTCGCCAAACTTTACAACGAAATCTCAAGTCTGGATCTCGCAAAGAGTAAAATTTATAACGTATTTTTTCAGCTCCCGTTCTCTCAACCCAAAGGGCACACGAACAACGTATTGTCGCGTGAAAAGTTTAGCTTTGGTGGTAAAAAATGTTGTTTGGTGCTATTCTCAAATAATAAATAAGTCGGCCGTAGTTCGAGGGCTTCGCGGTTATTTGTCGAGTGAGAAAGAGAAAGTGGCTCAGTTCATAAAATATGACAATTGTGTTTACTTTCTTCGAGTTTTGAAGGAGCCAATTTGTTTCTGCGGCCCTGGCCCTTCTTCCTCCCTTAAGGCCACGGCGCCCGCGGAATTATAATTCTGGATGTACAGTGCCATCTGTTTTGAAATACGCTTTAACTTTACATATTACCAGACGCAACGAGGTGCCGCGAATCTCAATTAACTTTTTTACGTTTCGCGGTATTTTTTATATTGGTAAAATTAAAATTGTAAATAAAAAAGTTTTAAATAAGTGTAATAGTGTAAATATATAACGTCAGTCGATATAGGGCATACATTATGGATTTTATTTTGAACACCATTACTTTGTTTTTTATGAGTGACAGACACATATTTATAAACGTCAGTAATGCTTTCAAAATTTTGCGATTTTTTTTTTCTCAATTTATGTTACATATTTAAGAAAGTTCATAATATATGTCTAAGATACTTTTAAAGAATAGAAATATTCGTTTAAATAATACTTTTATAATACGCCTAGCGCACGAGATATTTATGACGTTGAAATCAATATTCTCAAGCTTAGTAACCAAATATAAATTTATTCAATAAGCGATATAGCTTATTTAGACAGAAAATATTTTTATATCATTATTATTGTTTATATTGACTATATAAAATATCGTATTAGTAAATAAATAGTGCCAATAAAATCGTCTGCAATATTTAAAAATATTAAGAAGAATTTCTTTATATTTTTTATATATGCTGATATTTCTTAATTATTAAATCAATATACGATTTATTATTACTAATAGGTAAGACTTATTATTACTAATATTTCTAATAGCTAGTTTTTATATTGAAATGCTATTATATTGTAAAGATAAATATTCATTTAAATAAACTTAATGATTTTAAACTATAAAAAGTACTAGTGATTAGCTGATATTTTTTCTGTAATTTATCAACATAATATAAATTAATAGCGCAAGGTTTGATATTTGTAAAAATTTAATAACACTTTTAGTGTTAATAAACAATAATAATAAATTACGGTTTATTCTAAGAATAATTGTTAAAAATAATTCTGATTATCAGAAAACCTTTTATATGTTCTTATTTCCATTTTATTAATTTTCTCGCTTTAAAATTCTAAAATTCAATTTAAAATTATTGCAAATTTTGCAAAATTAATTATCACAGTGCAAAAATATTTTCATATTTAGTCCAAAAAAATCTTTTTTTTTTGTGTATTTATAATAAGAAATAAAACACCTTGGACATGACAGAAACGTTAAATAAACATTTCATAAACCTCGTTATCATATTTTACTATTAGCAAAGAAATAATCTGTTGATGATGAATATATAACATTAGGTGCGCATATAAATATAACTATATTATTTTTCTAAAGCACTTATAAAAAAATAATAGCAATAATCAATTTCAATATTATTTTTAAATGATTGAATGGTAAGAAGTATAATATAAAGATGTATTATGTTTTGGCAGCGTATATGTTTTTTTTATTATTATTAACATTATTTTTTAATTTAAGGAATTCGACACTCGATAAACTTTGTATCACGCGGTTTGATTTAATTTGATTGGCTTACTTATATTGAGTAATCTGGGTAAAAGTAATATAGAAATTTTTTTGCCCTTTGATTCATCGATTTTTAAAAAAAAAAAAATCTGAATATATGGTTTGTGGGCATTAATGTCGCGTGGAGCTTTTCTCGGGTAGACATTTTGTCGTAACGAAAAGTCCGTGGAGCCTTTATTGTAGAACCCTTAAATAAAAACCCGCATATATTTGGTTTAACCATTGTTAATCTTAAGTTACATTTTTATAGCTAATGATTATATGACATTAATGTCTAATTTGATTTTGCAACTATGTCAATGTCATCAGCATTGACAAAATAATATTTTATTTAGCATCTTTTATGACTTTATTAAAGGCAATAAAAAATATTGAACATTTTGATTATATATAAAACATACCTAACAACCTGACATTCGTTATTTTAAGTATAAAACAATACAATATTAAATATATTGTAGAACATAGCTGACATTTGAAATTTCTGATTGTAGTACCATTATAGAAATTAGCTTCTTTAGCATTTATTTTAGCCTTTAAATTTATGAAGAGGTAATGCATGTCGATGTTATGTTCTTTGGTCTTTTCAGGAATTTGTCGTCTTAAGAATATTTTATCAGTTTTTCACTTTTAGGCTCCAAGTCTGCTTTGAAATTTATCAATAATATTTTATTCATTGGGTGGTAGGCGCCTATTTATATTATTATATAGCACTTTATAAGCTGTATTTATCAAAGTGATACATCCATTGACTTTACACGGTATGGTTTATTTTTTTATGAAGAGAAAATGATACATTTAATTTATTCTGATCGCATAGTTTTTTTGCCAAATCATTTTATCACTTTTACTACTTTCTTTACCTCATCTATAAATTATAACAAGAGTTCAGTCTAAATTCAAATTGAGCCAGATCAAATCGTTCGAGATAATCAGAAGCAGCCGCTTTTACTTTGATTGTTCAATCTGGTCCAGCTAAGCAAACATCCTGAATCTGGGTGTTAAACTAAACATTTGATACGACTTTATGATATATATAGCACCTTAGTAAAATTACTGTTTTTACCTAAATAATATGTATTTAAAAAGTTTTTAATTTAAAATAAGTACGTTATTAAAAATATTTTTACATTATTTAAGCAAAATAAATATTTGGAGTTACTGATACGTGTTAAAAATCGGTTTTATATTATCATTCAATGTATATTTTGAATTGGACGACAATGTGTAAATCGATTCCAACTGTTGCGGTATTTCCCTTAATAATATATTAACTCATAAATTATGCATATTTTATTCAGTCCGCTCAATAAGTTATTGCTCTCGGATACAATAAATAATATACTACCAGACAAATTAGCGGATCTGCCTCATTATTGCGCCACCGTTTTTCATTTTCAAACGCATTTTTATTTTCGTTAAAATACGAGAATTAAGGGTCTTAGAGGAAACGTCGGAACTCCTAAAAGGAAAAGGCACAGAAAGAAGTCCGCATTTCCTTTTCGCATAAACACCGGCAAGACAGCACATTTAAATTTATATCTCGCTTTCGGTTTTAGGTACATGCTCTTTTTTGGTATATTTCTCTGCCACAAACCCATTGTCAGGTATGATGAAATTCGAGGTCGCCATACCCCATTTGCAGGGTTGTATGTTACTGTCTCTGGCACACATCAAGCACTTTGGTGCGAATAGAGGAAGTTCTATTTGTCAGCGCACTCGGCAAGGTGTTTTACCTGACGTGTAGTGTCTGACCATCAATCATACACCGGTAAACAATAGATCAGACCGAAATATTTCGCAAATCTGAGAAACAATTATCCGAATTCCACGCTGTACCTCAAACTGTATAACGGCATATAAATCAAGTGCTGTTAGCAAACTAGATGACGTGAATCGAATATGTAAATAGTGTTTTTTATATACGAATAAAATAGTTTCTACATTGTTTTTTTTTGTATGCAACTTATATGAGTGTCTTTATATTAACGTACTTTGACAAATGATAAATATGTATAGTACATGATATTAAAAAAATAAAATTGTTATAAAACGAAAAATATTCATAAATTTTAACTATTTTTTTTAAAGGCAAAAAAATGTTTCATAATGATTGAATTTTTGGACTAAATACATACTTTTTTTATTCCTAGACATCTTTTAATAAAAAAATACTTCTAGAACTTTTAAATGCAAATTGACGACAGTAAAACTCATATTTTTATATTGAATTGACGAAACATTTCTCATTTTCATAGCTAAGTTAGCAATGAATTTTGGTAGCAGTTAAATTATAGATTATATAAAACAATCAACAAGAAATGTTCGAGTTTTAACTATAAAAATAACAAATAATAATATATATTATATCGATATAAAAATAATCGATACAAAAATAAAAAATAATAAAAATAATAACTATAAAAATAATTGTGAGTGTTAAAATTATTGTAAAAACAGCAACTACTCCTGTGAATTTAACTGAAACCCCTTTTCCTGATTGTATGCAAGCATAATTGAATTTACAAATATAATCATAATACTCTCATGTTATGTCGACACCCTTTTCTTTATAATCCTTAATTAGGATACCCTCATTATCCTAGAAGATTGTGGCATGATCTTGCAGGCCTACGCGTAGGCTACGGTGTGACCTTAAACTCCTTAGGGGGTTATATGCCCTTTGTATGCCACTACGTTGACCCTTACTTGAATTGCTTAAATTAGGGCTATCATATCAACTCACGTAATATTTTTAATATATTTTTAGCCATCGACTAGTTTTTAAATAAAGATTTTTTTATTCTGGATAAGTCTCTTAAATTATTTAAACTCATATAACGATATTTCAGAGCTACACTTATTTAATTTTTGATGTGTATTTTATTAGCTCATTAAAAATAATTTGTATATATAAATCGCATTTCTAAATATAAATAAAATTGTAATACAACTTAAAATATATTTAATGGTAGTCTTACCCAACTTAGTACTTGCTAAATAGCATATGACATACGACACCAATAAACATTTTGATAGTAAATATACAAATAATTTAACTAAAATACTCAAGAGCATCAATCATGCTTAATTAACGTGCTTTAGGTGTACATTCTATCCTCTCCGGATTATCCTTTGAGATATTTATATTGACAATAGCAAATTGAGATTTGATCCAGGAAACGCGCCGGGAGCTTAAGACCCGCAAGTTCCGAACGCTTAAATTTGTCCACACAAGAAAAGCCCCCATAACATTCTGAAATCATCGTGCAGATAAGGAAGGCACATAACATCCGGGTGAAATACAAATGTGTCAAACCGAATTTAGGCATGTATATGTAGTACGGATATAAAGAGTACATATACAGGCATACAATGCTCGTGAGCCTTTGTGGCAAAGCCTACTGTAGGTCTGAAAAGTCCCGTAAATAGGTTTTGCACGTATTCCACACGTATTCCAAGTGATCAGACAGTCATATTACTCGGCTTGTAATAAAACTTCACCCGGATGTGTACATTGGAGGCGTTAGAACAATGGGCAAAAGTACACCATTTCGAATAAATTCTTTCTACTCGGCGCCCATATCCTGTCTAGGAATAGGTAGTAAAGCAGGATTTCACGGGAGAGGTTTTCGTATCACCTTTAATGAGGCAAATAATACATTAAAAATGTATGAAATGTTTCTTTGAAATTATTGATTACGGAAGGATCTCTACTTGAATTTATACGTAATTACAAAAAAACATTTTGATTAATGAATATAAATTTTGTACATACAGAAAAAAAAATATGAAATATTATTTTATAACAAAATTAAAATTTAGAAATTGACGCTAATCAAAGGCATTGTGCTTACTTAACAAGGTAAGTTACAGAAAATCAGTAAATTGATATTTCAATTTAAATTTTAGGTTTAGATGTTTGAGAAAAGCCAATTAAAATTTTAAATGTAAGACGTAATGTAAGCGTTAATTTGTATACAAATAAATATTCATAATCTGTGCAATATTGAATGTATATACGTGTCCTTTTTTCACCGCAGAAATTTATCACGTAGACTTAAGTCGTAGAGAAAATTGAGTTAATGGACTGTTTATCGGTTGTTTATCTTTTGACAATACGGTTGCGAAGCGGCTGAGCTTCGTAACTGGCTTGTGGCATTAGAAAGGTTAAAGAGCCCACCTCACATGTAAATGTTGTATGGTAGGATCTTGTAATACATATTAAATCACATATATTTGTGATATTTAAAAAAAATATGTATGAATATGAATATATTTTTTTTATATTTGAAGCGACAGCCGGAACAAGGTTGTAAGCGACAATTTTTTCAAAAGCGATATTTTCATGGAATAATGTTCCTTGTAACATAATATATCGTTTCAATAATATTTTGGGTATGTTTAAAATTTCCATTGTCATGTTTTGCAAGTATATTCTTTCTCCCCGTGGAACAACGTTGTAAGTGTCGATACGATGTCCGATCGCGACGATTGTGTTTCTAGACAATTATTATCAAAAAGGCTAAATCGTGGGGGAAAACGCAAAATTAACATTGAAAAATAAAAATGTGTTGTTTGAAAAGTCAAACGTGATAAAGGAGAGAGTTATTCAAGTTCCAAAAATATAGAAAAACTGGCATTGTTGCCGCCAAATGAGGTGGGTGGAACAACGTTGTATGTAACGAAATTACTATAAGACATCCCGTGACTAGTATTTTTTGTTTTAGGATAAAATTTGTAAATGCCAATATGGATGCTTTGCTGAGAATTTAATCGGCAACAAGGTTGATCTTTTCAACAAATTTCGAAAAATGACTTACGATGAACAATCTCAATTCCTTAATAATTGTATGGAAATAAGAGAAACTATTCGGTGCAGAATAAAGGTTTCTGAATCTCGTCGGCATAGCTTATAGTATACAAATAGGTGTAGATAAAGTAAAAATATGCCAAAAAACTTTATGTGATACTTTGAAAGTTACCAGTCGCAGAATTCAAAGAGGAGTCGACACAAAAGATTTGCGTGGGCGTCATGAAAATCGTCCTCACAGTATTCAAGACCATATTAAAAATGATGTAATAAAGCACATAGAATCATTTCCTACACAAGAAAGTCAAAAGATTTCAAGGACTTCTCATTGCCTGAAAGTAAAAATAACAAAACTTGTTTAAAGATTACAGATTATTTATGGTTTTAACTCACTGCAGATAATCCCACAGAACTAAGAGAACGAAAATTTCATAATGTAATGCAGCCATGGATAAACACGTCTTTTACCAAGAAGAATAAAGGACGAGGATGCTATAATACAACACCATTAATTCAAAATATTATTTGTTTAAAACCAATATACTCAACTCCGTTGCCAATAAACCCTCTTAAAAAAAATATTTATTAGATATGTGTCAGTTTTTACCCAAAGAAGATAGGACGTTTTATATGAATTTATTATGAGTGAAATGGATAATATTTTAATAACTATGTTTTTGGTGTTTTATATTTTTTAATTTTTGTGTCTGGTATTTTGTCTTTTTACTGATTTTGATTTTGTTAGTTTAATTTTATTATTACAACTTGTATATATACAACTAAATATAGAATTTTATAAACAACTAAATATAGCATTTTTAAGGTCTATACTGTCTTTTATTTATTGTCATGTATTGCGCTCACTCCTCATACAAATGAAAGCAACAACGTTGTATGTGTAGGACGTACAACGTTGTTCCACGGAAGAGAGTATATTTGCTATTTTATCGGGTTAAATAAACACAAAAACTAAAAAAAATCTTGGTAAATTAAACAATATCACAAAAAACAACCTAATCAAATGTTTAATTATTTGCTTAACGCCTAAAATCCTATTAAAATATGTTTTTTTCGCTTCCTATAAAATTATGAAAACGGCGTCTACATCGTTGTTTCGGCCGTCGCTTCATTTATTGCTTGAAACATGGTTCAAAAATTTCCGATAACTATTCGTTAAATATTAACCATTTTAAGTATGGAAAATCTTCGCATCGCTTTTATTTAAGGGACGCCAGAAACTTAGGGCAATGGCTTTAGGTTTATTCTTTATGATGGTTCTAATGCTCTTGCCTTTCGTACTACAGTTTCACAATAATACTGCTTCAATATATAACTCCGTCTGTAAATATCTGTTTCAAATTCTTCTCGATCTTTATAATTAGGACAGTACTGCTAAACCCTATCAGGGATTTGGTCTTAAAGTTACTTCTTAAAGTTTACGAGGCTAATCTTCAAAAATACTATAAGATTCGTTCAAGACGTTTCTAGATTTATTTTAACACACATCATTAAACATTTCACTAGATATAATTTTGTACTGTAATATATCAACAATTTTCATATTATGTCATATACGTTTCAACTTGTTTATAAATATCTCGTGTTTGTATTACAACCTCAAGGATACACAATATCCAACGAGATAGAAAACATGTTCCATTATAAATTCCTAGAATAAAGAAGAGCTTTCGTCGAGAGTAAACATTTGTTGTACCTATATCGTATCTAATAATACCTAATGCTTGTGTGTACATGAAAGCACCGATCAAGGATCACTCTGAGCGAATAATATGCGAACGGGGTCCAATTAGGTTAAGCGATTGGCCCGCGTGCGTTTATTTATACGAATATGCGGCCGACAAACAGGGACCCCGAGTAAAATATTGCGGCCCGGGGGCCGTAAAAGTGCCCGGGCCCGCAGGGACATTTTCGGTCCGTTCTCGCCGCGTTATTCAATTTACGGCCAAGAAATATTATTTCTGGCCCGGCCAAATGAACGCCGTTAAATATTTATGCGGCGCGTAGCCGTGGCCCCGGGCGATAATTTGATGTTTGTTTGCCACCGAAAAGAAAGATTTTATTACGTGCGAAAGGAGAATAGGGACAGGCATACAAGGTGAGAGAAGCTTAAGCAAATGCTTTGGGCGTTGGTTAAAGTGAAAGCATACATTTTAATACGCCGGAATGTCTTAGATCAAGAGTGGTCAGTTTGTTTGCGGTATACTAGCAAAGCATTTTGGTTACCCACGAACAGCGATGCATCTAAGACACAATTCGGAGAACCAGAATAAATTAGTCTAAATGAAGTAAGTAAGAGAATCTAAGGAGGTCATGAAAGCTCAACAAACATCTAAGAAAGCTTTTTCTATAATTCTATTATAACACTGATATATGCTATTTGATTATTTCTACAAGTAAATGATTAAATTAGTATGACTAGTTCATATCAAATTGAATTGAATCCAATATACCTCATCGCATCTGCTGTACATTTCTTCGCGGCAATTATGCGAAGCGTTCAAAGTGTTTTCCGACCGTAGAGCGATCGACCTGAGCGCTTTCCGTCGCCGGATCGCTAATTCGTTCTCCAGTTCCGGTTCGGTACGGTTCGGCATTGGCTCTTTGTAATATACCCCCCATATCCTTGTGTACCTATTCTACCCATTTTGAGACGCACGCTAATGTCGTGAATTAGACTAACATCAATCAAATCCACATTCGCGCTAATGATAGCAGTTTCGTCATTGTTTCGCCGCTTGATTAATGACACAATACACACTTAGCAGGCTTCAATTATTGTGCCGGCTAACTCTTGTTTAATTCGAGACACTTCATTATTAGCTCTGTCCGTTCATTTTTTATGTATTCAAAAATGCCTCTGAAAAACCTGAGTTCGAGCTCGAGTACTTTAGTATGATTTATATTTTAATTCAACTCCTAACTAATATACATAAATATGTAAATCAATATTTGTTTGTAATTTTAACTCTTTACGTTCTTAATTGAGACATGTACTACATAAACTAATCTATTTCCTATTAGGTTGAATATCGATTTTGAGTAAAACTGATATACATACATGTTATTGTAATTGTACCTAGGGCATCTAAATACCCGACCAAATTAATGACTCGGTTCTCGGATATTTTTCCAATACTTAATCGAGTACCTGGTTGGGTTCCAGGTAATTTTTTTCCACTATTATATATTGAAACAGAGGTATAATTCATATTATATACGTATGTTTTAATAAATTTTATATACGTATTTTGCTTAAATAGTATTTATTTAAAAAGTAAAAAAAATGTTTGATTAGAAAATTAAAACTTAAAAATTTATTTGGTAATATTTAATTTAATCGCAATATTCATAAACACACAATATTTAATGCAAAAAAATTTTACATTTATATTTTTCTACGTACTTTGCTTTATATACATTGCATTACATTTTTTTTAAATTCCACAGTCAAATTTATTAAAAAAGTAATTTATTATTGCTATCATTTTTTTCTGAAACTAATATTTTATTTTTCATAGAACTTCAAATTTTTGATGAAAAATTGTTTGCAATTGGAAGAAAGGTATTAATATTAATTACCTCATCAAATATCTATTTCTATGTAACTATTATCAACAACGTAGAGTACGCTCGGGATAAGGATTCCGGTTTGTTATTGTGTGCGTGAACTGTGTGGCTCAAAACAATTTCGCTCAGAATATTTAGTTTTTTAATTTAAAACAAAATATATGTTTATTTAACATACATACATCTGAGTTAAGTTGGAAATTTCAACGGACAATTAAAAATATATTCTATAATCAAAAAAACTGGACATTGATGTCATTAATTAAATATTTGCAAAATTCTAAATCTTTCACTAGTCAAAAAAATAATGAAGTCTTTAGCTATTCTTCAAAAGCAAAAAGATATAAAATGGAAAAAAAATTATTCGCAGATTGTTTAATGGCTCGACGACTCTATTAAATCATTAAAATCCATTGAATAAATTCAAAAATTTTCATTGGCGCAACGATAAGAATAATAACTTTTTTAAGCCTTACAGAGAATAGTGTAAAAAAACCAACAACGTACGGATTAATGGAAAAATAATTAAAATATTTTAATCCACGGGTAAGAGAACGAATAACTTACAGTGTATATTTGAAGCCTTGATATCAATTAAGCCAGATATGCCCAGAAATTTTGTTTTCTTAAAATTTCACTTATAAATAAAAAACAGTGGCACGAGTTTAGTGACCTACCCATAGGACAGTGGGCATATCTAGGTTAAAGCAATATCAACACAAAATTATTTAAAATAAATAACTAGAGAATATCGAACTTCTGTGCCACACTGCACTTTAATGACGAATACCGGCGTTGAGGAATCAGCGACTGTCCTTTAAAGAGAAAGCGAGACAACGAAGTACACGCTACATCGCTTCTCCCTCTTATATACATGTACACCCACACAATACAAACCAGCATCCTTATCCAGAGCGTACTGTACGTATGTATCAGGCGCGGGCGGTAAAATACTTTCCCTCACGCTCGCTCGCGTGCTATGTGACGAAAGTGAGTGAGAGATAAGGGCATGCGGACCGCATGCCCTTATCTCTGACTCACTTTCGTCACTTAACATTATCCGTGCATGGTATGTATATATTGTATATACACATATAAGTCAATATTTAATACAAATATATATATTTTATAAAATTTATTTTGTTGATATGATTTATTATTTTCACTAAATCTTATTTAAAAAAATCTTTAAATTAGGAGTGGCAAACCCACAGAATTGTAACAAACAGGTTGTTTGTTACAATTCTTATCAGCTGGTGAATCATATATATGCTATGGTGTTGCGTACTGCTCTTAATAGTCATAAAGAACTGAATATATTAAAATATATTTTTGATTTGATTAAAAAAATATTTGTTACATAACATATGATTTATTGTTTATCTTATAAAATATTTATTCAAGAAGCACGTTTATTTTTTCGTAATTAAAAATAAACTCATCACACCACTTTTATTTTTCTTATAACAGCAGCTTGTTTGTATTGTATTAGTATACATGTTTGGGTTAATCCTAAAAAAATAAGCCTACATATTTTAAATATTATCCCTGAAAAATTTTGAACGAATCATAAACGAACACGGCGTTTTTAATTTTAACATTAAAACCGTAACGTAAATCCTGTGTATTTTTATGCTAACGAACTGTTGTAGCCAACTCAATGCAGACAATTAAGCAATTTTAACATAAATCTATTTATACAGTATATACTAATTTTTTTAAAATCAAATTTGCTATTAAAATAAGATTTATTTTTATTTCGATAATATATAAACATCCCATACCTAAATTCCTAGAATAATATCAGCATTTAAGCAATCAAAGCTCTTTCATTGCAAATTGATCTGGAAATCTACCGTTTCCCGCAAGTTCATTATAATTCAACATAAATCGACGGAAAAGGCTCTCACGTTCGATTCAGCGAAACATGCTCTCAAAGGCCGCCGTCAAAAGCTCTGTGTTAATTTAAAATAAAAAAAATTGCCCCAAATCGGCCTCGTCAGCTCCACTTGGGGTTTTTTCTATGGTGCTTTTGAATACTTAAAAGAAAACCGACAAAGAAAATAATTGAATATTGCGCAGTATTAACCTTTAATTACTGTAAGACCGCTTATTTTTCATCTCTTTGTAACATATCTATAAAATTATATTATAGTTACCGCTTAAAAGAATAAAAGTACAAATATTGGCTGACAAATCTTTACATGCAGTAAAATCACCTTGAAAAATATTTTTTTAAACAATTCAACTTATTATTTAAACGTTTTGTGGGACCATAAACTAAATGAATCTATTTCAAAACAATGAAACGCAATAAGACATTTTTCACAACTTTTATTTAAATCTTGTAACGCACATTGACATATAAAGGCAATGCGATAAATTTATTAACACGATTAGATATATATTAATGATATATTTAGGTTTTAGGTTTTTATACAAAATAAATTATAACAGTCTAAATAAAATTCCCTGAAGAACCTCAGCTTGAATTTCACGCGGTATAAACGGTTCATTATTTAGTAAGACAACTTAGCTTTTACTTCTTTGTTATATACGTAATAATTGTAACAGATAATTATGGATCGTACATTTGGATAGTTTTTAAACTTAACCGACACGCTATACCATGTCAAAGTGTCAAGTGAATAGTTAAAAAGCATTGTCTCAGAACAATTGACGCCACAAATGCATGTGGTTAAAATCATTAAAATTCCAGGTCCAAACACAGCATCAAGATCGCAACGGGTTAACCCGCATAATGAATAACTATATACTGGAACAATTATTATACAAATAAATTTGTATCACGACAGTTCTTAGATTAATTGTGTTTGTGTTTATGCCTCCCTGTTTTATTGACTATCGTAATATTTTTGCCTGATTTTGAGAGACGGTCTCTTAGGAGACAGACAAAGTTAGGTGTGTCATTATTTGCGGTTATAGATAAGGTTAAAGATAAGTTTTACTCACTAAGCAATAGTTCTATTTCTTCAGTTTTATATCGAACTTCACGGAAATACCGCGTCAATATTTGGATTCCCACTTTAAAGAGGAAAGCTCAGTAATAATTTTGCTATAAATATTGGTAAAAAAAACGTAATTTATATATAAACGTGAACAGTTCTAACGGTTCGTAATTATGTTCTCTAAATCTAATAACGATAATAAAACTGAAAAAAAGACTTCAGTCCGGAATTCGCTCACTTGCAGCACAAATTAATACATTTTCTACTCGGGTAATACGTAATGGAGAAGTGGGAACTTTGTTCGCGGAACTCGCTCGTACAATATCTTTACTACTTTTTTCATCAAACCGCTGAAACGTATAGCCCTAATGAATGTCAGTGGAGCAATGGAAACGTTTCTACGTTACGTAATGCGCGACGGCATAATAACGTGGATCTACTCATTATACATACAAAACTTTTTTGCAAATGTTTCGCATTACAATAATGGCTCGGCTGAAAACGTGCCACTTCTGGCATACAAAAACAATTTATTAAGATCATTAGCGAATGTGCACTTTGCGCATTACAATTTTGCATAGCTTTATGACAAATATTTATTCTATACAAGATAGTCGAAAAATAGTAAAAAAGACTGATCATAATTGAAGATTGCATTTTACCAAAAATAATGATTTTATTTGTATTACAGAAGTCAACGTAAATAAAAAATTACTGGTAAATACTCAAAGCTTAAATTTAATTACCATATTTTAAAACTTCGCTCTAAAGGGCTTGCCATCCTTGTGGCCTTTAGACCGATATTTAATATATACAAAATAATATAAATAAATATAAATTATAACACATGTCTGTCATAAACACTAGTAATACTATTTTTTATAATTTATATAAAATTTAAAGCAGCTTTTTATATGCAACGAAGCGCATAAAAAATCAAGCAAAATGAGAGATTTTTTTATTTATAAATTTATTGATATGAGAGTATTGAACAAAGTCTATTTAAACCAAATTTTGATCAATAGGAGAGCGCAAAAACAATTATCACTTCTCAGAAGTCAAAAATTCACGTCAAAAGCAATAAAATCGTGTCGGCGCCGTCGCAGTGGGAACGCTCGGCAACGAGCGTTCCCACTGCGACGGCGACGGCACGATTTTATTGCTTTTGACGTGAATTTTTGACTTCTGAGAAGAGATAATTGTTTTTTTTGCGTTTTCTATAGGTAAAAATTCGGTTTAGATGTTCTTTATTTTATTTTAACTAATTTAAAATCGTAATATTGTAATAAAGTCGTAAATTAAATTATAGCTTTTTATTTTTCTATATTTTAAATCCATGCTTTACATAGTTTTCTATCATACTAATATTTTCATATTTTCTGTCATTGTTTTTGTTATTGTTTTGGTACTCTTTTAGTGGGACCGGCGATTGAAAAGTTACTGAATTTTTTTTCAATGTTTGAACATAAGGTTAAGCTTTTACACTTAAAAATAAGTAAAATGAAAATAATGACTTATAAGAAATTAAATGTTACACAGATTGTCAATGTTTTTAAACATTAAAAATACTGTAAAAACCGCGATATATGACAAAAAAGCCCTGTTGATTACATATGTATTATATTTTATTCAAGAAGCAGTTTATTTTTAAATAAAATAAATTTCACTATTAACATGCATTTAATAGCTGTTACTATTCAATTTCAATAACAGTTATTGTATTGTGTTCTTTGCAATCATTTAATAAAAATAACTTATTAAACATCGTTCGCGTTGTTTTGAGTCTACTTTTACATATAAAAAGAATATTCATTCAATTTTTTCTTTGTAAAATGCCACTAAACAACGAACACAAAGTTAGAGTGGGGAAATCTGTGTGCAACGTTTTTAATTAACACTAAAAATTAAATGGAAACCATGTCGTTGTCAAGTTAAGCATGTTAATAAGACCTAAATAATGTCAAGACTTTTTTCAGCACAAAGTAAATATATTTCACATTTTAATTTCTTTGTTAAAGAAGTGCAGTACAAACGTGTCCACTAATCCCTATGTTTTTTTTTTATTCTAATTTGAAAAATTCCTATTAAATGAAACATGATTTCATTATGCGACGTAGCGTTTGTAAAAGCAGTGTATGTGCTTTTTCACAATTTATTTTTAATTAATTTACCTGTGCACTCCTATTGCTTTGAAGAGCTTATGAGTGTCAGAAAGCATGCCTCGGTAATATTCTTTATGTCGAGCATTTTTATTATATATTTCATATTGTATATTACACATGCTTATGTGTTTAGGATTTAAACAAAATAAAATTTCTTAAGATCAAAATATTAAGTGGCAGGTTTTTTTTGTTCTTAAATAATTTAAAAAATATGAAATACAGTTAAGTTAAAAAATACCAGCTCCATAAAAGACAATTATTAACTAACATGTGTTTCTTAAATCAATTCTCATAGTTTTTATAATAAAATTTAATTTATTTGCTTAGACAATACTTAATTTTTATAGCATATTTTTTTTTTCTACCAGCATTTTTCCATACATATCCATATATTAAATTATACACTTCATATTATGGAGCTATGAAGAAAGGCAATGAGTGCGTATCAGAAATAACAAAAACTGTACAACCTGTACAAAAAAAATAGTGTTTTTACCTTCATTCGTGTTAGAAGGCTTCGGTTAAGAGAGACGTTGCTCGAATGGTCTTTATCCGATGAAAGAGAACTTCTTAATAATAAATCAGATTTGATTTTATATTTATTATATTAAATAATTTTTATTTAACGTTGACCATTTGAGAGATATTTATGTTTTATATAATAATTGGAATTTATGTTGCAATTTTTATTTATAAAATAAATACCGTGCCTAAGACAGCAGTGTCTTAAAAAACTCAATTTATATATATGATTTTCTAACTTTTTAAGTATAATTTTAATATTAAAAATATATTTCGTATTTATTAGATAGCCTACATTTTTCATAAAATTATTCTATGTTACGGAGATAACATCTGCACCGCTACCGCTGTGCATAACGTAACGGATTTATATTTAAAACATTTATATCGAAAAAGTTTACGAGCGATACATACTCGCGTTTACGGCAGCTGATTTAACCGGTGAATACTGGCGTGTCTTATAATACGTACGAAAAGTTGGAAAGCTCGAGCTTTCGAGAATTTCGCGCTACGCTGCTCGGACGGACTTTAAATATTTTAATAACGCGACACACGTATGACGTATGGGGGTTGGTGCTTTCCGCGAAGGCTCTACCTTTTATTGCGGAAAAACTTGCGTCTCGGACCCCTTGCGGATCGCCGGGTTTTCCCTTACGCCAGACCAGATTTCCTTTTCAACGTTCAACTTTTTAAGCATTTTAAGTTTTCATATGATTATTTTATGGACGTTCATAGAAGAGGGAGTAGCTTGCGGAAAATTTATGTCTCGACATGTGTTTCGTACCGGTTTTAATAGGTGTTCAACGAAACAATGTTGTGCCGCTATTGCGCTAAACATTGTAATGGGTAATATAAAAGTATGTAGCCGTGATATTGCGTCCGGAAGCAGAATTCATAATGTACATAAGAGTTGGGAGATTGATTATTAAAATGTAGATGTCGTATACATTATATGCTTAATACAATTAACCTCGTACTATATATTGATGCGTAATATATATTACAAATACTTTAATTGTATTTGTAGATTCTTAATAACTTAATAAACCTTATATTAACTATTATAACGTGACAATGCTTAAAAGTTTCATGTGAAGTAACTATCCGCGATGAGGGTTCAGTCTCTGTCCTAGAGACTTGATCGATCCGTTGTGGGGTAGAGACTGCGTGTCTAAGGGGCATTCGGGCGCCCTGCCGTCGGCTTAGGCGGGTGCTGGTGCTGGTGCTGCATTTCTAGGCCACCTCCTCAGACGATAAGCCCTAATTATATATTAACTTATCTTCTCAGCGGCTTGTTTCCCGTGTTTCGATGGCTCCAAATTAATTCACGTGCTTTATGTATTTCTGTGAAGCACTTTTTAATGATAAGCTTTAATTCTAAAAAGCTCTTTACTCTTACCTTCTCAGAAGGGAATTTGTAGTCCTAGTTGTGGTACATTTTAAGACTTACTGATGTTAATAAAAAGTCGGAATAGTGTAGACCGTAAATTCTAGACTTAAAACCCAGAAGCCGTGGGTTTGAGCCACGGCAGAATATTCAAATTTTTATTTATTAAAATTTGTTAAGAAAATCGGCCTTAACTACTATTGACTATATATATGTCACTAAATCTTAGACTTTTAATCTAGTGGTTAACATTTACTTGTAGGTATTTATTATGTCTGATTGCCTTACCCAGTTGGTACAGATTCACCTCTTTGTAATGCATCAAGCATACGCCTTTCGGGTTACAACAGAAAACTATAAATAAAAATATTCTCCACAACATACATAAAAAATATATAGCAATGTACACTACAGCTTCAAATTTTTACACATATACAATTGCGCGTGCTAGAGTTAAGTCACAAAAAGATCACGAAAATACGATTGTATGTTGTTTGTACCCGCGCTGCAATAACAGTTATTATCCTGAAACTGCAGCGTATTGGAATATTTTGGAAAGTCTAGCAGAGGTCGAGAACAATGTTTTGTCTACACTACACTCTTTGGAAGTTGGCCAAGGTTGGCCAAGGACGGAGAATATGGTGGGTTACTTCGGGTTTACTTCGGTCGAGTTCGGTTCTGCCCGCTCTAAAATCTCTCAGAAGTTGTCCGAGGTTATTGAGAACGGGGTTATTAATTCAGTCGACTTGGCCAACTTCTAGCGCTTCCAAAAATTGTCAGCAAACGAACCGAAGTAAAAGAAACCAAAGTCGGAGCTTCTCTTCCGAGCGCGAGTGGTGAGATACTTCCCCTTAATTATCTCTCTCACTCTCGCGTGTTAAGTGACGAGACTGAGAGAGATAATGATATGGTTTTTCGCAAACTGAAATAGAACGAGTAGCTCGGTTCAATTTAAGTATGCGCGTAGGCGTCCTATGGTCAACACGCATGACGAGCGCTGCATCGTGGTCACGTGATTAAGTTATAATACCACATGCTTATCGGGGACTTCAACAGACTCTTACTGACATCTTTGAATATTTTAGGGCACCAAAAGAGATTAATTATATTTTTATTAGTATGTTCTATTACCAGATATAGTTATTATATTTTTTTCATATAAAAGTAAATAATTAAAAAATAATTATTGGTACTTGATTTTGTTAAAAAAAATCGTTTCGAATATTCTTATGTATTTTCCTAGATCGGTTTATATAAATGTCACACCATTCCGAATTCTTATTTAGAATCGATGGCGACAAATTCTAGGATAGTCACAGATGTTGTGTTCGTATTCTAAAGTATTATTTTTATGCCTTATGGCATTTTGCAAAAGCCGACAAAGATTTTGCGTACATTGAATATTTATCACCGAAAAGTATTCACTGATATTGTATTTATGAGTGTTCACACAAACTTTTTTAATTATCAGTAGCGTAATTTTAGTAATATGACAACTTGAAATTTGCGATTATTTGGCACTTTTTTCGATTGCGCGCAAATATGCCAGCTGTACATGACAGCAGCCGCCATGCGGACATCATTCACGCCCGGCATATGAAATTTGTGGCAGTGTGGCCGCTACTCGGAAGTCGGCCGACTTCAGTTGAACTTCAGTTCGGACAACTTCCAGAGAGTGTAGTGCAAGCATTACATGTATGATATTTCAAGTAAAAAAATGCAATTAAATACAGTTTAAAAATTAATAAAAAAAATTTTTATAGATACAAATTTGATACATAGAAAATATATTTACACAAAATTTATATTAAAAATATTTATATTTTTAAATACAAATAATTTCATATAAAAAATTAAAATTAAAATTACTTTTCTTTTTAAGTCATATTTTCATGAAAATGTACTAAAAATATTAAATAAACAATTGAAGCGTTCTAGTCGTGGGTAGTGGCTTTGATATTTTCGGTTGCGTTAGTTAAAGATTTGTTACAGCGAACTGTACAAAGTGACCCTTATGAATATCTCCTTCTGGAAGGCGTCAATGCTTTTCTTTGAGCGCGAGTCATGGAGGTGATTGCTCGTACAGAAAGCGAGGCGTAACTCAGAGGTCGAAGGAGTCTGTTCAGCAAAGATGTTCCTAGAGCGAAGAGGTAGTTTGAGGCCGAAAGTGGCTTCACTAACAACACCTAGACCCAAACACCATGCCCCACACAATACCGTAAGTCTAGTCCAACCACAACTTTAAATTAACAATCATTAATAATCAATCGGGCAAAAAATCTAGGAACACCAAAAAACCTTAGGATCAAAGATCAAGGCGGGACTTTAGATTTGTATCTGATGCATAAGGGTCGCTACACAATTAACTATTTTTTGTATAGAATCAATCAATATCATCTCTACAAATCAAATGCATTATTTTATCATTAATAAATAGTTAGTCAATCCTAGGCATAATACTAGGCTTAATTTGAAGGGCTAATTATATTCTGTATTTATTATATTACTATGTTATCTTAAATTAAAAAGCAAATGTATTATTGAGGAATACTACAACAATCATAATGATTTTATCAACTCTAATTTTTATTTAGTAAGATATCACTAATTGGACTACAGCCTTTATTTAATTTTCTATCTCAATCTGGCATAATATTATTTCTAGTAATAGAAATACGATCTGATTTATAAAATTCTCTTTGTTGTTTTATTTTATAGCACGCAAATAATATTAAAGCATTAAAATTAATTAGTGAAACAATGTAAAAACTAAAGCAAAGAGAAATCATTAATATTGTCCTAGAGAGTTCGTAGTATACCTTTTTTTCTACCTATCTAATATTGTAAGCTTCTTCTTATGTCTTGACTGACTTTAACCGTCTAGTTTTAAAAGGAAATCTATAAATTTAATGGTCTCCTCGCGCCATGCATATGTGTTATTATTGTGGAGTATAAGAGGGCTGTTAATATTTAAAAAGCACTTGCAAAGGTTTCAGCACAATTCTAGTAACGATTCTGAAACGAAAATTTTCCTAAAATTTAAATGTAATATCTTCAATGAGCTCAGCGAGGATCTTGCATAATGGCCGTATCCTGTCGTTCTATTAGGGACATTTCTTTGATTCGATATGTTCAAAGGGACGAATATTGTTAAAATAAGCTTGCGTCGTATTTTTTATTCTTGTTGTATTTACAATATTTTGTTCACTTACTTATTTTAATAATTAATCAGAAATAATGGGCTAATGATGTCTTGGAGCTTACGCAACAAAACTAGTAAAACGCACCTTTTACAAAATAAGTTTATATATTACGTTTTCAATAAACTTCCTCTCTAAACGACTATTTTTGTTACAAACTATGTAATAAATATATATATAGATTATTTACATTAAAATTATAAAAGAATAAATTAAAAATAGTATTGAATGCCCTATTCTGTAGATAACCTTACATGTATATTATAGTGTACATCTTTTTAATTAAAATAATACATTTATTTTATCGCTAATTGAATCTATTTCTGAGAGAATTGAAACCAAGGATATTTATGTGTATGTATAAAAAATGGGATGTAATTACTGAGAAGCTAAAAATCTTCAATATGTAAGTGGAACACTTCAATGGCCATTTAAATCTTAGAATAATAAAATAACAACTTTGTAGATAGACAACCAGATAATTTAATTCAGAATGAAACATTCTTAGACGAGATAAAAAAAGCAATAGACAGAGATTCTGCAACCAGATGGCAGATGATCGGAAGAGAGACCAAGACTTCGGTGGTTGGATGACTTAACGAGAGACGCAAGTGCAGTCACAGCCAACAATTTTGGGCTATTGAGCCAAAAATAAATGAATAAATGCTTACTGTAAATATTTGTATGTATAATATAAGGTATGTAAATGACACATATGTATGACGTGTGATAAAAGATAACCTCATTTAATATTTTTTCTTACACTCAGTATAACCTTTGAAAATATTTTTTTTTAATTAAAATATGTAACAGTATTTTAATTCTACTTGAGCTTTTTTATACCTGTCTCAAGTTGTTGCCCCTTTATTATATATTTTTTTTACACAATACAATTTAAATATATGCTGGTAAATTTTGTAATGTAAAGATCAATTTATTATTTATATATATTCAAGATTGCTCTAAGAATTTAACCTTTGTTTAATCTCTTCTAAAAGAGCTGAATTGCTAGATTTGGCAATTGAGTTGCAATTTTATGAGATAAAATCTAATCAATGGAAGGGCAGATTACTCAAAAAATATTTTGGACTCTAAATACGTGAGTTATGATAATGAAAAAAGTGTTTAATATTTCTAACGTTCAAATTAAATCATAGCGAAATAATAATTAAGTTTTACTATTTTATGCAAAGATATAGTATACATATAAGTTTTGGCATATATATTATTTTTTTACCATATATTCCTAAGACTCTTATGTACTTATTTTTTTCTACTTTAAATACTATAAATGAATGAATTTAATGCTATAAAAGCTTATGTATAGCAAAATTCGAAAGTCCCGGCATATTAATCGCTACATCATACACTCCTTTGACGCTTGATGTCGAAAATCTCTAATGTGCTACACATAAATTGGAAGCAACATTGTAATGTCGGTTTACTTTGAAAAATATCTGCAGTTAAATTTTACGTGCCCCGTAGCGCGAGTTTCCACAAGTTACCTGAGTGGAAAATACATATTTATTCGAAACTGTTCCGAGCCACAGGCTCTGCCTTAGTTAAATTCAGATCCGTCTCCATAATTTGCCTATAGTCACGCAAATATATGAAAAAAATAATTGTTTATTTATCTATATCAATAATGGCTTTCATTACCATTTGATTAACACCTAACTAGTTGTTTCACATTTCACAATAAAATAATTTAATATTGTATCCAATGCAGGTTTAAAATATATTAACATTATTTATAAAAGACAATATATTTGTTTAATTAGTGATAAATCAATATAATTAAAGTACAGAAAAAGTTATAAATTGTGACAAAACAATTTTGAACTTTTAAAAAAACTAAATATTTTACTTTTACTTGATTAATTTAATATATGTTATAATTATAAATATTTATAACATGTATTGAATTTTATTATAAAAGTGTATTTTTTGGTTTCTAAAAAATATTTTTAAACAACAAAAATAATTCTACAGTTAAAAAACAGTTACCTAAAGCAGTTGTGCGTAAGTTATTTGTACTTTTAATTTTCAATTTTGTTTAAAATTTTGTTGCGACCGATAGATAGACATATTTTTATTCGTCAAGATAGTGTAATTTAAATTATTTGTGGCGTTTTTGCTTATGCTTTTGGTTTGTTTAAGGTCTGAATAAAACACACAACTTCAAGAAACACTTGTTATACTAATGTGTCTAAGTATTATTCTTTTAATGTAAAAAAGTTTTAAAAAACTTTAAATATACGAATTTATTGTTAGGTATGCGCTTGTAAAGAACGTATATTTAAATTTTGATCTGTATTGAAAATTGCAATTGACATCTGTTTTTATTCGATATTTTATTTTAAAGAAAACTTACCTTGAAAAGCCGGTTTCACATAAGTAGGTCGATGAGAGAGTACGCAATCTGCGTCGCGTTGCTTGGCCCTCCATCTGGCGGCCATCTTGTTCTCGCACCTGCAACTGCAACAGAAATAAATAAACATTTTTGTAATATATTATATTTTTTTATAAAATAAATTATGTTATTTTATATAAATTATATTACTCATATTGAATTAATACTATTTTGTTAATTAAATTTATTTTAATTTTGCGACCATAATTTTTTTTTTCTGAACCGCGAGGGGTTCTGGTAAACCCAATGGTTGCGCATTACTGAATTAGATTACAGATATGTATAATTTAAATTTAATTTTAATATTATAGATAAGCAAATGTATATGAGTGAAATCAAATATTGCTAATCTAAAAATAAATATATTATTATACAAATTGAATAGCTATGTAACTAATTGTATTTTATCATGTTATTTAATGCCGATGATTTGCTTTAAACCTAAAACTGATATCTGTAAATTATTTTGATTTCGAATTGTGTACACTTCGGTTATTAGTAAAATGTATAATTAAATCATAAACATAGAATTACACAAAGTGATAAAGTTATAATATTTTTTTAATATAACCATAAATTAAAATTATTAAAGCGTAATATAAAATAAAAATTTGTGAAATATATATGTTTATTTACATTCATCGAAAGTTTACTTAGCATACGTTTTACCAACATAAACGACGCTTTTAAACGTGATAATTTCAAGGAAAACTCTATTGTAAAAATAATAACAATATTGTTTTTAATTTTTATTTTCATACAGAAAAATTAACCGTCGGTTTAGTATCGTATTGTCAAATACGGATTTAACTCCCAATGGTGTAAAATTCACGTTAATAAAAAACATCTGTGCGCTCTTTTTTCCCATTAGAGAAATTTGTCGATAAATTTTTGAGCTTCACTTAATGGTTTTTATTTGTATATAAAATTGTTTAATTGAATCTAACTAATGCGAACAATCATATTCTACGAAATATAAAATAGACAGAGCGTTTATTAGTTTTTTTTAAATTTATCATCAAAATGTAACATCTAGTACTCACTAGATGTTATTATACATTATGATGATAAATATGAAAAGATGAAAAAAATAATGACAGCCGAGTTATTGAGATAGAAAGATTTGCTTGTGATTTTGTGGTTTATGATCTTTAAATGTTTTTTATGACAACGCGGCTTATTAATTTTATTTCAGATAATTTAATGCATGAAGGAAATACAAAATTATAATTTTATTTTTCGGACCAATACGTCTAATTTAAAAGGAAATCAATACACACAGCTCTCACAATTTATTATAAAGTTCAAAACTAAACATAATAAAGTTTTTAGATAAAGTTAAACAACATATATATTTTTATATTATTTTAATTTTTTTAACGTTAGAACTAATTCAATTTGTATTTTGTATAAAAGTGACTGTATTTTCACACTAAAAATACCTATATTCTCCAAGATTGCTGAAAGAACTACTTTACTTTTAAATTGTAAAATACACTGCTCCATTTAAGATAAATCCAGCAAGAAATTTAATCGTCGATTTACAGAAACGTGTTTAACATTTTCACTGAGAGGAAAAAATCTCAATTCGACTATCATAGTGCCGTTGTCGAGACGGTTCGAATTCGATAGAAGAGATAGAGATAGAGTTGAATATAATTCACGATACTCATCTGAGACCGTCTGGAGCCTGCTTTAAGGGGACGAGTGTGTTTGTGCAAAAATCTGAGATTCATACATGCATAAAATTAAATTCGGCTCGCACCCGACAATGTGTTCTTGTGTTTAAGTACTGAGAACTTGCGATTTTGCGAAAAGTTAGCCCGTAAAGAGCAAATGTTTTCACGAGTCTAACAGCGGTGTAGACTTTGCCGCTTGATTGATTTCAATCGAATTAATTCTTCAACAATGTTTATGAATAAATTATACATAGTATATGTTTTAGACGAAGATCAATTTTGTACATTTAAATAAAATAATAAAATAAAAAAACATTAACATAAGATTTTTATACGCAGATCATTCGTAAAGTGCTTCAAATATAGAAGATAAAAGACTTTTTATTCTTAAATAACCTTAATTCATTGAGAACACAATTTATTTATTTTTTGCACAAAATCAGGTCATATTTAGGTTTAATATAGTTAACATATATTTGGTGATTTTTGCTAGTTAATGAAGTTATTTTTAATTAATATATATGAGAGTTAAAAACATTGTTAGTTCAGTTTCGGTTTGAATTTGTTTCATTAGAGTGAAAATTTATGTCGAAAAAAGAAAGAGAAAATATATTATAAAGCAGATATAAATTACTAAATTTCTTTAATATTTATTTGGTAAACGTCTGTTATACATTTATATATAAATCGTATCACATATAAATAAAAGCAAAAGCAAGTTTCTTTGTAAAGACTTATTGTCAATGTATAGGTTGTTGAATTATTAAATTCAGACACAATCTTATAAAAACGCATATTACTTAGATTCTTAAAATAATTTATTAACCGTTTATTCCATCGAAAAAAAAAATAAAAAATAAGTCTCTACAATAATATATAAACATTAAAATTTTAGTTTTAATACATTTATGCGATTAATTAAAAATCACTTTGTCTTAATAAACAATCCTTTATATTATCATTTGCGTATATTTTTAGTGGCTGCTATTTGCCTTATAGTAAAATAAAATTTATTATTAAAAATCCTGTACCACGATAGTTATTCATATAATACTACGCTTTAATTGCTTTAGTTTTCAAAACGATCGCTTATTAAATATAAAGCATTCTGCATAGTTTCTATGAATTGAAATAATATAAGTTAGTTAAGCAAACATTTTAATAATGAAATGTTTGTGTAAAAAATACATTATTAAATTAGTCAGTAAAGCAAGTTAATTAAAAATATGCGAAATTAAATTATTAAAACCAACTTTAGTCGTTTGAGGTCTACATATATATAATAAACGTTAATAATACAGGAAATAAATGACAAACTAGTTCACTCATTTGTAATTTTTTTGTTTTTACTACGTTACAAAAACCGAATTAAGTTATGTTTTTATTTTAAATATTAATTTTGTCATAGTAAAAGTACACGATCTTAGTAAAACTTCCCATGTGTCTACAAAATGCTAGTGCAAAATATGTTCTGCCAGCAAATAGGGATGGCTGGCGAAGTTAAAAAAAAACCAGATGATACTGCATACACAAAATTCTTTTTTTTATATGTTTTAATACAAGTAGTGCACAATTTATGCTTTACTAAATATAAGCAATAACTAAGTGTCGTCGATAAAAACCGTCTTTGAAAAATAGGCGCGTAATGTATTTAAAAAAAAACAACTTTCATTGGAAAAAAATGCAATACAATTTTTTATATTACCAACTAAAGATAGGTTATACTAGATTCTATTTTTAAAAATAATTAGTTAAAGAGTTAAGGGGTGATTTTTTTACAATAAACTTGATTTATATTTTATATTTTAAGTATATATTTTTTATTTGAGAAGCTCCAGCTACAATTGTACGCAGTATCGAGTGCTTATTATTTAGTTTAACAATACAGCGTATTTTATTAATGTATGAGCAAATTAAGCGAAAAATAGGCTTTCGGTATTAATACATGCAGTGGCTAGAAAAATAAACAGAAAAGGTACTTTTATGACGCTGAATTTAAAAAAAATATATTTTTTTTTAAATATTTTTTGTTTTATAAAATAAACTATAGAAAATCATTTTAAATATTTAATAAAAAACGATCTATCATACGCTAAAAATATAACACGCTTACGTAAAATTTGTGTATACACAATCCGTTTTCTAAACTGTATAATTGGAAAATATTATTCCTGTTATCCGGTTACGGCTCCGTGTAAATCTTACGACTAATGCAAATAGATTGCTGTATTTTCTTGTCCCGCGCCTCTTCATAACGCGCATTTTTCCGGTAACTTAAGCAAAGGATGTTTTATGTAATCCACCTATCATTTATTTTGCTCATGTGTCCAAAGTGGGTTGAGGCACAAGAGAAAAAAACTTCCACTTTCACATAGCAGATGAAGATGATAAATAATGCTTTGTTTCGTAGTTTCCACAATTCTCGCTTAGGAGAGAGGGAGCAATCCTTGTGGGACGGCGTGACGTGACAGAAAAAAATAACAAGTAAAATATTTTAAATAGCACCGCGGCGGCAACACAGACGTGTACGTGCTCTAGGAGTTTACCACCGAATTTTCCGCTCGGGGCGACGACAAACTCGGATGATACCGGATATCCGGTGCGAGTATTGTGAGGATTCAAACGCCACAACAAAGGGTCAATGTTAGGTTATACGTGTCTGCCAATGAAATACAAAAATGCGTGAAACTTGGCTTTTAACATTATTACCTACATTTTGTATTATATTTTTATATTGCGATCACCCTGACAAACCATAGCAACCAAACCATGGTGAGTCTTCTTTTATCTATTCCAATTTTTGCGATCGTAAAATAATAGCTATTTTATTAGATATTTTGCTAGGTTGTTTCAAGGCAACAAAATGCTCCTAATATTATCAAGCGTTCAAAGGGCTTTGAACGCTAAAAGTTAATTACCTAGAAACGTGTATTTTATTAGTTTAATCTTAATATTCTCTACGCTTTATATATACATGAATTGCAATTTTCATCACTGGAGCTAAAGTGTCGCTTTTGATCTCAACCATGTAATGTAGAGCTTTCTTTCATTAACTATTCTCATCTGAATTGCATTGGTATTGTCGTTTTTTAAGATTTACCGGTTTTACCCTTTTCTAAATTAGAGAGAAGATTTTAGAATTATTTTTTGTTCTAAGATTTTTTCAAAATATATTTTTTAAATATTTTTTAAAAATATTTAAGATAAACCAGCGTTTAGATATGAAGAAAAATAATGAGCAAATCCAAATTGTCAAAACCAGATGCGCCACGACCGGCCCCTAAACCCTCAAAAGTCCACTCGATGGTGTCAAGTGTCTGCGGACGACGTGTAAAATCAACAGCCGACACGCACTTTGCGCCACGTTATAGTAATCGTCAGAAACGCTCTCAAGAATTCATTCAACTATCATTGTTTGAGAGAGAAGCTCATCGCATATTGTGTGTGCGACGACACAAAAAATAATAGCCGATAAATAAAGCCTTTGTTCTCAAGTTTTTATCGCTATCTATTGTACAATAAGGGCCTGGATAACATCGATGAAGGGTTGTAAATATTAATAGAAATACAAAGCAAAATAAAAGGTGGTAATGGGATTAGGTATCACAATGGCGTTTTTATCATATTTTTTTAATATGTATGACACGTATTATCAATAGGTGTGATGTAAAATACATTAATTTGGAGCAGTGAGAGATGTAGATTTTCACAAGGATTTTAGTTATAAAATGTATTTCTTGGAAGAGCAGCGTTGGATAAACAACTTTGAAAACCACATAAAAACAAATTTCTATGAAATACAGCTTACTAAATAATAACTAAAATCATTTGAATTCCTAGTAAAAATTAATCCAGGTATTTACAAAAACGCATATTTTCAAGGTAAAAATAATTAGAATTTATAAAACATTACATATAAAAATATATATAATAACTTAAATATAAAAAAAAATGTTTTTTGCTTCAAAACAAGCGATGTATCAATTCGATCAGACCCCCATACGAGCCATTTTGAGACTTTCAGAAGAGTTAGCGCTATTAACTGCTTGGTTTTAAAGATTAAAAATTACATTTTTAGTATCGTATAGAACTATACGTTCTGTATGAAAAAAAAAATTTTTTTTTTACAAAATGGCGGCCAATGTAAAAATTGAAAGTATCATAACTTTGCAAAATCGAATCTGAATATAAAATGTCGTATGCAAAACGTGTTTAAAAGCTTAATTTGCGTAAATTGATAGGGCCTTATGGTAAATTGATAGCCCCCCCCCCATACAAGCTTTTATGCGACTTGGCATATAGTTAACAATAGTATTTGCTTCCTTTTAAAGATATAGACTTGAATTTTTGATACGAAATAGAGCTTTCGAATATACTTACGATACTGCTTAAAAAAAATTTAAATTAAAATAAAACGTTATTTTTTTTCCAAAACACGTTTAGTGTTATGAGTCGATCAACCCACCATACATACGCTCATAAAACTTGCAATATAGTTAAGGTCAGTGTGAGCTTATTTATACATATTTAAAGTGAAATTTTTTTGACAGTATAGAATTCTTTAGTACCCTGTGTATGTTTGATAGCAAAATCCAATGTGTCAATTTTTTGCAAAATGACGACAAGTATAAAAATTTAAACACTCGTAACTCAGTAGGTTTGTATTTTACCAAAAAGATTGCTATACATGAAACATTCTTAGAAGCCTAAACTACATCCAAATAAAATATAAAAAAAAAAAATTTTTGCTTTAAAACAAGCGATGTATAAGTTTGATCGGACCCCCATATGAGCCATTTTGAGACTTTCAGAAGAGTTAACGCTCTTAACTGCTTGGTCTTAAAAATTAAAAATTCAATTTTTAGTATCGAATAGAACTACCGTGCATTCCCTATACGTTTTGTATGAAAAAAATATATAAATTTTTTTTACAAAATGGCGGCCAATTTAAAAATTAAAAGTGTCATAACTTTGCAAAATCAAATCCTACTGAAAAATGTTGTACGCAAAAAGTGTTAAAAAACTTAATTTGCATTTAAAAACAATTTTTAAATATTTTTTTTAATAAAAAACTAGTCTTACGGTATATTGACCGGGACCCCGAACGAGCTTTTATGCGACTCGGCATATAGTTAACGCTCGTATTTGGTTCCTATTAAAAATATTGACTTGAATTTTTGATACGAAATAGAGCTTTTAAATATACTTACGATACCGTTTAAAAAAATTAGAAATTAACAAAAAAAAGTTTTTTTTTTAAAACACGTTTAGTGTTATGAGTCGATCGACCCACCATACATACGCTCATAAGACTTGCAGTATAGTTAAGGTCACTGTGAGCTTATTTATACATATTTAAAGTTGAATTTTTGTGACAGTATAGAATTCTTGAGCACCCTGTATATGTTTGTTAGCAAAATCCAATGTGTCAATTTTTTGCAAAATAGCGACAAGTATAAAAACTTAAACACTCGTAACTCAGTAGGTTTTAATTTTAACGAAAAGATCGCTTTGTATGAAACGTTTGAAAGCCTAAACTTCATATAAATAAATTATAAAAAAAATGTTTTTTGTTTCAAAACAAGCGATGTATCAGTTCGATCGGACCCCTTGAGACTTTCAGTAGAGTTAACGCTCTTAACTGCTTGGTTTTAAAGATTAAAAATTGAATTTTTAGTATCGTATAGAACTACCGCAGGTTTACGAAAACATTTACTAATAATAGCTATCATCAATATTTTCTTAATAGACATATGAGTCATGTGTACTTTAGCTGTTTTATATAAACACATGTTAATTGCTTACCAAATTTTTATGACGAAGTAGTTTTATTTCTAAAAATTATAACACTGGCCATTAAGATCATGCGACTTAACACAATATTACCTTTTTTTATTGATTTTATTTTATTTATAAAAAAGAGCCTCAAGCTTACGAAGAAGTGTTCAAAAATTTAGAGAAATGTGTGGCGGTCTATCAGAAGAATTAAGACAGCTTCTTGGATGATTTTACACATAACTACAATATAACAATATAAAAAAACAATAACTAAACCAAATTTATACAATAATTTAAAAAGCTTCAACACTGTTTTATTTATCGTAGGATTACTAAAAGTTATAACATTTTTTAATTAAAATATTATAAATACTTAATAAAAAATTTAATTACTTCACAATAACGACCACAATCTTGAGATACTGTGGTAGTCGTTTGGTGCAATATAAAAGTCTATCAACCATCCATATTATCCATGAAACTGGGTTACGATGCTTCTCAAAACCCAAATTAAACTCTACTCGCCGTTTTTTCACGATACCGTCTTTGTCATTCATTCCCTTTGCCGGATTGGTAGCAGTTTAAATTCCCTCTTGGGCCGAAACGACGTAAAGGGCGTAACTAACTAATAGCCAGCCGTCATTTCATTTGTTTCTTATTAGTAGGAAAAGCGTTTTTTTCTTTCTCTTCTCCATTCTCCGTTGGGAGTTGCTTCGCTTCCGTTAAGTAGGCTGCTCTTTGTTTTCGTTGTATTGTTCGCCGGCGCTACAGGAAATTCGCTGGCTTGACAAGTGTTTGTCCGACTTTTGAAAACCCGTGGAAATATTAAAGATAGCTTCGTTAGATGTCTGTCGTCATGACGCAAGTTCGTTTAGTTAAACTTCAGGTTTGGCGCGGCAACAATCGTAAGATTTTGATAAATGTCCGGGCTTTTTATACATTTAAATAAAGTTTCGACATTGAAACAATTCCGGCAATGCTTTTGTTCTTGTTCGAGTTGTTGTTGTTTGCCGACAAACGAAATTGTGCTCGCAGTGGTTTGATTTAATTTATTCATGAATATGAATAATATATTATATGCTTGAATAGAAATTGTTAAAATTGATTACGTGTTTCACGATAAAATGGTATTTTTGGATATTTCAAAGGGGCTCACCAAAATTCTTTGCCCACGGAATTGCTTTGCTGCATATCCCATCATTGCATAAATAAATATTTTAAATAATAAAAAATAAAAATAAATTTATTTTGCCTTATACATCGATCAAAATTAAGTTAAATTCATTAGAAACAAATCATACATAATTTAAAATAAAATTTAATTATTTTTGCTTTAAGATTCTTATCAAGCACGACTTACATTTTTATCTTTACCTTTTAGTCCAAATAAAAAAGTTTTATCCTAAACTAAATATCCAAGATATTCGTTATAAATATATATATATATATATATATATATATATATATATATATATATATATATATATATATATATATATATATATATATATATATATATATATATATATATATATATATATAGCATGAGGTTGTTCAGATCTATATCTGAACAACCACATGCTGGGCTTTGCCCACACCGGATGTTCATATTCTCAATTTTCCCCTGAGGATGGCTGGGCGAATCTGGCCGAAACGTATATATATATATATATATATATATATATATATATATATATATATATATATATATATATATATATATATATATATATATATATATATATATATAATTTTTAAACTGTAATAAATTCAAGTAATAGACTTTTTAGTGAATATATGTACTAAGCTAAATATTTTAGAATTTTCAGAAATATCGCTTTTACTATGTACATGTATATACCATTACGAATCAAAAGCCTTACCGTGTACTAGAGTTTGGTATACACAGAGGGCATCAGCGTTGAATAAATGCGAATATTTACATGCATACGTAAATGTTGTTCAATATCTGCATCTAACTGTACAGAATATATATTAAGGCAAATGCTTATAATATATATTTAAGCAAATATGCTTTAGAATTAAAAGAAAAACACAGAAAATCATTTTTTTCAGAAAAAAAGAGCAGTTTATGAATAAGCAAGATTTTTATATATCTTCACGTGCTAATAAGAAAAAATTTAATAAATACTTATTGCTATTTTAAGAATGTTTATATAACCTACTAAAAATCACTAGAAATTTAGCTTTTACGTAAAGTAATAAATATATGTATTTGTTATACACTTATAAGTTTGTTATAAGTAATATATGCTTATTCATTAAAATATTTATGTTCGTAATAAATAAAACAAGTATATATGCTTTGACACAACCATTTGATAACAATTTTATGTACACGTAACTCAAATAATTTATACAATCTAAAAATAAACTTAATTTGACCATGTAAATCTGTTGAGTGCTTTGACCTTTTGTTTAAATAATACATGTGTAAATATGTTTTAAAATTATAAAGGTATCAATGTTACCAGATAAATATGTTACAGTACATTACTTAAATACAATTATAAAGTAAACCTGTATCATTTCGTTTAATAAAAAAAATATATATAATAATTTCAATAAAACCAAAATAGCAAAGATATTTTCATTTATATTTGTAAACAATTTTTCAATAACTATATGTAGATAACTTTTTCGTCAACAGTTTTATTTATGTTTAAATGAGGTATTCTAAAATCTAGGAAAATTATATTTGTACCATATCTGAATACATAAAAAAATATTTGCCATCACAAGAGCGAACAAATTACCTCGTGCGTTAAATTGCGTATAAACTCAATTTTATCATACATGTAATTTAGTACTATATCACACATTCTATCTACGTATGTAATGTAATATATTATTACCGAGAATCACGTATTTGTTTGCGGTAAACAAACTCGTTGTTTGTTGCCAATTTTGTTACTAATTAAGTTTAATGCAAAGATCACGCGTATTAGTGTATTAGACGTTTCGAATGCTATATTTATACCCACCTATGTATTATTATTATTAATCCTATATTAGCTTGATGAATTTCCATTCTGCACACAATATCTCTGCGTTTGTATATTATGAACTTTGTTTTATCCTATTATGAACACGAATAGAATTATAATTCGCGGGGTATTGGAGAAGTTTCTATAATAGACGCCTTCGTGTGGGTGTATAGTGCAAAAGCCTAGTACCTAGGTATGCAGGCGGCATCAATTGGTTTCCCTTTATTATACGATTAATATATACCATACCTAAAATAATTAAAACTTTAATTCTGCTAAGTAATAGAAATTAATAAATGAATCATATGTGATTCATATATTTTCAACACTATTAGAGGCTTTAAGACAAATTATGCTTAAAGAAGATTTAGGACCAAACTACTTCTTTTGAAATGTAATAATTACATAAATGTACCAAATAGACATCTGTACTTCACAAATGTAAGCTGTGTTGTATATGTGATGAATCAAACACATCTTTGTCATGTCTGCGGAATATCAGTTAATTTTTATTCAGGGCCGGCCTGAGGGGCAGGTAGTACAGGCGATCGCCTTGAGCGCAAGATCTTGTGGGGCGCCGTGATACCAAAAAAGCCAAAATATGCACTTAAAATTATCAAACACTATTATTAAAGAATGTAATCAGAGTATCAAATATTTGTATTAGATTGAGTTCAAGTTATTTCAGTTAATTTTTCGGAAGTTATTTGAAACGTTACCTTCTGCTTAAGAGGTTTTAACTTTATCGCTAAAATTTATAATTTGTATGAAATGGCAAATCGTTTATTGCAGAGTTGTGTATTAAATTCAGTTTTCTAAAAAGTTCAATGTAAGTGTTAATCTCAATTGAATTTTTGAAAAGTTATTTATGACTTTAACTTCTGCCTAGAAGGTTTTACCTGGATCGATAAAATTTGCAATTTGTATATAATGGCAAATGTTTTAATGCAAAGTTGTGTATTAGATTGAGTTATATAAAAAGTTCAAAGAAAGTGTTTAAAATTTATTTATTAAAAATTCATTTGTTTGAAATTTTATTATTTAAAATTTATCCATTCAAAATTTATTTAATAAAAATTAGAAATTAAAATTTAATTTATTATTATTTAATATAATTTATGTATTTAAAATTCATTTGAAAAAAATTCATTTTAAAATTTATTTATTTAAAAAAAAAATATTTGAAAAAAAAATTCAAATTTGTTTATTAAACATTCATTTATTTGAAATTTTATTATTTAAAATTTAGTAATTCGAAATTAATTTATTAAAAATTTTATAGGAGCCTAGATTTGTTATGGCCAAATTAAGTGGTACTTGGGTAGCACTTGCGTGACTGTTTTTATTTCGCATGGTATCCCTCGCCCGGTTCGCGCGCGTCGCGGGTTCCCGTAACCACGTAAACAACTTTGTAATTCAATAAAATATTACTGCAGCGTTTCAATCTGTGTGTAATTGCCACCCGTTACCACGCCGTCGCTAAAAGTTATTTATTTAAAATTACCTTATTAAAAATTAATTTATTTAAAAAAAAAATTTAAAAATAAAATTCAAATTTATTTAGTTAAAATTTATTTATTTAAATTTAATTTATTTGAAAATTTTATTATTTTAAATTCATTTATTTAAAATTTATTAAATAAAAATTTGAAATTTATATTCAATTTATTATTATTATTTTTTAATTAATGTATTTAAAATTCATTTTAAAATTATTTTAAAAAAAAAATATTTAAAAAAAAAATTCAAATTTATTTATTAAAAATTCATTTGTTTGAAATTTTATTATTTAAAATTTATGCATTCAAAAATTATTTATTAAAAATTTAAGAATTAACTGTAATTTATTATTGTTTAATTTATTTTATATATGTAAAATTCATTTAAAAAAAATTCATTTCAAATTTTATGTATTTATTTAAAATTTTATAGGAGCTCAGAATTGTTATAGCCAAAATTTTAGTAGTAGTTGGGTAACACTTACGTGACTGTTTTTATTTCGCCTGGCATCCCTCGCCCCGCTCCCGTAACCATGTTAACAACTTAAACAACAACAATATAATATTACTGCGGCCGCTCTTTGAGACGTTAACTTTTGCCTAGGAGATTTTAACTAGATCGATAAAATTTGTAATTTGTTTAAAATGGCAAATGTTTGAATGCAAAGTTGTGTATTAGATTGAGTTCTATAAAAAAATTAAAGAAAGTGTTTATCTTAATGAATTATTTCGGATGTTATTTAAGACGTTAACTTTTGCCTAGGAGGTTTTAACTGGATCTATAAAATTTGCAATTTGTATAAAATGGCAAATGTTTAAATGCAAAGTTGTGTATTAGATTGAGTTCTATAAAAAGTTAAAAAAAGTGTTTATCTTAATTAATTATTTCAGAAGTTATTTGAGACGTTAACTTTTGCCTAGGAAGTTTTAACTGGATCGATAAAATTTGCAATTTGTATAAAATGGCAAATGTTTAAATGCAAAGTTGTGTATTAGATTGAGTTCTATAAAAAGTTAGAAGATAGTGTTTATCTCAATTATTTATTTCGGAAGTTATTTGAGACGTTAACTTTTGCCAAGGACGTTTTAACTGGATCGATAAAATTTGCAATTTGTATAAAATGGAACATGTTTTAATGCAAAATTCTGTATTAGATTGAGTTCTATAAAAAGTTTAAAGAAAGTGTTTATTTCAGTTAAATATTTTGGAAGGTATTTGAGATGTTAGACTAGACTTGATTTTGTTTAAGAACAAAACTGCATTTTATCATCTCAATATTTTTACTTAAGAGGACATCGAAAGCTCTCTGAGACTAGACATAAAAAGAGCAGTAAAATAAAAGTTCAGTGGAAAAAAAATATAACAAATTTGGTAGTGTAAGAGTTGACACTATTTTCTTTGAAACTTAATAATGTAATAATCGATTTATTATATGGTAAGAAATAAAGTATTCTACATTTAAATAACACGTCAAACCAAATAATTGCTTAACTGCGTTCGTCAGTGTCTAACTGGCGTCTCTCGCGGTTAAACTCACGCTAACTCGAACTCTTGAGCTCTCAACGATTTTCGAACAATTTTCACCAAATTCCAGTTATAGTTAACGCCTGGGAGAGACACAGCGCTAACCGAGGGGAACGAACAAGAATCGGCCGCTTTTGATTTTCATTATTAGATTATTTCAATTTTCCGCATTCGCCGCGAGTTTCGTCCGTTTCAGGGGTAAAAAGTTAAGGGGCTTAAGACGGGGATTTAAATACGACCGTGTAGCTTTATGAATTTTCATTTCGGTCCTCGGTAATAAATTAAACGTTGAATGGAATATTTTTATTCTTTCACTCTCATAATGAACGGAGAAGTTCGCGAGGACGTTTTACCTTCGGCGTCGAAATATTAACTCTAATTGTTTCCTTGCAAAGTGATGAGTAATTAACATTAATTATATTTTTATATTTGTTGTATAAAATGTTTATATAAGGATGTACCTACAAAAACATTAACTTGAATTTAATTTACAAACTAAGGTAACAATTATCTCCATGTAATATTATATAATAACCCGAGTTTTCTCTTGTTGTGTGTATACACAAACTAAAGGAGTAGGATTACAGTTTATTACGGGTTAAACTAATTGCAAAGATCGTTCTTTCGTAAAATTAATTATACTCTAACATTCCAAGGATGTTTATTTTAAAGTTACTTAAACAATATTTAATAATACGCAATCTATAAAATATTTTTATTTGATCATTATTTCATTGATCATATATACTATAAAATAAGTTTGTAACAGGGTTTAAATGTCTAAACTCAAACGAAATATGGTGTTTAAAAAATCAGATTTGCTTAAAAAATATTAATGACAATGCTGATTTAATTTCTCGAAAATTTTGATTAAGTGCATAAATTAAACCAAGTCGATTATCGAGAATCAAAAAATAAATATAGTAGATCGCAATTCTAAACAAGTTGCCCATTCCTGTCATAGAGAATACGAATAACTGACGGGTCAAAGTTCATAACATTTTTTTCTCAGATTCCACTTACGTGTAGAAAGACCTCCACTTGCTCTCAAAACTTTCTTTAGCTAAATTTTCCCACTTAATAATCTGATGGCGAACGGTAATGAGAAAGTGATACAATATGGAATTTTTCGACACTAAAGGGCAGGCGATATACGAAAGCTCATCTCCATAGAGAATCTTAATCACTTTGTAGAAAAAAGCAGTCCACACATATCGAAAGCATTTAAAAAGGTATAAGTCATTGTCATAAAAAAGCAAGCTTGATTTTATTAATGTCTGCTATAATGTCGAAATGAATTAGTTGAGGCAAAATATATTGATAGTAGATGCATTCTCGATAACCAAACTATCAAGAGCTTATCTCATTATGCAATGCGTGCACCAAGACCAGTCCAACGGCAGTAGCTAAGCAATTTGCCAAGATTTGCAAGTACACGACTTGCCGGGGAGACATTTATCTTGCAACCAACACGACCTTAATTAATCTTAGCCTATACACAGCGAGTACACGTAGGTATCCGAGACATGCCAGATTGACACAGTTAACAGGATAACACCACTTGGCCAAGGAGGAGGCAAAAGTTAATTACGCTTCGGATGGTCGCAATTAAGACCGCGTTTATTTTCGTTATATAACGGCAGGTGAACCGTTACTAATGAAATACGGGTATGATTAAAATACCGGCTGTGGGGGCGGGCGGCTAACAATCCGGGTGTAGTTTAATCCGCTAACTGATCTTTCAGGCATTCAAAGTTGTGTCGTTGAAATATATCCACTCCTTTAAGAATTCGCGTTTAATTGGAACCAAGTCAGCTCAAGAATTAATTGCAACGGTAGTTCAACGGTGGAGACTTCTCTCTCTCTCTCTCTTTTTGAAACAGCAAAATGTGGTTATTAAAACACGGCTTATTTAATTGGGTGCAGGATAGTTGATAGAATTAGACATTAAATTAAGGATATTAGTTTTAGTTACATAATAAGGGATGTGCTACAATATAGTGGTGACAGAACTTTGGGTTTTAATTTTATCAAATTTTAAGTTTTTTTATTTATATTTGTGTAACTAGTAAGATTTGATTAGCTACTTTGAGATTTAGAATATGTAAGTTTAGCAGTATCTGGTCGGCATACGCGTATAATTTTTGAAGCTGTGTGAAATATGGCCGTACAATTCCAGCAATATTATAAATTATGACATAGGTATTGTGCTATTGTATGTATATGTTATCGCCATAGTTCTGCGTTGTAAGAAACTTCGAGTTATCTTGACGGTCGAGCTTAACTCTTTGATAATTAGGATTACTAGTTGTTAATTAATTACTTTAAAAGCTTGTCTACGTCAATTCGACGTTAACTTCACTTGATTCAAGTGTATATAAGGGTTCAAGTATTCCAAGTCGAAAGCGAAGTGGAAGTTCTGGGCAAGGCCTTGAGTGAAAAATAGTATTAAATTTGGACTCTTTTATTTTTTATCATTTTTTAAGATATTGTAATGAAAAGAATATATTAAAAAACATAGCTGGCAAATATTTATTTACTGTTTCCATAATTTAAAAATGTAGTGATTCATACACAACACTATCTGAAATGCCGCAAACTGTTCCAACGAACCTATTAGCTGTCCAAAATAACACCGCATTTCTACTATCCCCTCCAACGCGCGGGGTGGGTATATGTCTTACGCAGTACATAACTAGACTATACACTCAGACTATTGCTTCACTTCAAGAACTTCTTCGACCACGAACTTACACCTTGCCTCCTGTTTGAGCAATCATCTTAAGAACAAGTACCGACGACTTCTAGAAAGACCTACTGACGCAACTGAATATCTCGTATTGATGTATAGTCCATCCATGATGTTGTGTTGGAAATAAGGGTGCGTGTACGCATGCATGCATACATACACAGTTTTCCGCGAATTTGTTTACACCGATAGGAAAACGTTACCAATACTAAATCAGGTCTGTTTTAAGAGTAGGGTGACCATACGTTGGAAATTAAATTAAAAATATTAATGTGTTGTATTTTTATTAAAAATTATTGTCATGTTGTGGTATTTTGTAATCAATAAAACAATTCCTGTAATATTTTATTGGTATTTTAATAAATATTAAATTGCACAGATTTTCAACCTGGAGAGTGATAAAAAAACTGCTTTTATTTTTTTGAGTTAAATATGTATAATATATAAAAAAAACAAAATAAGTAAGAAAGTGATATTTTTCACTTTCCTGAACAAATTAAATTAAAAAAGTAAAAATGAATTGCACTTGTAATTTCACATGGTCACCCCATTATATGTTCTCACCAATACTGTGACGATGAGCGTTCATATCTTGGACGGACTGTACGACCTGTATGCTTCAAAATCATTGTCATTGTTTATTTATTTTTATTAATAAAAAATGTTGTTTTAGAGACGTTGTGCTTTACCGGAAAAGCAAAGCGTCTTTAAAACAATTGCAAAAACTATGCTTCATGCGCAAGAACTTTAACTATTATTTAGGAGCTTAAAGCATATAAACATTAAAAGCTCTCTAATTTGTACTACAACCAGGATCTAGTCGACCCAACTTCATAATAGCAAAATTTGCAAAAAGCCGCTGCTTCTCCCTTCGCATCTATTGGTCTAGCTTGACATACGACATTCAGAATTCAACCCGCCTCAAAAACGCACGGAGACTACAATCGCAACCACGGAAAACATTTCCTTTTTGTCGCACAGCAAATACATCAGTAATTCTGTCTTAACAAATTAACGAGCTAAAATAAATAATTAAATTATGCAACAGATAACAACTGTTTACCTAAATCTTTGTTGTCTCTAATATTGCTTAATGAACAAAATAATGTTTGTATTTACAAACCATAGCATACATATACAAACTTATAGAGAATCTTTAGATTGAATAAAACTTATATATTTTTAGACAAAAGTATCTTAGCATTATTTTTTACCAAAATTAGAAAAGCAGTAATGCAGTCATTATGGTAAATACAGAGATTTTAATATGCATTACGTTTATTATTAAATGGTTGTGTAAGTATGTGAATACGCCAGTTTATTTATTTTTACTTAATTTGTATGGCATTCCATTAGGTTAAGTTCTAATTGGGTAGAAAAAACTTGAATACTTTAATCCACAATCGTTGCTGTCAAACAAGTCCCTTCCTATTGTACAGGCCTCTATCTACTGTGTATACAACATTATGTTTAAAAATTTTAATTTCATGAAGTATCTCATTTAGGGTAATGGGCATCGTTGTCGTGGCATCCCGAGATGAGCGAATCTTTCTACAGCAAGGAATAAATGAATAAAGGAGAAAGAAATAAATTATTACGCAGCGTCTGATGTCGGAAGAATGGGTTTGTGATTTATGGTAAGTTTTTGCCGCAAAGCCTTTTCACTTTAAAAATGCTTAACTTTCTCCTTTCGCAGTGTTATCCAATTAGTCTTGTGTATGGATCCATTTTGTAATTGCGAAACAGACCTAAAGCTTAAAGGGCAAATTTAATAACAGAACGCCTTTGACGATCGACCACCCGTACATAAAATAATTTTGCCTATTATTTATTGGCTAATAAATTAAAATATAAATAAAAAAACTTTTCAAAGATTTATCTTTAACTTTTAAATGCAAGATAATATTACTTATTTTAATTAAAACATCACAATATCAAATTTGGTTTAAAAATTAGTTTTTATTTGAAAGACCTGCTATTTTAAATTTTTTACTAAGAGAATTCTTTATGGTTTTGAATTTATATATTTAGAGAACAATTGGAGTAAGCTTATTTCTCAACCTATATATCAGAGTAGAAGTTTGTGATGCTTTGCATACACGTTTATTTTATTATTTTTATTTATAAACCGTACAATATTTGTGATATAGATGTAAATTATTATTTCAATACAAATACGTAAGGGATTGTATGTGTCGTGAAAGCTAGACCAAATCTTACAATCGAAGTAGAAGGGCTGTTATTTTCCGGAAATCGATAGTGCTGGTTTGAATTAGCGTCTCTAACACTTCTCAGTATTGAACACTTGAATATGTGTTATTTAGTAGTCAAGTCGTATGAAATAAATATATAAAATATTTCTGGGGAAATGAAATAAATCTTGGTTTGACAATTTATTATGTAAAAACTCGAAAAATAATTTATAAGAATCAGCAGCTATAAATAAATATTCAACAAAAAGCTACAACATTTTTATGTGTAGAAAATGTGCATAAATTGCTGGTATTTTATAGTATAATAAATGACATAATATTTGTATTAAAATATTTTGTATATATTATTGCATTAAATAAGCAAAATAAAAAAGTAATGAAATAATAACTAAAATTAAAACTGATATCAAAAATATATAGTGAAGGAAATGCTTTATAAATTTAATTTGACGCAAAAGAATTGTGTTTGTAAGTTTGACTGTTTTAAAAAAATGGTAGAAATATTTGAAGAATAATGAGTTGTTATATTAGTTTAATACTAATTATTATTACTTAAAAAAAAATTAAAAAACATTTTAAACTTATTTTTAAATATTCCATGTAAAAAAATATTATAATGTGACTATTTTTTTTATTAAAGTCTTATAAATACTAAGGTAAACTTTCTTATTGAATAAAAAGTAAAAGTGTTTTTAGTTTGCCTTTTACACAAATAATAGATTTGTGAATGCATATCGTTCATAAAAAAGAATTTAACAAATATATCTTAAAATATGATTTACAAAACATTTTTAATTAAAACAATAGGTTTGAAAGTATTTATATTAGATGAGATGATATAATTTAAAAAAAATGTATAAGCTTAAAATATAAAACTGCACAATTAAAGTCATAAAAATTTAACTAGAAAATTTAATGTTAAGTAGCCATGATTCGATCAGCTGGCATACGGACTAATTTGCCGCCGGCCCACTTTTACACATTTTAAAGTTGAACGTTAATGGCTTCATCATGAATCTTCGTTCGCTGTCATTCTTAAGCTATTTTTTACAACAGGTAATCTTGTTAATATTATAGAAAATATAACAAGTAAGGTTTATCACAATTACAATATAGGTATGAATTAATGATATAAGGAATATACATCTATTTAAAAACGAATATCTAACTATATATAATTTTTTAAGATTGTAACAATGTTTTATATTATACCAACGATTTATTATTGAAACTTTAAGTATAACATATCATTTACATATCTATAATTATTATTATAGATATGTAAACTATATAATGGATGGGACGTGATCTTTGTGCTTAAAACTCAAACAATGAAGATTAAAAGTTTTTACAAGATTATGAAAATCGGAAGCTTTTTATAATATTTATTTAAATATTCTCATCAGGAAGTGAAAACGGGAAAATCCTGGATAATTTAGCAATATAAAGTTTTCGTAGGCGGTTTGCGAAATTAATGGCACGGACGTGAGGACCCTGAAAATAATTCATTCGACTAATTGAGTGTAATGCAAACTCACTACACCAACAACTAACACATATATGTAATGTGATTATTATTGAAAGCACCCAATGTAAGCACATTAAATAAACGCCAAAATGAAACTAGGAAGCCTTTTTTCGTTTGTAGCAGTACTTGAAAAATAGTTTCAAGAGTTTTCCTCCCTTGCATTTTATAAATGTAAATCGCCTACAGGGAATGCAAACATCATTTTCTTTACAAACAAGTCAGACATATTTTTCTTCCCTTCTTTCTCTGGGAATAATAATCAGCGTGCTCTACAGCAAGGTAATAATATATTCCAGGTATATCAGTTGTCGACGATATACAAACACTATGCATATAATATGAAGACAGGTATTTCCATCATGATGTTGCGAACAAAATATAAATTTTCAACAAGATTAAACAATTAATTAATTAATTTATTGAACAAGGTGCATAGAGTTAATTTAATCAATACATTATACAATAGCCATTATAGAACACTTAATATAGTAGTACAAGCAACAACATTGCGTGATTAAGTGGCAAACAGCTTTTGTATCGGATATTATGTAATAGTATATCCAAAGCCTTTAATTATCTTAAGACGGTATTATAACGTCTTAATTTGGTCCTAATTTATTAAGTCGACTATTAGTATGATGACTATTCACTAAATTTTTGTATTACAATATACTGGTTAATTATTTAGGGTGAAATACGTGTCGAGGCAACTGTAATTATATCAGTCAACCACGTGACAACTTAAATAAGTAACTTTTGTAAAGTTAGTTAAGTTAAATATATATATAAAGTAAGCATACTTTATAAAACCTAGTACAAGAATATTATAATAAACCAGAAATTACATTTGTAATCTTAAAACTGTTGGTTTTAGTATATTTACATATGCATAAGAGTCATAATAATATTTAATATGGTAATGAATATATTTATACACGCTAAATACAGTTAGTTCCCTTTGTCATAAAACGAAATGGAACTGAAATCCAGCACCTTTTTTGCCAGATTTAAAAGTATTAAAGTGAGTTTTGTAATTTTAATGTAAAGTCTACGTTGTGTTAAAAAAACGCCTGAATATAATCATACACGCTTAAAATATACACTGGTATTAAGCACCTTAAGAAATCTGTATGTGATGCTGTAGCAACTCATACTACGTGTAGGACCTCAGACATCTTCAGATTAAATATAGCACTTTAATAAAGAATTAATCTCGACCATAAACTGTCTTTATAAACGCTGGGAGAAGATCAAAGACAATGAGTTAAAATCTCAAGTTATTATCGCGCGTCAAATTTTCATCTAGAAGAATTTTTCGTGAACACGGAAACTCGAAATGCAGGTATAAAGGACAACAGTATCTGAAGATTAGAAAAAACCAAACGTCACAAAAGTGTCACACTCCACGTTTGTTAGTAAATTAAGATGATAAAGGCAATGAAATCTGAAATGCTTGCAAAGATTTTTGAAACGGATCGTTGTGATTTACACGTTGTAGAATTTTTTCGCGCATAAGGCATTTGTGAAGATATGCCTCCTAAAGACTTGCTGATTAAATCAGCCCAGCAGCTCATAAGTGTAAGATCAGGAAAGACCCGGGGGTTTGATGAATTTGAAAAAAAATTGATTACACTGAATTCGTTGCACATCAAGCAGCATTCAGAATAGTTGGGAGCAAAATATGATTTGAAAATTTTTTTCACGTTATTATCTCACAAAAAAATAACAACTGCAATAAGTTTTTAAGCTTAAGATAAAGTAGCAAAAAAAATAAGTTCCAATATTTTTAAATTTAAATTAATCAGTAAGAGCTAAACGAAGCTTAAAAAATTATAATAAAATAATACTCCATGAAACTATAAAGTTGATGTGTTGTTGTGTGATTTTCGCGGAAGCCATATATTCATAATGAACAATGTTTTAGAAAGTTTTAAAATTCAACGTATAACTTATAACGTCAAAAGTTAACTTATAATCTTCTTAAACAAAAATTTAAAATACGATAATGTCCATGGGATTTCATACCCACGCAGAAAATATGCCATCCATAGCTTCAGTTCAAATAAGCTCTTGTTAATAGTAGTTCATGCCCGCCAGTAAATAATACATAAAGCCTGGGACTTTACAGTTTGTGTCCCGCAGTCTGGGACGTGTGCGTTCGCATACATTATTCACGAACGTGTTTTAGGCACGTATAAAAATAAATTCGCGCCTTGGGAGCGTTCAGAGTCGCAATATTTGCGGAAAAGAGGCAGCACGTTGATAAGGCCAAAGCCGAAAAGAAATATAAAAAAAAGAAAATACCTGTCAATTTTCATGACCTCCCCGTGGGGCACGCTAGACCCCCGAGGCGCTCACTTACGGTTGGATTTTCAGGAGAAAGATAGTAGCGTTTGTTGATGAAAAATCGAGAGAGGCTTCGCAGTTGGCATTGTGCTATTCTTGCGACTTCGTACTAATGACTACAAAGGCAGGCTTTTAAAAATATATCACAAATGAAAGTTGACAGCGAAATGGCAACTCTTTACGGACGATATTATTATTTTGCTGTATGAATGCTACATTAAGACGCTTACTTGAATTATTGTTTTGTGATCATTAAAAACTAACAAAATTCTAAGGTTACATTTTATATTGATCGTATAATTAACATTTAAACATTTTAAATATATTTATCTAATTTTATTAGCTCGCTTACAAATATACATTTTTTGATAATCTGCATAAGACTTTTACCAAATTTTATCCATCTAAATTCATAGGCTATTGAGCAATCTTAAGCCGATTGATCAGGTAGATTGTTAAAAAAAGTTTAACTTTGTTCAAACGCAAACGAATTTTTTTACTAGGTATAAAATAGAAGTGATTAAGCTTATGTACATATTTAAAAATGGATTTAATGCAAAAATGCAAAATAAATATTGCTAAGCTTAGTCTAAGTAATGTAATTTTTCATACAATTTACCATTTATATTAAAAATCAGCTAATTTAAGTACAAGTTCTTTATAATCCAATCTAATTAACTAATTAAGCTTCGTTTGATTTAATATATAAAATCTGAAAAATATGAATATAGGGTAAATACAACGGGATTAGAAATATTGGAACATTGTTGTAAAATTAATTAAAATTCATTAAGGTTAAATTGATCAGTCAATATTTATAATTTAAAAAATAATGGTTTTATTTTAAAGCCACAAAAATGGCTATTTAGATGACACACTTATTTAAATTTATTTTAAATAAGGATCCAAAATATATATCAAACATCAACTTCAGAAAAATGCTTGACGGTATTTCAATCTAATACATTGACCTGAGCCGATTATGATTTATGGGATTTTACACGAAATCGCGTAACATAATATTTTTTGCGAGATTGAATTAGTTTACCGAAGAAGATTTATGACAATATACCCTTTGGATAGTTTACGCGGGTTTTCCTCGTGGAAATTGAATTTTTATTTAGTACCATAATATGACGCATTACCCGTACTTTGAAATTTATGTTTTATTTTCTCGATTAACAAGCACAAAAGGTTTAGTATAGTATTTACTCACTTAATCATTATTTATTCATGAACCTAAAAGCCTAGCTATATAAGTTAACTGAGAAATCCTGTTAATGCAGAGCGGAATATGTTAAAATAATATAATAGCAGTTAAAAATATTTTGTGATGGACAAGTTTTTGGTAACATTTAAGTATATTATGATTTATTTATAAAATTAGCTGTGTGAAATAATTTTTATTATTGACTGGATTGCGTAAAGATTACATGCAATTTGCGATAATAACTAGTGTTTGTGCTGCTGCTATGAGATTACACTTCTGTGGCGTCGATGATTGGAACCGTTCTCTGGGCTCAGATTATGCTGCAGACGATACACCACGAAATATGCTCTATGACATATACACCATAAATTGCATTGTAAATCTGCACTTCGTGCCAATAATATAATAAAGTAATTTGTATTTTTAGATTACGGTATATAAGAAACTCCATTTTATCATTTCAATTAAGTAATGTAAAATCAGTGGCGAAACATAACATTTTGGGCCCTCCGCGAAAGTAATTATCAGCCCTCCTTCCCCTAAAATATTAATTTTAAATATTTTTTTTTAATTATATTTAAAAATAGAAAATTAAAATAAATTCAAAAAAAATATATAGAGTGTAATATTATGTACATCCGTAAAAAATAAAAATAAATTGTAATCGACTATTAACGACAAAATAATCATGGTATCTATACATTAAGTAAATTATCTAGGATTTCTTAAATTAATAACATTGTGTAAGATTTTAATAATTTTTCAAAGTTTGCCTCTCTATATTGCACACCATGACAAACAATTGCATTTGAGCGTTATTTTTTTTCATGGGATTTTACTCTATAATGTATATTTAGTGGCAGATTTACTTCACTAAGGGCCTGAGGCGTAATAAATTTTTAGGGGTTTCTAGATATAAATACAAAAATTAAAAGCCTGCTCTTGGACCCACTCCACCATTCCACCATTACATTTAAAATATTTTCTAATTTGAACTGATATTTTCATCATATTTTAAAAGCTCTTTGACAAAAACGTTATTAAAAAAAATTGAATATGCAATTTTGTATTTACAACAGAATGTGAAAGTTAGTACCTTATCAATAAATGAGTTAATATGTTATAATTAGTTACATATTAATATTATAAAGAATTTAAACACAGCGAGGTTAACACAAAAGGTTAAAAAAATATGTGACAAGACTTATGAATCGTAACGCGATTATAAATAGCAAAAGGGTCCTAATAATCTCAAATAATATTACATAAATTAAGTTGTTACATAAATTTACAGTGTATTTTATTAATATTTGCAAATAAAACTAAATTTTAGGTAGGTTTGTGCTCAGTAGCATTTAAAATAAATTTTAAAATTTATTATTGCTGAAAATTATATTTTTATACATTCAATACAATTAACATTTTATTAGTTACATAATAAAATGACTAAATCTAAACTGTTGATTTATACTCTAATATTTCAAACATTATTTATAAGATAGTGGCAGCCACAGTTTAACATATATGTGATTATTAATATATGTTTATAAAACAAAATTTAACTAGCTTTTTAGAGCGAAACGACGCGGAGAGACTCCAGAGAGTCACAGCAACAGATATGAGCCAGGAGACTGCATCGATACGAAAGAGATCATCGAATTGTCCAAGGAGCATGACAAGAAAACATCTTAGCGGCTTCACTAAAATCGCACCCGACAAGAATACAACCCGACACGCCAGTGAAAATCTCCGTCTTTTAAAATATACTATTTTAACTTCACTGCCTGATAGCGGCATCTAAATTGTTCTATATATGTGGTTTTTTGTTAGTAAAATAGAGTGTTAATATTTTATCGGCATCTATTTGACTAAAGAGTCAAACTCCTATTGTCTTAAAGCTCAAAACTTTAAATTCTTATTTAAAATTAAAAAAAAATAGTATAAAATCGCTAGAAAGACAAATTACGTGCTATGGCAATGTATGCCAATAAAACCGCTTAAGAAACTAAACAGCGACGTGTCAATTACGCGCTACTGCAATGAGTAAAGGCAAGAGACATATTGTTTGTTTCTAGGTATTGAAATAAATATAATTTAAATAACAAAATAAATAAAATTATATTATAATAAATAAGTTTGATTTTTCCCGGACGATGAACTGTACAAAAAATGGTAAAACAAGTGTTTTTTAGTACAAAAAAATATGAAAAACTTATGTGGTAATTTTATTTCTTTTATTATATGAGTTTTCTAAATTTTAAAAATTCATTGTAGTCTGTAGTTTTGTGTAGAGTTTTTTGTGATAAATTTTTTTTGAGTAAAAATATTTAGATTCGCACATTAGCCATATAATTTGACTGAACATTTTTTTAAATTAAAATAATATATTATTAAAATTAAATAAAATAAAAATTTAAGCAAGTTTTCTCCAAAAGAAATACTGCAACGTGTCACACAGAGCTATCAAAAAAGTAATTAACTGTAATTAACTAGCAATAATCACTACAGTAAAAAATATTTGTAAATTAATTATTAAGCATTTTATTGTATCACTAATTTATAAGAATCAATTAGAAATATTTTATAATTGCCGTAATATACATTTTTAGTTAAATTAAATTTCTTTTCATACTTTAAATTTATTATTACCCAGATATTCAATATAATTGAATCGTATCGGTTTCACTCGAAGCCAGAAGCAGTAGCGAACGTATTGACTAACTTTTGCCGAATACAATATGAGCTTTGTGAATCTATTCCTTAAAGTTACTTTGTTGAGCTTAAGGAACGCGATTCCGTTTCATCAGAACTTTCTCTGTACTTATACACTATGTTAAGTCTCCGATGCACAAAGTAACACTTCTTTGAAATTCACTTACACCCGTATACAGAGATTTAAACTTCGCCACCGAGACCCATGTAGGTGTACGTACGATTTGCATTTTGGAACTTGGGTAAAATTAAAATACGGTTAACCAGGATCGGTCCCGCGGCGATAATTGGACTAACGATGTTCTCACGCTTTTTCTAGACCAGACCTTTCCTACTAGATACTGCTTATTTTTTGCTCGGATTAATTTGTATCGGGCCAAATGCGGGCGTGTCGGTAATTTAAAGTTTTTTGCTCGGATTTTCCCCTTTGAGCGAAGGTTTTCTCGAGGGAAAAAGTTTGCGAAAAAAACTTAATGACTTCAAGATTGAGAAAATTTACGACGCCAATTGGTGATACGTTTAGGGGAAAATTGATAACGTGATTAATTTTCAGCTGGCTGGAAAGAAATACTTACGTAGGTGTCGAATCGTTCAGACAGCCGCGTTATAAAGGAGTGACTTTTCAAAAGTTTTGTCTTTTGCTCCCTCAGCATCTTTTATCTAAAGGGTACGTCACGGCGGGTATTAATCTCGCAGCTTTCAGTTTCGACTTGTATATAAAAGCGTATCAAATATATAAAATCAACATAGATAGATGGAGTTTGTGTATCCTAGTAAATAAGATCAATATGTATCACGTCGTACATAATGAACTTACATAGGCTCTTTACTCATATTAATTACTGGCGACAATAAGAAAATTCTGTAATAATTTTATTTATTTAATGCTTGAAATTATACTCTCGCCTAAAAAAATATAAAATAAAAACTCATAACTGTTAGTGATCGTGTATGTGTATTTACTCCCAAAATATTAAATATATTATACGCAATTCGGAAGCCTAAGTTATTTTTTCGATCATAATGCCGATATTCTGAGTACTATATTTATTCTAAATATTGTGGCGACAGATAACAATAAGGTTACAATTCCCGTACGATATATAAATAGACGGGACAGAAACTCCAGAGAACAGTCGCCCGATTACATTACGAGACTCGACTACTGGCTCCGCTCACGCCCTCGCCGCTTCCGCCGACTACTTGCCGCAACCCCGACTATGTGCCGCCATCGTCAGCCACCGTCGCCGCTGACAGTCGCCGCTGACGGTCGCCGCCGCCGACCACGCGGCCCAGGAAGCACCCGGCGCCGTCACGCACCCGTAGGGCTACGCCACTGCGACACCGAGCTCCATCACGACGACCCCCAAACTGGTGACGACCCGACGTGAGCAAGAGCTCCAGCACCAGACGACACGACCCCCACACTGGTGACGACCCGACGTGAGCACGAGCTCCAGCACCAGACGACACGACCCCCACACTGGTGACTACCCGACGTGAACACGCAATCATCTGATCATGACCAGCTCCGTCAACAACAACATCGACTCGCAAACTGTTGAACTACCGACGTGAATTTGGATAACAATTTTGCGTTCTGATGTCTCAGACAGAAGACTAACGCAAAAATTATGGACGGGGCCGGTACGAGCACGGACGCCGACCACGCTATCCACCTACCGCAGACATGACCATCGCCTTCTTCGCCATCCTCCTGCCGCAGCCACGACCATCACCTTCTTCACCGACCACGCTATCCTCCTGCCGCAGACATGATCATCGCCTTCTTCACCGACCACGCTATCCTCCTGCCGCAGCCACGACCATCGCCTTCTTCACCGACCACGCTATCCACCTGCCGCAGACATGATCATCGCCTTCTTTGCCGACCACGCTATCCTCCTGCCGCAGCCACGACCATCGCCTTCTTCGCCGACCACGCTGCATCGCAACTCAGCTGCTCAGAGCTTCCTGTAGACGCGGCCCTGGAATTAGAAATCAGTTCCTCGGCCGACCGGACATCCGGGTGCTACACAGCTCCGCAGTCACATGGAGACTCTTCTCCATCGCCACAACAACACATCTTCGCCGACCACGCTATCCACCTGCTGCAGCCACGACCATCGCCTTCTTCGCCGACCACGCTATCCTCCTGCCGCTGCCACGACCATCGCCTTCTTCGCCACAACAACACATACGAAAATATATCGTAATTTTATCCAAATTACTCCAGGGGGAGTACTGTGGCGACAGGTAACAATAAGGTTACAATTCCCGTACGATATATAAATAGACGGGACAGAAACTCCAGAGAACAGTCGCCCGATTACATCACGAGACTCGACTACTGGCTCCGCTTACGCCCTCGCCGCTTCCGCCGACTACTTGCCGCAGCCCCGACTATGTGCCGCCATCGTCAGCCACCGTCGCCGCTGACAGTCGCCGCCGCCGACCACGCGGCTCAGGAAGCACCCGTCGCCGTCACGCACCCATAGGGCTACGCCACTGCGACACCGAGCTCCATCACGACGACCACCACACTGGTGACAACCCGACGTGAGCACGAGCTCCAGCACCAGACGACACGACCCCCACAATATTTTATCAAAAATAAAGTAATATTTAATATAATAAAATAATATAAAAATCAATTATATAAAAAAATAAAGGACTTGGGATACCAACATGAAAAATATTTTTTTGTGAATTAAGTGAAAGTATCTGCCATGAATCAAAAATATTAAGAGTATTCGTGGTAAATTTAATAAAAAAAATAGCTTGTGCATTCATGATTGCTATCACAAATCTGTTGCCCCAGCGGACAACGACAATGTGTTGAAAAAATACACAACTACGATTATTTTGTAATCGGCTGTCCCACTTTAGCCTAATAAAAAATAAATATATTTTACATTTTAAATAACTTAAGCATTTTAAGTATTTATTTATTACATAGCTATTTTTGGCAATCAGTTTATAACTTACATATGGTAAAACACATATTTATTTACGATATCTACATTTTTTATCGCAGACAAACTTAAAAAGATTTTGTAGGGTTTTTAATCATGCTATTTATGCATAATTTAAAAATGATCAGGTGTCAAAATTAATATTTAAATTACCTTCGACATAAAAAAAATAATTTTGAGATAAACAGCGTTATTTTGTTACAGTATATTTTATATTTAATTTATTGTTCTAAGAAAAACCTACACCAGCAACATCGAACTATAAAGCTTTCATATTTAACCGAGGTTATTTTTTTAATTCTTGAATTTTAACTGTGCCATATTTGTAAGCTAAATTTCTAATATTAATTGTAACAAAAAAAATTAGTAACACCCTTTCGTTAAATTTCAGTTTAAAAGTTTAACTATTATTTTTTGAAACAAAGATTTGGCTTAACGACACACTATTGAAATCATCATTTTATAACACTCTGAATACATTGTATAACAACATTAAAATTTTTTTGGTCCACAGATTACCCAGAATTTCCCAAAGGCCACGCAGATTTTAAAAATCAAATTACTATCAAAAAAACTATTAAAAACATTTTTATAAAAATCATTCATAATTAATAAATGGTTGCCAAAAGTAGAGCCACCCTAAAAACTTCAACTTTAATAAAGAAATAAATAAATAGAGCTAAAAATTAACGCGATTGGTTCTTATTTAGCCGTTGCTTCTATTTGTCTATGCATTCTCAATGATCAGTACAAAGGATTTGCCACATGATAACAGCGCCAATTACTTCCTAATTCGCTTACTAATTACTTGACAATTACTCTCGGTCTCGCTTGACGAAGACTCTTGGACTGGAAGACGACTCATGAACTATTATGACTCACTAATTGGACTTAGCTGACAAACCAAAAAATAAATAACAGAATACTCCTTTACCATAATTGCTGCCATACATATTTCGCAAAAAATTATAAGTGGTACAAAAAAAAAACCTGTAATGATTTTTATTTCAAATCAAAATTTTAATATTTTAATTAAAATACTCATTTTTTTTTTGGGAATATGTAATAGATAGGCGTGCGATGAAAGTAGGCTTGCAAAATTTTAAACGATAGGCTTAGATGCGAGTGGCAGCGAAAATCAGCATCTAGTCAGTCATTAAAACCCTAATCGTCATAGCACAGCATCACATGCCACATACACGCCACAATTCGTCGCCAGCGAGATGATATCGATCACGACGACGCTACACGCTATATATCGCGTGTCCGTTATTATCACAGTCGAGTGGTATTGAAGTAATACTTGGCAGGTCGGCTGGGTAAACAGCGGAACGTGCTGATTAATCTAGGCAGTGTGCGGCTTCTGCGGCCTCTGTGGTTCGGTTCGATTCTCTGTTCAGTTTGGTATGGCCTACATAGGCGGTATTTGCTGTCAGATCTAGTTAAAACAATCCTGAAAGTATTTATAGCAAAAAGTATATACATATATAATAGAATATCTTAAATTATTTTTTTATTAAAAAGTTCAGGCGTATGATATTATAAAGCAGTTAATATTTATATATTTTTGTAGTGGCTCATACGTAAGCACGAGTCAAGAGGCTCATCACACGCGCGTTTGAAGTACGGCGAGCGGTGCCCCCGGACCTATCAGCTGTGTAGAGAAGAATGCCTGTATTATCTTGCTCTATTTTAACGTACGTGGTATATATATCGCGGTAATTTTGTGTGCTTTTGTATTTATTAAAAAGAGGAAATAAAATTTTTAATTTTATTTATATTTATAACCAAGATCGTGAACTTGCTTAAATTTACTGATTGTAACATATGATTCAACTCCGATTAGCCGCCTTTCATTAAATTCAAACTTGACCAGCCGCCCGAGATCATCTCCTTTTTGTATCCTACGTAGAGAGGCCTACATTGAGGTCTCCAGCGATACCCATGAAGCTGTATCGACGGATGAAAAATCTTTACTAGAGGGTAAGTCAGGAATTTCATGCTACACCGTTCTTTCATTTAATAAACTATGAACTATGCAAAACTTTTATATAATAATATATTAACACCCCATCTGTTGGATTATCTTCAATCTTTTCACAGTCTTCCTACAAACTTCAGAATCCTTATCATTTGAACAAATTACACAGAAGTAACAGGACGCGTAAACAATTATACAAATGCTATTTAATATATTACATAATAAACATATATATTTTTTTTTGTACATATATAAATCCTGAGATTTCAATTATGGCTTGCTAAAATAGGTTCAAGGCCATATATACATATGTTAATATAAAAACATAAATATTAAATAACATCAGTTATTTACTGTGATGTTTGCCAGAGAAAAGCAAATTTACAAGTTTACTATAGTCGATAAAACACAATTTCTAGTAATTTAATACCCTCTGTGTAACATAAAACTGTGTTAGGCCTAGATAGGCACTATTTTGGCAATTTTCTAATCGTGTCGGCGTTAATTGAAATTGCCTTTCGTTATTTCACTGAAAGTTGGCTTAATAGGCCAACGGTTATTGTTCGGTAAAATGTGTTATGGAAAAGTTCGCTGAAAGCGTTTTCTACATAAGGTAGCGCAGACGTAGCATAGACATCAAAGCGGCTAGTTTCTGCCATCTCTCAAAAGAAGTGTTTCGTTTGAACACAAAGTACTATTGCGAGTAGCGTGTGAGACAAATAAACGAACGCCAATTCGGAGGGTTTCTCACTAAAGACGTTAAGCTAGTTCAACACTGTAACGGCTGTCGTCGTATTGAAAGTTATCCAATAGGGAATATACCATTGGACTTTATTGTCCCGCGCCTCGGGAGATTTTTACTATCGTCTGCCATTGTGTAACTTTGTCTGTAATAGAAGGTCGTGAATTGAACTTTCATTCTACATACAAATTAGTTGAAGATAGATAATTTTAATCAATCTGTAACAATTGTAAGTACTTAATTTGTGAACATTTACTTTTTACTAATAACATATATATAGATAAAAATTAAAAATAGGCAATTTTAAATCTCTTTTCATAAACAAAAATGAATTAAAAGGCCTATGTAAATTTTATCAGCTTCAGCAAAAATATTTAAACTTGATTGATCAATAGCGTGATTTTCGCATAAATACTGACATAAAAACGATAATAATAATTGTCCCAGGGTATAGTTCCCCAGAATGGGAATTGACCTGAAATGATCTCGATGCAGTGTTTGGTCTAGGGATTCGGTTATTTAACCCAAAGGTTTTAACTCTAGACATGTGCATAGAAATTGTCAATCCGAGACAATACATTTTACTACATGCACGACAAGAATACCACTAACGAAAATCACCAGTCGCATGACGCCATAAATTTTAGATATTGCGTTAGTTAAGGGCAATGCTTAGATCTCAGATCTACAATAGGGGTGAGTGTGAGGCTATCCATAAATTAATCTTTGATTATAACAATGCTGATTAGAAGGGTTTCGAGAGTATTGTCGAGTCCCGTGTTTTGGTTAGGCGTCAGAACCTAACCCCAATGGACACTAAAACTATCGATGATAATATTAATTATTTAACAACCGTAATCGAACAAGATAAACTATTGTTAGTACTGAAGCATAAAAATGTTCATAATGGCTTGCACTTATACCGATTTTTACAAGAAAAAGCGCGCTAATTTAAAAAAATATTTTTATATCCATAGAAAATAAATAAGAATGTGTTACTCCACACTGTAACACAGAGTGTAGTAACACATTTGTCTTGATATACAAGCATTAATTGTTCTCAAGAGAACTGTGTGCCTTCTATAATCACCTATTACGCAGTACCCATACATATGCCTTTTTAATATGGTTTCCAATGATGAAATCAACTCACTTTTAATAAATTAGGTCTGAAAATTATTTAGTTTCTTCACGCTTCCGTCAATCGTCTGCACTTTAGTGTCGGTAAGTGCCATACTGTGACATTTTCTTGATCCCGCTTGCCATCAGACCATTCCTACGATCTGGGCGAAATTATTTTGGCTAGAGAAGCTTTTATCAAAAGTCGAGATTCTCTCTTCACGTAAACGACGTCTGTCATAATTTTTTTTAAATATTCGGTTCTGTTATGAGGAATGCATTTCAATTTGTCTTTTTGATTTTTACTTTGTAGCATTCTTGAATCGTGATCTCTAATTTAGAATCCTCGAATAAACAGGTACCCTCTTTTGATCGTAAAAGCTCAGAAAATATTCTTGAAATACATCTTTAAAATAATATTTATTTGCCTTTTTTGTCTCCTGGCGCATTCTTTTTAAGAGCGTTGGGATACGTTTCGCTGTGTTTTCATAATCTTGGATTCCGTAACGACTTCGAGAACCACGACCGCGTCCTCTTCTGTTGACCATTAGAACTAGGACTCTGCACAAACTGACTCATTATTGACCATTGTGATAACCGGTTTTGTCACGATGGTATCAATTTAATTTAAATAAATAAATAAAAAACGTTATCAGTTATTTTTATTAAATTAAAAAAGTACGTTTCATTTAGATTTATTATTATTATTTTAATAATTTACTTCGCTTCATACCTTATTTTTACAATATCGATTTTACAAATATCGATAATATATTATTTTGATTTATTATTAATTAAACTACTTAATTTTCTATTTTTGCCCCAATAAAAATAATATATTTTTGATGCAAATAAAAAATAAATATTTAAATAAAAGCTCTTAGTTTTGTGGTCTCCTTATTATGAATTATTTTTGTAATAATATGGACAATAAACTATTGTGTAGAACCTTCAATCAAATAACCAATGATTGTATATTGTTTGGAACAAATTTGAAAAATAAATTTATTGTGTTACGGTAAAACGTATAATTATAAATAATAAAGTTTGTTGATATTTATCTACTAACTTTATAATATGATGCTTAAGATACAGGCTTTGGTTACATAGTGTATATTTTTGTTGATAAATATTATATAAAGTACAACTTTTTTAACAAACAACACAAAATAAAGCATTATCAAGTTTGTTATTACAACATGGCAACGATGTTTCGCGATTATTATAATTAATTTTATTGTTATTTCTAATAACAATGGCAGTTCGCGATAGGGCATTAGAAGTCTCGCTTTGAATTCCCACAAGACAATGAAGTTTACTGCGAGAATGCCGCTAAGAAACAACAGCATTTAAATTAGCACATCCGTTCAAATGACTTCCTCTAAGTGTCCTTCTTCTCCGAAAGGAGTCCTTATTCCGGAACTGCACGCATATTTACGTGTTACATAATAAATTTTAAACACATAACAAACATATAACTCGGGTGATGTTTTACATAAAACCATCTATGTTACTACTAGCTTGATTGCTTTAATTTATATGTTCAATTAATTATTTTATCTGTTGTATTTTTTATGATCTATAAAAAGTAAACATTTGGTCAGAAACTGTATAGCTGAACAAAAAAATTATCATCGTCACGCCATATATTATACAAAATCTGGAGTACTACAATTAAAACAGAATATCAAACTACTAGTGTGATTTGCGTATAAGTACTTTATTAGATTAAACTTATATGTAAAATATTGATGATATTTCTATCTAACATAGCAATATTTTTATAAAATATAAAAATTAAATTAAAGTGTATTTAATGATAGTATAAAACAGGTTTAAAAATACGTTAAATAATATTAAAAGTACTCTTTACTATATAAAAAGCTTTCTTGTTTAACCAGAATTCTTTATTTTTTTCGCATCTTTTATAATATATACTGAAGAAACTAAGATTACAATGTACTAAATTAAAAAAATATTAAGATATATATTAGAAATTAGTTAATCAATAATACAACATTAACTATTATTATACGACGTAATTAAAAGTCGCAAGACAGTTTGTCGAAGAATATGATTCAGTGCTTCATCTAAAAATCGATATTCACAATCAGGAAATGTATTTATAAATGACATATTGTAACAATTTCTAGATAGATAGACCCTGCGAATTATCCCAACGATTTCTGAGGAATTCTTCTTAAAAGGAAAAATTTCACAAAGGATCTCGGCATTTCATTTAATGAAAATTGAAAATTTATTTTAAATTAGTTGTAACTTGAGCAATAAATAATATGTTTGTTATGCGAAACAACTATACTTTTGTGTCACTTTGTATTTTAAATAAATAAATTTAAAATAAATTAATCAATATTTAATGGTAACACAATATACTATGGGGCGATACACATAATTATTTTTAATCTTAAAGTTATTTTTTAAAGAACAGACTTATGCGTTGCGATCTCAACACCTTTTTAACATTAATCAAACCATAAGATATTGCTAAAAAACTTGATTTGAACAAATAAGTTATAAAAAACAGAAGTTAAGATCGCCACGACGATCGAAAACGAAAATAAAGGACGTTTTTGAGAGCTTGCCGAAATATTATATAGTCCCAAAATCGATGTTTTTTTTTTTATTTTAAGTTTTAACAATCTTGCACATTAAAACAACCTTTAGTTCAAATTTAGTATTTGATAAAATAATTTAATTTTCATAGCGTACGATTTATAACACAATTTATTATGTTTTATGTGATACAAGCGTAGTTGCCATTAAGGGTATTAGACACACTTCTGCTTTGCTCAACCTTGAGACAATTTTATAACATCATCAACCCACAACAAAATCTTATCTTTGCGCTGTTTTCTTTAACGACCGTAATCTTATGGAGCTCGCAATAATAATTATACTTAACGCGACTTTTGCTCTCCTCCTAGTTCTAGTACTCAAGAGTCGCAGAAAGCCCGAGTGCCTCCTCTAGGCCACTTTTCATTTTGTTTTCGCCCACCCTTAGGCTTAGTGCGTCGTTACACCAACGGTGCACACCTCCCCCCCAGAAAACCTTTCCTGGATTAAGGTGGGCGTTGGTAAAATGATGTCCTGAAGCGACCATATTTCAGGTTCTTATGTTCCCGGGGGGTGCGCCATCGGCGACATTTGCATTCAAATGAAGCGAATAACGTCTCAAAAGTTTCGTCGGCAAACGGCGACGATAAGCCAAACATATGCCGTCCTTAGTGAGAGACCTAGAAACTCAGGGTCACATATAAATTGACCGCGAATAACGACGATCTAGAAGGTTAACGGTAGGGTCAGTCCATAAGTTTATGGATATTCCGCGTTGATACCATTATAACGATAATGTGTAATAATAATTATTTAAAATGATTAAATATATTTTATATAGTAAAAATAAAACATGTAGACAACGAGTCTTTAAAAATGGTTTAAAATAACATTTATTTGTAGTTTGCTTTTTTTATGCTACGATTATTTTAATACAGTAATTTATTTTAAAAATAATATGTTATAAACAATTTATGTTACTAATTATAACCAATTTCTAGCTAGCTCACAATATTTGTATTAGCCTTAATATAACAAAAATAAAAAGATTACATATTAAGATAAAAAAAAAACTAAAAAAAACATACCGCTTCCGCCACAATGAGATTATATGAGGTATTAAAAATATTGAAAAATATCAATTTTAAAATATCCTTGTTTTGAGTTATGTGATTTAAAATATTAAGGGTTATTTTACTATTGTAAAAGTTTATTGCATCAATAAAATTGAAATAAATTATTTAGGTGACATGTTATATATGTACAAAATCTGTATTTAGTACTTTAAAATAAACTTATTAAACAATATTGAATAACACGGTTTTATCTGTATCATATTACAAAATATTAAGTGGATTAGTTTATTTCTATGAACTCAAAAAATAAAAAGATATGAACTTATCGCTAACAATGTCAACGGTATCAGGTGTCAAAGGGAACAATGTCGGTAGAAATTTCGTTTTACAACCCAAGCCAGGCGAGTGTATCTTATGGGATAATAAATTTCACGGTACACAACTTTGAACCGCTCGCGCGCGAATCCCGAAATTGAAAACTTATTTAATAATTTAGCGATTAAGCGAATCCCTTGGTTTCGTCAAAAACTTTCGCGCCCCTCTTTTAAATGTAGCTATAGTATTTTAAGGTCGAATGTAAGAGTAATGGTTGTACTGTATTTTACACGTTAATGTAATGATGTGTTCATTGGTAACTTAAAAATATACTGTGAATAATTTAGGCTTCAAAAAAATAATCTGTTGAAAAGTTAGCCTATCTTGATATATAAGCGCAAATTTTTAGCTTGATACAAGTTAAATCCATTGTAATTACCTTGTGGGGGCTTTAACCAACTGTATTATTCGTTTAAAGAGCATTTTTTTAACCATTTAAAACAAATAAAAATAAATACCAACTCCAAGCAATGAAAAAGAGATCTCAAAACTATACATTTGTGTTAATAGTTGTTAATGTGTTAACCTTTTACCAAATCTATAGCAAGATGTAAATCGTAAAAATATTTTGTGAAAAGGATGCGCGAAAGACAATGCGTTCTACCTTGCGAAAAATATTTATATTGTTTTATACCCCTTTGTTAACGATCGCACAAGAAGCGATGCAATTGGTTCACTAACATCCTCATCTGCGATTTAACAAAGCTGTTTTGAATCAGCAATATAAAATATGTGACGTTTGGTCAGACTAATAGACAACTATGAAACTCCAGAGAAACATCACGAGACACAATAATTCAACTCGACACTCCAGCAAAGACCAAACAATTTCAAATCTACCGCCAGAAAGCGGTAGCTACCCTTTCATATATATATATATAAAAGTGGTAATTATTAAATGCTTTATAATAAAATTTAATAATAAACCATACAGCTTTAATAATAAATTCACGTCGTTTCACACTATATTAAAAAAACAGCTATTTTTAAAAATATTTTTTTTAAGATCTTGGATTAGTATAGTTTGATTTTTTTTAATAAATCAACAACATATTTTCAATTTAATTGTTTTTTGGATGCATAATAAAAATGTTTAAAATAATAATTTTATTTAATACTTCGAATTATTAATTGACCTAGCAATAAATAAAGATCTCTATCTCTGTCTTAGTAAATATCACATATTCTAGGAAAACCACTGTCGGACCAGCATTTTTAATGTAAGAGTGATAAATGAGGAGGTAATTTTTACTTGATAAATTGTCTTCAAAGTGTTTGAAATCCTCGCTTTTTGCCAAAAAAGTGCAAAGCTTTTAATGGTAATTACGTTTAGAATATAAAATAAAGTACGGTTCTAAAAATATTTTTTCAATATTTTTGTCTAGTTTTATTTTATATATTAAATATGGTATAATGTAATACGTATATCAGTTACTTATAAAATAGGGTGACATTGTGACGAAATATATGTTTTGATTTTTACCACTGCAAGAATTTACTGTGGTTGTTTCTGGGAAATGTGCTAGTAAATGAATTTTCGCAAAATATTTGAGCCATTATGTCTATGACGTTAATATAAATAAACCTTAGTTATTATTCTATGTAGATATAAAGATAATTTACATTGATTTTTAAACAGGTATAATGCTAGTCATATTTAAATTAAATAACAATACTTATTTTTACTGAATAACAGTATTGTTCTTGCATTAGTGGCCTATATATGAATCGATTGTACAAACCCTACATTTGGGTCGCAAATTGCTATGTAACTTTTCACAAATCAGCAGTTCTCGCCATGAAAAAGCTCTGAATCATTTAATCGTGAGAGCTTATGAAAATTGGCGCAATTTAAAAAATACCCTCGATATTTCGCGTAGTCCAAATGTTTAACGGCATTACACATTTCCTCTCTTCTTTTTTGCTCGTTGAGAATTTCAAGCCTATTTATTTATACTAATGGCGGATTTACCTTCGGGCGTGTACTGTTATTACATTTTTATTTTCACGAAAAAAACCAATTCTGTCTCCCTTTGGGCCGCGCAAATAACGTATAATATTAAACATGAATGATAAAAAGTGAACTTACATATGGCTTTCTCGTGGATAATATGAATATGTTATGTATAAAAAATAGGTTTATGTATTGTCAAGTTCAAGAGTATTACCATTCGACAGATTCCGTAAAAATATTATCTCTTTTAAAATATTTTTTACGTTGAATAAATACATTTGATGTAAAATCAACATAAAAATTATTAATAATTTAATATTATTTCAGATTTACCATAATATGGTTTATATTTTTTAGGATTGAATAAGTAAATATATTTTTAATTTATTTAAGTAAACATTTAATTTCAATTTTCGTGAGGTAATTAAAAATAATGGGTACTTTTTATAAATCAAGTTTTTATAGTTTAATTTGATTTATTTATCTCCCTGAAATCATAAATTAATTTATTCATAAGCATAGTAATATTCAAGCTATTATTTATTGATATTAACTCTGAACAATAAGGTAAATAATAAAAATTGATTTTCACTTAGCACTTATATTTTGTTATATCATAAATAGGCTCCAAATTGTGCAAAATTTAAACTACATTTCCAGTTAACATTATGATTTAAAATATTTTTTATATATCAAAATTTCATATCTTACATAAGGAATTTGTTATTGTATTGATGTTTCTCAATGCTGTGGTTATTAGTATGAAAAATTTACATTAAATATGGTTTTTGACAATATTTTTTTTTAGAATTTATTGTTTATTTTTACATATTTTTAGAGATAATGTGTAATTTTAATAAGTAAATTCTAATAATAAGCTAATTTTACAAAAATATTACCTAGTTCTTAAAAATTAAATTAGTACGTAATTTATAAAAATATATAAATCTGTGTGAAAAAAGCATGTATGACGTAATCTTATAAAAATTAACAAAAAGTATTAGTCACATATCGTAACAAAAATAACTGAAAACTTAGTACTGTCTTAAAAATATATTTACAGCAATTATATCACATGTAAACGAAACCAAAAACGATTGTTTTATATAAATAATAGAGATTGATTTGTTTACTTGAAAAATATAATAATTTAATCTAGAGCCAAAAACTATCCCTTGAAAAATAGTATGATATAAAATTGTGTATAAAAAATATTTTAAATTATTTATAATGTTTTTATATATATTGAAAAAAAAAATTTAAATCAGAAAACCATATGATATAATAAAAAAATATAATTTTTCATAAAAATTAAATTGCTTTTAAAAATACAATTTGACAATTACATAAATTGAGAAGCATATTTTTTTTATAATATCAGTGTATATATTTATTTTTTTACTTTAATTTTTACAAATAAATTATTTTATTACGCAAACTAAATTATTTAAATAGGCAAATAGAAGTCTATATAGTAAAATATTTTTTTTTATTATTTGTATATATTTCAAATTTTACCGATAAAATAAAGAAGCAGAAAAAGTAGTAGTAGACACATACAGTTTAATTATTTTAGGTCTATTTAGGCATATAGGACTTACAATGTCACATTAAACCCTTTTACAATGTAATAGTTTTAAAATTATTGGCATCGATTATTTGTAGAAAAAATTTTATTCACGGTGTATCGTTACATGTGCTTCAGTCAAAATCAGTATTTTTGTTTTAAAAAAGCTTATACAATAGCAGAAGTACGTACCTATATTTTGGGAAAAAAACTATTTAATTTGGGTTTAAGTACAATATTGTTAGGTTTGTTTAATAATTACTTATTAAATCGAAGTAAGAAAGGGATAATAATATATTTATTCTCAAAAGGGAAAGAGTAATCTTTTACGCAGAGTCCAAGTCAAGCATTAATAATAATTATAATATAAATTATAAATTAAATAATTTACAGAAATGTTAAATAACAATGATTGCAGATATTTATACTATAAATTGTGTACATATTATGCTTAATAATGTGTAAAATAATATATGAAGCACAGTATAAAGTTTCTTAAAGGTCTTCAAATAAAATGTAAACACAGATTACTTTGTGCTTCTTAAATATAAATAAATTGCTTAATATAATTTAAATAAATCTGAATACTATTATTATATGAAAAACTCTCCCAAGAAGTTAATAAAAAACTCATTTTATAATCAAAAATAAGTATACATTCTAAAATTAACATAATTAAGGTTACAGTTCTTAAAATAAAATATTTGAAGTATTATGCAACGATATAGCATATGTACTGATACATAAAACTGACGCTAAACCCAATATAAATATATTATTGAAATATTTGAAATGATTTTATATTTTTCTTAAGCTGAATTATAAAATTTCAGTAGCATATTTAATTTATATAATACTAAATAAAGATTAAGTAAAGCATAAATAAAAATAATTATAAACTACTTGGGAACTAGGGTATTAAAATGGTTAATATTATATTGTACGGGAGCTATATGTTTATATAATAATCCTCGAAAGTTATTTACAACTTTATGCTTCACTTTCTGAAAAATCTATATAAAGCTTATATTTAGTACTAAATTGTAAACGTCCAACTGATATCTAGGTTATATATAAATCGCACGGACATTATTTTTCAATTCGTGTTTTGGAATCCCTAATGAATTAAATCAAAATTACAAACTGAACTAATACCACTTTCCACGTGATATAACAAAATGCATAGCAGCTTGACCCAAAATTTGTTAGAATATTTGTTCATGCGGTTTTAATTATATTGTAATAGATTGTGCCAATTTTTTATTTTTTATTTAATTTATAAATGCAGTTACTAATATTTTGAAAACAAAAATAATTTGTACAAATATAAATTCGAATTAAAATTCGTGTGATTGCAAACTGTTTTAAATAAAACATTCCATGAAATCAGAAGACTTCAAAGAAAAAATATAATTATATCTAGTAACGTTTATTTATTATTTAATATTGCTTTGTATTTCGTAAGTAACAACACAATTTTTTTACGTTTTAATTTCAATTTTCGCAACAATATAATACACTATGAGACAATTTCAGTGGTGTTTTTATTGCTTAAAATAATAATATTACCAGTTACAGCAAAAAATACAACAATAATATTATTATTATTTTGATCGTATGGAACTGTCGGTCAGTTAAGGAGAGGAACGGTTTGGGTAAGTACGAGTCAAAAAATAAATTAAAAACAACAGAGATATTCACAATTATTTTTGAATCAATATTTGTGCCACGCTCTGCAGGAATACCTATATATTTTTTTTACAAGGATGTGTTTATTCTAAAAAAAATACACCACATACGTACAGACTTTCCAGTACATTCTGTATATTAAGATATCAAAGTTATGAACCCTGTGCGTAAACACGGGGATTTAGTGGTATGTAAACGAAAACACAGCCTTTGTTTACACGAGGCTCGAAAGCGATCTGCGGGGCAGACACGTGTAAAGTGAAAAGTTTCTGATGCCACTTAATCCCCGAGGCAAAGCAAGCAAGCATCTCACCCAGTGATGCTTTGAAGCCGACGACGTCGTAACCTGATGATTAACGAACCGATTTTAGAATCCGAGTCACTCCCCCTCCCTACTAGACAAACACGACCCTGAAACGTAGTCAAGTCTATCCATCCCTTGGAGCATTAATTAATAGTCGAAAACCTTCCAAGTTAAATTGTTGAAGATATATTAAGAAAAGGCCGAAAGATAATATCGTTTCGGACGCGCAATCGTGAAACCGCCGCTGCTCCACCTCATTAACCCTATAGTAACCTCAGAGTAGGGGTACGCGTAAACCCAGGCGCAACTTTCAAAACAAATGGCGGATATGCGACGCAGACTTTTGCAAAGTCAATTTTGTGACTTTTCCTGATCTTGATATATGTATGTATATGGAAAAATTTAATATACACATGTAAAACAAAGATTTGTTTAAAAAAATAGATAGCTGTATGATTACAATATGTAAAATATGAATGTAAAGTAGTTTTTATTCAAAGAAGAAAAATAATCAGTCGGATTCTAAATACCGGTATTACTGAAAAAAATATACAGTCAATACCGATATTACTGATACTACCGGTATTGACATTATTATTAATATTTTAATTATTTGTAAATGAAAAATAATAAAAATAATCTTAGTACCGCATGTTTATTGATTAGATAAACCAAAGCATTCGAATTGTTTCAGTATAATATATATTTTTATTATATCATTATTCTTTTAATGTTAACAATATTTACATACAGCATTAATAAATATGTCTTTCTTGAATTCTTTTTTTAATAAATTACAATATTATTACAACTATATCCAATTGTCATGTTAGCGTTGCTTAGACGGCTTATCTGATTCATGTTCATTTATTCAGAGTCAAACTAAGTTTATGCTGTAATATATTGCTGAATGTTAATCGGAATATCTTTGAATATATTAAATTAAGATGTGATAACAAGTCGTCCTCGTGTTTTTATTTTTGATAATACAATAAACAAACAGGACTTAAGTTGCCGAAATTTATGTTTAAATTTTCGTTTTACTATTTATGTTTTTAAATTATAAGAACCGTTTAAACAATCTTACATACATTCAGGTACTTGTAAAAATAATAAAAATACGCTGATCCTTTTTTGTGTTATCTACGAGTAGCAATAAAAATAAACAAGATAACTGTACAAATACCTTTTTGACTTATTTATTTCTTCACTGTCATTCATTATATTGTCGAAAAAAATATTTTTTAGAATGCGGGTCGTAAATCTTTGATCTTTTGAAACAATAAGTCTAGGAAAACATTATCTTTGATAAAATATCGTCTTTCATCGACCGCTTTTGGATGCCTCCTAAGTTTTTATACCGGGGCCAGAGCAACACTTGACAATTTATTCCAATAAAGTATATTTATATATTACTTATCATTTTTTGGCACTTACGTTTATCCGAAATAACCTTATGAGAAATGAGTGCGTACAAAATGCGACATACTTTTTTCTAAAAACAGATTTTTGTGATTGATTGTAATGTTTATATAGTGAGGATATATTTTTATTTTAATTACAGTATATTTAATGTTTATTTTAGTATATTCTAAGCCATGGAAATATAACTCAACAAATAAAATATATGGATTTAAAAAGTGTTTTTTTTAGGTATTACCGGTATTTTATTTTGTAATACTGGTATTATCGAAGGTCGATTTTTTTACCGAATACCGGTAATATCGCTATTGCAAATCCTAATCAGCACATTGTATAAATTTATTTTTATATGTTTTTTGATTAATAATATTTTATTAACATCATGCGTAATATTATTTTTAGCGTCTTTATATTACATTGTAACTATACATCCTTGATATATATTTTTTCATTATCAAAATATTAATAAATTAAATATAACTAATAAACAATCGAACTGATAATTAAGGGGTCATGGGTTTGAGTCCCCACTGCAAAATCTTGATATTTTTTTCATAAAAATGTTTTAAAAATACAATTCAGCTTCAACATATATGACATATATGTTGGAGCTACATTATTAGTGTGACTAAAAATACTTTAGTAATATGTATTATTTGCGTCTGATTGACTCACTAAGTTAGTACTGATTTACCTATTGTAAAGCACTGGCCTTTACAAAGCCCATTATACGAAAACTCAACCTGAGCTTTATATGCGATTAAAGACTAGGATAACTTAAAAGGGTAATAGAAAATAAATATGGTTTTGTACCATTATAACAAACATTAAATTTAAATAGTAGATGGAGATATTTTTTTACAATTGAATATTATGTGGAATATTTTCATTCACTTGAATTTTTTGCTGTAAGGTTTCTCTACTCATACTCCAGGTTCGTAATCCTTTCAATGTCGTCGTCGTTCGTGGAAGAGAATTATGTACAAAAAATTTAAATATACTAATAAAAAATCTATTTTAAAATTCATATACTATTTCGTATGAGTATATATATATATATATTTACACAAGCTACAAACTCATTATTTTCCATTCCTCTATTTTTGTATATCATTAATGAAACATTGTTTGATTTTTTAGCCACCTGTTTGTACCTATATGAAAAAATATAAGAGATAAAGTCCTTTTCTGTGCAAATTAGCAACAAACAACGAACACAAAGTTGAAGTGGCCCACTCTGTGTGCAACGTTTTTAATTAACACTTAAAATTAAAAGTAAACCATGTCTTTGTCTAGTTTAAAAAACCAGTATAACTTTTGCAAGCACAAAGTAAATATAATGCACATTCACATTTTTTATGTTTTAGTGGTGCAGCGCAAACATTTTGACCTGCATTATTTTTAAATAATTAAAACAACTTCAACTTCTTGTATAACAAAAAACTCTGTGTTTTAGATGCTACGGTTTACCTATTTGCAAATTAATTCATTCGTTTTGCTTAGACTCTGTAAATGCCAATACTACTTACATGGTCATAACACTTTGAGAATGGATTTAGGCCATATATTTTGTTGTCTTATTAAACTAATAAAATTACTATTGACACTGAAATTATGTTAGGAGGTATGTTATATTAACAAACCACATTTTATAGCGTGCAAAAACAAACATATTTAAGTAGCAAAATATTGTAAATGTGCGAAAAGGATTAAATTAGTTTTTTTTAAAACCTCAAAATTCGAGTATTGTTTGTGAATTCTTTTCAAGAATATTTTTCTGCTATAATATACAATAACATAAACCAAAAACGAGCATTATTTTTTTAATGAAAATAATATATTATTGTTATATTTTTACAGAGTAGTATAAATTTTAAAGAGGTATTACTAATTAAATCCAAAACTTTGGTATCATCCCTCGTATATTGATTATGTTGTGTCCCTAACAATCAAAACAGTATCGTAACTAATAATTCGTTACAACGTTATTTTACTTGCTACCGAATTATTCTGTATAGGGTTTGTTATCGACATGTCTAATTTACGACACGTAACTAAATCCTGGCAAATCCAATCCTCGTAAGGGAGAATACAGGGCGCAGAAAAGGCCCCTCTACTCAGTATCAAACTTTTGCCCGGGGGCTCCAAAACAATTGTACCAACAAGAACCTTTGTTTGAACTAATTTAAGAGCAACACAACCGGTCTAATTTCGAAACACAGCGAATAGAAGTTTTAAAAGTTTCTTTTCGACCGTTCACGGGTCGAAGGTCGCGACATGGTTACAATGAAATCACTTACAACCCAAAATAAACATACGCCTGGCAAAAAGATTTTATTTAAATTAAATTACATTTATAAAATTGTTATATTACCTACATGTACATATTTATAATATATTACAAAAGTTTCTACATTTAAAATGTAATAATGCTGATATAAAATAAAAAAATTTATGGGTGGGCCATAAGTTTTTGCACTAATTAAATTACTTTTAAGTAGAAAAAACGCAATGGAGGAGCGCGCGAAAATTTTGTCCTTGAAAATTTAATCGCAATGGATCGCTTCACGTGGGAATAACACGCGTTCTGCATAAAACAATTGTGCAAAAACTTTAAAATTAAAATAAATTTTAAATATTGTAATTAGCAAAATATTAAGACAAATATGAACAATTAGAAAGATAAAAACTTCTAGTTTATATTGAATTTAAGTAGGTGCAATGCAAGCGTATTAACCCTTTGAGTAATGAGTTAAATTATAAACATATGTTAAATTGTTAGTATACACTTGGGAGTGAATTTATTTTACGTATAATTCCATAATTATTGCTGCTATTTATTTATTATTATTATTTAATATTAGATTTAAAGTTTAAATTAATAAAAAAATCAATCAATGATTCTATTAATTTTATTGCTTTAATTTTTCTACTACTTTATTGAACTAGTATGTTTTAATAATTTATTTTAACATTCTTTAATTATTGAAATTTGTTATTTAACATATTTCGGCTTTTGTAGATTTTTTTTTTGTATAAATACAGAGGCTTTCAATAACTTTTTATAAAATTAGGAAAAAATATGTTTTTTTTTATATTATAATTTTTACTCTTTAATTTACTAGTATTATTTTGTATGTTTATATCTATATAATATTTTTAATTATATTTTCATATGTATTTATTTATTTCATAATTAAACTGATAATCATATCACACCAATAAACAGATTAATTAATCACAATTGGATTTATTGACCGTTAAATCTGGCTTAAACCCTTCTTAAGTACGGTAACACAATCGAACCCTTCTGAGCGTTGTGTATATTTTTTCTTGCGCTAACGGCATTAATCGGAAATTGAACATTACTATTATGTAACGTTTCGGATTATATTGTTGTGTACGGAACAAATTGGTCCGTTACCTTCACTAAATTATAACAAACACCTTTGTTTGCAGTAATCATAAATAAAACAGGTGCGGGTCAATAATAGTCTGCCTCTCCCCAGAAGCATACAAGTTTACAATGTCTTAATACCAATAATACGAAAGGTATTGCCATTATTCTATCTGAAGTAGTAAACTGCCCGCCCTCAAATAGAGCGGTAAAGGTTAATGGCTAAACTGGTAGCGCAAATGGCCCATAAATAATGGTGTATTATAGATACACCACCCTCCAATAGCCTACTCAAATTTAGAAACATTTGGCTATATAAATACATCCAATGCGCATGGCCTTTGTGCAAACAAAATATATAATGCTTAGTACGTTCTATTAAGTGTTTATGAAGATTTGCCAAGGCGCTTATTTTAGAGAGTAATAATGAGAATCTCGAATGTTTGAATTGAGCTCGTTTCGTTTTGATAAGTATAATACAGAGATTTAAGCAATACAAATTTACACGCATTAATAAAGGCACACTGGGCCACAAACAAATTATAACGCATCAATTTCGAGCAGTAACATTCATGATAAAAAAGTATAATCAATCACATTTTTGTATTCTATATATGTATTATTTTTTATTATTACAATATTACTTCTGTTTGAAATCTTAGTTATTTTTAATACAAAATAATTTAAATTTAAAATATTATATACATATTTATTTATATATATTTACTTTAACCGTAAAGTTGGTCATTATAACGATTTACAAACTAATTAAAGCAAATTGTCACAGTAACCTTTTCCATGTGGCACTCAATTTTGGCCTTTGATTCCATAACGCAGGTACTACTTCATTGTCTTTGAGATTTAAAGAAAATATTTTTATTTGCCCATTACAAATAAATTTAACAATTTGCCTGTTTAAAAACTATAAAAGTATGATGATGATTAGGATCTACATAATCGAAATATTTGTATACACAAACTATTTTAATTTAATTTAAAATGGTATAACACAAATAAAAGTATTCAATAGCGCCATACTAACATTTAAATATAGACTCACACACGCACACGTACCTATACGCACGACCAAAATGTGTAGGGCTAGCACAATCCGATAGAACATTATCCGTAAGAATATATATGTTTATTAAGAGTACACGCTTTGTTAATTTTTTGTGCCTGAAAATTAGCATATCGGCAACTTTTTTGTATATATATTTATAAAAATACATTTAAATGGTATGTGAAAACTAATTATATTATGTCAATGATTTTAAAAGCAACTGAATTTTGCATTAGAAAGTAATAATATTTCTGACCAACGAATAACAGAAGGTTGACATACAGCATTCGTTTTATATTTCCTAGGAAGGCTTGGTTAGTATTTAAATATATGACTCATATTATGAAATTTTACCTTTATAAAAAAACTTACATTTTCTATGACAAATACACTTTTTATAATAAATTAAATTTTTTTCTTGTGTTATTTGAAATTTGATTATTTTTTTATTTTAATAAATTTATTATTATAACTAAAAATAAGTATGTTAACAATATACCATATTACTGTTCACGTAGCACATATATAATATTTAGACACGCGATTTTTTATTGAATTTTTTGTAGAATGTGGACAAATATAGTATTTTTTATAAAGGCGCTTTGTTGTTAGCCATAGTTTGTAATGGGATTTGATGTGATACAAAAAAGTTTATCGATATGGCTTTTCATTATGGATACTTTTACAAAATAAATTATGTTTAACGCACATTTATATCTGTGAAATTGTTGCTCATTGCGTATAAATTTAACTAATGAAGAACAACGCTTAAAAATATTTTTTTGTATCGCCTAACTGTTTTTCTAAGTCAATTTACACTAGAGAGCATTATCAGCCTTTTATGAGTTTTTATACAATACAATGCATTCGATGAGTACTTTACTCGAAAACACCTTCAAGTGCTAATTTTAATAAGTTATATAAAAAAATCAAAAATGCTTTCAAGGAATTTTGATCCCACGTGTTTGATAATGTGTCGAAATTATCACAAAAGTTGCCAAAACCAAATTAAGAATGATTCCAAAGCGTTCTAAAAATTCATTCACACTTAATGCACAGCTCAAACGACGCTGAAAGTGTCACTTTTTGCTCAGTCGCTTCTTTTTTCACAAACTTAGTCGTTAGAATTGACCATCAAGAAAAATAAACGCTCAGATCTTAAACACGGCTTTGAAATTTGAAGACAAAGCATTATTCTAAACCTGATATCATTTCTGCTCTTCTAAAACGTATTTTTGGTCTGATTTTCATTATTTTCTGATCTTTGAAATTGCACAAAAGTCACCCCTATTTATAAAAAAAGAATGAAGAATTGTCAGCTCATGTTAAATTGATCGAAATAATTATCTATATATTATATATATGTATTTAATCACATTAAGCGGGTTATTTTGGACTAACAACATGGGTTTCGTATCGTTTCACTGTTACTAACCTTCTGTCTTTCCCTAGAATGGTGACAAAATCTCTCGATGTGGGAATTCAAATAGATGTCATATATACGAATTTCGAAAAGGCCTTCGACAAGGTTTGTTTTGGGTTATTATTAAAAAAATGGTCAAATGAGCTCAGATATTTTTGAATTATTTGAGCGATCAAAGACGGTTTGTTGCCTATGTCAACCGATCGTTGAAAAATTATTTTACTTCCTTTGAGGTTCCTAAAAGGTTCAACCTGTGTCCTCTGTTTTATACGTTATTTATTAATGACATTATTACGGCAGTTAAAATTTAGATTTCCTTATATGTGCAGATGATCTGTGGCGAACTCCTTTCTCTACATAGTGATTTAGATTTTCTATAAAGTTTATAAACTATCTATAATTTAGTATTAGAATGTGCCATACTGTGTAATTTTCTTGATTCTGTTTATTATCAGATTATTCCTACAATCTTAGTGAAAACATTTAAGCTAAAAAAACTTTTACTAAAGATCTCTACAAGTAAACGACGTCTGCGATATATATTTCAAGATGCTTGGTAATGACAATCCGTCCGTTATTTGCATCCTTTATGATACTTAAATGTACAGCATTCTTTAATTGGGTTCTATATTTTGTAATTCATGAATAACCAAATACTTTCTTTGAATCAAAATATTTAAAAAAAATGGTTATTAAAGTACCTTTATATGAGAATATTTGGGTATTATCAGTTTTTGTATTCAAAGCTTCTTATAGAAGCATTGGGATACAATTTTCTAAATACATTTTCTTAACACACTGAATTGCACAACTATTAAATATCAGCTACAAGGAAAAAGTCCGCTTAATAATTTTTTTTTCTCTCTTTAATTATACATTTTTTTTGTATTTTTAACGATGTTGTCACGATGTTTTTAAGTTAATTTAAATAAATAAATATTTTTTTTGTCTACGATGTCCATTTCTCATAATTTTTAATAACTGCCATTTGTAACAAGATGGCAGATCATGGTGAGTATAACTTTATCGTGATATTCACCATGTTTTTTTTTTAAAAAAAGTTTCATTATCTAATTGAAACTACCTAGTTAAAATATTTTTTATATTGTCTTACTTAAAATTTGAATATTATAGTTTATATTGACAACTTTATTTTTCTTTTTAAAAAAAAACATGTGGTTTTTATGATAGGCTTTGCGCTGGTGACCCATCTTGACTGCTCTTCATATGATGTGCCTAGCGAGGAAAAGGTTAATAGTAATTTGAGGTAATTGTTAATTTATTTTTATTTAAAAATATAGAAATAAATATAATTTAATAAAGATTTTGACAGGGTGACCCCTAATTTAATATCTATTGATGATATACATAAAAGCTCTTGATATAACTGTACAAAATAATTCTTAGCCCATAAATTATTCCATCACACCAATCTCGCAAAATCTTAACCGCGCGTCTAAGACGTTCAGCTTCCAAGTCAAATAAGAGAAAGAAAAGAAAAAAACTCGGCAGCAACCACTATGTACACAAAACGTTTCGAGACCTTTTTTCAAAGTCAAAAAAGGGTTTTTCCACCAAAGGCCTACTCTGGCAATAAATTCCGGCAGTGTCCTCCGAAATCGTTGCCGCGATCTCAATTGTTTTTATATGGCCATTGTTTAAACAAAAGCGAGTCGTCCCGTGATTTTCACATTTCCCCTTATCTGGCAAGACCTTTGATCCCCCCGCTGCTGAGAGAGATACCCCTACCCAGGCGAACCGACCCCCATAACACATTCAATTCGACGGCGGCCCGGGCGCCACCGTTTTGCTCCGCTGTCTTAATTTAAATTCCGAAAGCGCGGACGCAATCTGCGAATATTATTTCTATATACGTACTATGTATATGTAAAAGCGAAAGACAATGATTCAATTTCAACGTTTATGTATTATATTATTGAATTTAAAAATATTAAATTGTTCGGTTGTGATTCTTACAAATTATAAACGTAGGATTGCGATGATTTTTTTTCAGGGCGGTCAAAGGAAAAAATAAATTCAAAATGAAAAATAAAAAAATGACAATGATTTAAGTATTAAATAAAATAATCGAGACTAAGAAGCTCGTTCTAGCTACAAATAAATATAATGTCTATAGAATCGGAAATGACATTAAAAAAAATACGAATACAATTCATAAATTAAAGCGACGAAAGAAAAAAATATCAAAAAACGCTCATTTCAAGCATTACGTGTTATATGTCAATAAAATTAGGTGTTAGCATTTCTATATATAACAAAGATAAGAAAATAAATGTCACAAAGCCAAAATAGGCAATTGAACAATTAAACAATTGTAAATATTTCATTGGAGGATAAAAAAAAAGATTACATGTGATAACACTACAAATATGAACATAGTGTTGAAGATATATTTAATGAAAATATTACAATAATTATTTTTACACTATTAAAATATTACAATTACTCATATAAAAATGTATTATATATACCTAAATATTTATTAATGAATAAATACATAAAAAATACACAATTGTGCTTCTTCTTGTTTATTAAATTAAATTGCAATTCGTATGGCAAAACCTTAAAGTCTAAAGCTCAAGCTTAAGTTAAGCTTAAAAATAAATGTTTTTAACGAAGGGTTAAAGTACTTGATAGTCTCATATAGATAGAGGCTTAATTTTTATATTTAGACTTCATAAATAATATCAGATAGCAACATACACGATTTTAAATAAAGTATTATGTAATACGAATAATGATACAATACATAACGTTAATACATATTTTTAACATGCATATATTTTTATTATTCAATACTTATATAATATTTTAATAATAAAATAAAAATAAAGTTAATACATAAATAAAATATTAGGAATATATCTTTAACTGAAATATTAAATTCGTTAATTACACTACACATTAAGATAAACCTGTTTATATAGTTTTAATGGCTTAAAGCTTTATTAAAAACTTATAGAGTGTTTTGTATATATATACTTTATTTAAGCTTAATTAAAAATATATACGTATTTTCATTAAATTGGTTAATATTTTTAGCATTGAAATTTATATTAATATTTTTTTAGCTGATATTTTACTTTGTTGATTTTTTTGCTTTGAATTGATCGAACGTTCGTTAGCTTACAATTTTGGTACGGTATTGAAATAGGAAAAATTGTCGCAATTCTCTTATGGTTGAATAAATCAACGACAACTCTTACAACCAGGAATCAACAAGTGGAAACAAAAAATATCGTCATTTTTATAATAGGAACAATTTCATATATCATACATTTAATGACATAAATACAATGTACATATAAACATATATAATACTCTAAATTAAAATATAATTGATTATAAATAAACGTGAGCGCAAAATTAGTTCCCAATATATTGGTCGAATTTGCGTTATTAAAATTCTGCAGGGAATCGTTCGTCAAACTTTTGTTTTGAAATTACAATGTTGTGGCCTAGAGATTTATAACGCTATATAATAAATTTTATATTAAACTTTGGAGTAATATTTGTATACGTATTAGAGTTTCGAACGAAATGAAATATACGTTCGGCAAAAATATGCGGTTCGGTTTGATTTAAGGCTTTGATATATGTATCTCGGCAGGGCTGCAGCAAACCGTTAACGTTATTTGTTGCTTCAAGGTTAAAACGTTATTCATAAATTATTTCACGTTGAGCGAAAAATTGTTTGAATATATATTTTATTGACATATCCATTTAAAAAACGCTTGCAACGTTTTGAAGTTTAGATTGTTTCATTCCAAACTCAATGCATGAACAAAATTTGTAATGTCGAATTTTTATATTAAATTTATTTTTTAGCTTTTATATAATTTAAAACAAGACGATCAATAAATTGTACAAATAATTGGGAATTTAAAATTTATTAAGAAATTTAAGTTCTCAGAATATTTTCTTACAATTATCTTGAACCCACGGTTTAATATCGAAGTAATAAATTAAAGTTTACACAATTTTAAATACTATTATGAAAATATAATATATAATATAAGAAAGTCATATCGTTTAATAATAATAATATTAATAATAAATATTTAAATCAAATAAACCATCAATGTCTTATTAAAATAACTATTTGTTAAATTGTTCTATTATTATTATTATTTAATTAACAACCACTACGTTGTTATATATTGCCTTTTAAGTTACTGTTTTTTATTAAGCCGTTAATTTGATGATTAAAAACAAATAATTTAGATTTTTATATGTAAATTATCATAATATAATAATACATTATCATCCTAAAATATAATATTACCTATTTTACCGTGCCTTAAAATATATTTAGATATATTGTATATATTTTCATTGATATATATTATATTTAAAAAATCAGGACTTATGATATTTATCATAGATTATTAATTCTAAAACTAATCATGAAACATTTAAAAAAAAAATATTTTATATTTTACAATAATTTTTTGATTTGGGCAATAGTTTATACAAATAGGTATATAACTTTTCTGAGACTATAGAAGACTATACAGTCTGAACATAGAGTTGAACTCTTGGATTTTTACTTAGCTTTATCATGTTAAAAGTCAGAAAAACTGCTCAAAATTATTTGCGATGAAAATTATTAAAAAATATAATAAGAATTATTTTATGGAACAAAATATATATATATATATATATATATATATTTTTTGCCATTCTTAAAACAAGATAAAAATTATATGTAATGAACGTTTTACATTTTATGATACTTGTTGATTATTATTACAAACCATAACACATATAATACTATAACTCATAAAATAGTTTAACCAATAAAAGTTAATTTGATAAGAGTTCGTTCTTATCGTTTTTCTTTGCAAATAAAAGATTCTAGTATAACAACAGGTAGCATCGTAAAGCGAAAGTGGTTTTTCGTTACTGGGGTTACATTTTTTTATTTAAAAACTTTTGCTTAATAATATCGACAATAAAACTTGTAATAAATATTTTTTATACCACTTTTGTCAAACTTTTTATAAAATGTTTGATATCTTTTGCTATTAAATTTAACTATAAAAAGAATCTTGCAACATATCAAGGGCACTGGTGTGCAAAGCGTCCATTACATATTATATGAGGTACTGCCTCATTTAACCCCAGTCTGAATTTCCAAAGGTCTTCTAAGAGTTATCTAGAGCGTTTGTTTTCAACATTCAATCACATTTTGACGAAACCCTATTTCCTCAAGTTTATATTTAGATCTAAAAGCTAAGATCTGCCCGCATTGCTTTTGTTTTCAAAATCAATAGCAGCTAAGTGACGGGCCTCGCGAAGTACAGCCATGAAATACGGGTCGCTGGCGAAAGGGTCAACTCTGGCGAATTTCCCAAAAAAGGCAAGAAAAATATAAAAAAAAGAAAAACTCCCGCAGTGAAAGGCTCCGGCGACATTACGGCGCTGTTTGTCTTTATTGCGGGGTTGTTGGGTCAGGTTAGGTTCGGAAAACAATGCGATTTATGGCCGCCAGACTACGGTGCTACGAGCCTCGTAGCACCTCTACGCCGGGGTCCAAAACCCATAAATAATATCGAGGTTCCACAACACGTAACTCGCTCGTTTTAACCCCGCGGCGTTTTGGGTCTCCACTGATGTTGCTCTTTTTCTCGCTTTTTATTTTTCATTGCCATGCCGTGTGAAAATTTATTTACAAGCGTCGAACGTGTCATTGAAAGTTGCGAATGAATTTTCCGACTTTTGAATATATCTAATGATTCACGCGAATATTGTTAACCACACTTGAATTGGAGCCAAATAGCTTTTCTACATTTTACGAGCCTAGGGTGTCGATATACATATATAAAAAATATCGACCCTCCTTCGTTCGTCCACAATAAAAGAGTTGTAAAAAAATGTTTTATAGCTTCATATACTATATTCAAATTATGAAAAGAGATCTCGCGGGTGGTACGGGAGCGATGAAGGTTTTATTGCAACGTTAATTTTATGCTCGAGGTTTTGCGGAATAATTTCTCGTTATAAAACTGGTATGAGCTTTTTCAAAAAGCAGTTTTGGGTCTGCTAGTTTTTTATTTGAATAAAAATCTGGCCAGCAAGACCGATTGTTGTTCTACAGTTATAAAAGTAAACAGAAATCTTGTGTCATTTTAACAATACATATTAATGTAATAAACACGCTTATACGTCTAAAATTTTGCTAAGCAATAATGATGAATTTTTCTACGCATCGAGAGTGTCAAGAATTTTTTTTTCACCCCTACTAGTGTATATAAAATAAATAATTAACACCATTCACAATAATTATTTTTTTACTTTCTAAAGAAGCTTGTATTAAAAACCTCCTTTTAAATTTAAAAACATAAAAGTTAATTTAAACTTGCATCAAACGGAGCTACGCTAAAGTATCGACCGAGCCCTTTTGTTATATATATTTATATAATTGTTTGCATATTTAATTGGTCGTTTACTTATATAAGTTGTTAGTAACATATTTTTTTAATAAATCAAACATATTTTACTTTAATATAATAAACACAAATAAAACTTAAAAATATAATATTAAATTACCCATATAATGAATTGTTTCACTATTAAACTAGCGCAATGTATTTTTTGCATCTCAGCTAAATAATATTTCTTATTTTTCACCCCGCTTTAATTTTTTGTAGGTATATATTATATATATTATTTTATAGTAGAAGAAGCAAAAAAAAAATGTTTATATTTTAAGTTTATTATTAACCACTTCGTGGCTAAAATCTTTTTTAAAATTTGTTCTCTTTTTTTAGGTAAATAATAAATATTTATTAATTTTTTTTTTATTTATTTTAGAACATAGACTCTTAAAACAACGTTTTTCTATAATATAATAATAATAAAATTAAATAAAAGAATTAATGAATAATATGTATAATTTAATTCCATCTTTGAAAATCGAAAATTCCGCACACATTTAGAGGTTATAATGATTTTGGTCTTATACTATGTTGTTCCGAAGTCGCAATTTATTTTTTCTAAAACACACACTTATGTACGTTATATTTTTACAGCAAAATATTAAACACACTTATGTACGTTATATTATTACAGCAAAACAGTATATAAGTAGCGCAGGTTCTCTGATGGCGCGTCATTTAAAAGCTATAAAATGTGGGGCGTTCTAATTGCATCAACACTAATAGAGACGTAGGCTCTGTGTTGCAGGTCCTCTGTGGTTAGGACAAGTTTTCTAGTAGCAGCTCTAGAAGCTACAATTTCTAGAGGACACTACTTAGAGTACGTCTTAAAAATTGTAGCCTATAAGCGATGGGAGTACCGGCCAAGGGCGTAGCACTCTCATTGATCCCAATTCCTACGTTTTTTTTGCCTGTTATGGTTCATATTTTTTTGGCAAATAGATTGGAAAATAAAACTTGAAGAATTTAATTAGTTATATTTTATTCCGTTGTCAGTGTACATTTTTTTATTTGTTTGTTTGTGTGACGCGTGTCAGCCACATGTTTGAGCTTCTGCTTTATCTTGTATTTTATAATAAAACATTTAAAATTACATCATAAAAATATATTCGCGTGGATATATTGTATATTATATTGTATCAGAGATGACACTAGATGATAAAACTTTATATTACTACATCACTCGCTGTCATAATGTTCATATAAACATTTCATATTTTCTCATGTTTTACTTTGATGATTTTGAGTAACACAATAGAGTTGATAATTATTATTTGCTTTTATTTTTTTTAAACTATATTTAATTATTCTTTTAACGAAAAATTACTCCATTTTATTTATATTTTAAATCGTATTATTTTCAATAAAAATACTATTTTTGCTTTAAATAAATATAAGACATCCTCTTCAAGCTAAAGTATTTAATTCTTAAAAAATCTTTATTAAATAATATATTATATTATATATACGACTCACATGGATTTTAATTAGTCATCCTATTATTCCTCCAAGAGAGTTAAAATATCTAGGGATACTTTATTTGTAATCATAGACCAGAATTTAAATTTTATATAATAACCAATAATACTAAAATTATAAAATACTAAGGTCTATATAAAATTGAAACCCAGGTTTTTTAGTTTAATAGTTAACAACTTATACCCTTGGTCTATCGTGCTGGTATTTTAAATTTTAATAAGCTAAAAAATATAATAAGGATTTTACAGTATTTTTTTAGTGTAAATAATAAATTCTTAAAGCCTTTCTGAATTTAAAACAATGAAAAAATTGATAAAAAATATCATAATCATCTAGAAGCAAATGTTGTTTTTAATTAACGTTTTATTTTTTAAGCTAAAGGCGTGATATGATATAATGTAGCTGAGCTTTTTAAAGTATATATAAAAAAAAAATGTTTTTTATTTCATCTAAGCTTTTATCTTTACGTTTAAATATTTGTTAATAATATCTTTCCTTAAATAAATATATTATACAAAGAATATATTTTATGGAGAACTACATTTCATGATTTTACTATATTTTTTATATGACATAAAACAAGCATATGCAACCTTTCTTAATTTTTGAGCCATGTCAAAGGCTGGACCAAAAAATCATATAAAAGAAATTGATATACCATAAATTAAAAAAAAAAATTATGTTTCATTATTAAATAAAATAATTCTTTGCTATTAAGCTCTATATATATTTTATAATTAAACAAACGACATATTGATAAATCTGTGCATTTACGCTAAAATAGATCTGGGGCGGAGCAAAGCAGTAGAAGGCCGGATCTAGCCCTCGGGCCATGAACTATCCATATGCGACAAAAAGGTTTATTCATATTTTTCTAGATGGGTGCAATTTCTGATAAAATGAAGAGCAATAGTTTTTCCAAGAAAAAAAAATAATAATTGGGTATCCCGTTCTAATACATAGTATATAAAAAAACAGGCTAAAAAACAGAACTACCTTTTAAAAAACAAAGCAACAAGTTAAACAACATTCAGAACCAATTAAAATAGTTAAAATTATATTAGTAATATTTTTTTATTATGATTTTTTTTAAAAAAATAAATAGAAAGTTTAAAATATTTAGGAATATTTGAAGTCAAACAGTATAGTGCATACTGTTTGACTTCAAAGAGATTTTTATTTATATTTTGTCTATTGTTTTTATTAATAATTGTATGTCTTATATAATCGACTTAAAAAAACATTGGCTTAATCAGTTAAAAAATGTTTTCAAACTTTAGGCAAATCAATTTTTTTTGTAGTTGGAAATTAGCCTGAATTTAACTTAGTTAGAACGGGCATTATAAATAAAACAGTATAATAATAACAAAATGATAAATAAGAATCTTTCATTTAACATATGTAGGATGTGTGATAAATTATTGGTAAAATAAAAATATGTAACACTTATATCATTTGACAAATATAACAAGATTTTACAAATAAAGGGTGGCATCAGAAAATATAACTTTATTTACACATTTCTTTATTTCGATAAAATTTGCTTAATAAAACATATGTTACAAGTAAATAAATAATAAATCCCCAAAACTTAAATTTATTTTCATTCTAATTGTTAAAATATAATTTAAATATATCGCTTAATTTATTATATAAATTTCGGCATCAATCAGTTGTGGTATTTTTTTATTATATTTCAGGTCTCCGTTCCGACTTTTTTTATCGCCCTACCCGCAAAAAAGTAACTATCGAAGAAGCCCTTAATTAATAAATTTAATTTAGGGTTTAATTTTTGGGGATCGTAAAAAAATATCGCCCCAGCAATGACCATAGATATTCAAATATTAATCCCGCAAAATATTCTCCCCTCGGCGTTCGCCGCTCGCAAGGAATTGTGTAATTAAATTTGAATTAATGCCCGGCACTTGGTTTTAAATTTCAATATTGAGGTCTTGACGGGGTCTTAAAATTAATAAGTCGCCGGGGGGAATCCTGAACAGACCCCCTATTTGGCAAAGGAATTCCTTTATCGCCATAGGTGTTCACAGTTTAAATGTTGTTTAATTATTCTAACCCTAAAAATCCACACTTTATATTTACAATTAAATCAAAGAAAATAAATTTATATATTAAAATAATAAATATTATTTGAATATGAATCAGAATGTTTCAATAAGCTCTTTAATGATTACTTTATATGTATATTATAGCTACTTATTGCTGCGTGTTTTTTGTGAAACTTGTAGACAACCTTTGAAGCATATATTACCATTAAATATAACAGGCTTAAACATCAAATTAATTGGTTTATAATACGATAGAAAATTTGATGAACGGTTAGCACATATCGTATCTGTATTTAGCGTATTATCGAAACAATAACATTTAACCGTTCATAATAAGTATACATAAATTATTGGACAATTTGCCAGGCATGATAATTTTAATTATTTAATAATTTATGGACGCGCGTAAACGTGTATAATTTATATTACAATAGTAACATTTTAATATATATTATCAGTGGCATAAAATGATAAATAAAATATATACAACTAAATTAAGAGCATTAATTTAAAACATTGTTTGGGATAATATACCATCGTACTAGTATTTTATGCTTATTTTCAGTCAGTGTTTTCATTACAACGAATTTGGTTATATTATAACTTTATTTTTAATTACAGATAAAACAATTTATTTAAAGCAATCAAATTTTAGATTTTAGTATGATGTGTCACTACTTAATTAGTAGTTGTTTTTATCTATAGTAACGCAATTGTGCATTTACGTAAAAATATTCTTTAACATCATTGCATTTCCTATTCTTTTAAGCTTTTTAAATATATGCCAGAGACTGTCATTACACTTCCTATTCTTTTAAGCTTTTTAAATATATGCCAGAGACTGTCATTGCACTTCCTATTCTTTTAAGCTTTTTAATATACACTAGAGTTGTGAGAACCGGGAATAAAAACTTATTCTAAATAACTCGAATCTTTTATTATAAGCTGTGATTTTGTATTAATCATATGTGGAATTGTCAATGTTTGGTAAATAAATAATATAATTATTTAAAAAAATCAATATTAAGACTTTCCAATGTTTTCAATTATATAATATTTTTTTAGGTGGGATATAAAAGTCAAAAGTCACATACGATCTTTATTACTTAAGCTATGAATATAAAATAATACTTTATACGAATTACGACATCAAATTATACAAACGACATATATATGGAGAATAAAGCTACGCAAAAATTACTAACACTAAATCAACAAATAGACTATGAAACGTACAACTAAATAAAACTTATTTATTGACCTACAATAGCATACTGATATTTTATAGTATTTAACCTTTACAAAAATCGTAATTTGATGGCTTTATATAATATTTTGAAACTAGATACTTTGACTAATTTAATGATTTTTTTATCGTGATTTGATGACTTCATATAATATTTTATAACTAAGTAATAAGACCGCTTTTTTTAACAATTTAAAAGAAAATAAAAGCCACGCTAATATTTGTAGTATAATATATTATAATATAAGACAAGTTAAAAATATTTGTTAATGTATTTCATTGATTATAAATTATTTTCTTATTATAATTAAAAAAAAAATAGTTTTAGCAATAATTTGCAACGCTAAAACCACGTTTAAAATATAATACAATCTTGTACAATTATTGATTTTTACGGACTTGTACGCCACACGTATATAAGACGTCGTTACTAAAATTCAATCAAAGTTTTCATACCTGTCTCGAACGATCATAATCCGAACTTTTCCACACGCCAATCCCGTCGAATTTTTCCCAGTCGTAAAAGCAGAATAAAAAGTAGGAAGGAGCGACATAAAATCCGAATGAAACACATTGATGCAAAAATAAAATCTCAATTGCCGCTTGTACCATGTTTATTTTGACAGGAAGGTAGACACTTGATAAACGACGCTGAGTCAAATGAAAGTCTTTTTTTATTGCTTCGAGGCCGAGGAAGAAGAAAAAACAACAACACAACAACTTTACTAGAGCTCGTTTCGCTGAAAGTGTGTAACTTCTTTTTAACCTCTCGTCAAACGAACAATTTTCGTATATAGAGAACTTTTTTGAAAATCTATAAATAAGCAAATCTAATTTTAATTATGCTATTTTCGTATAATTCAAATTTTCTGACATTGAAAGTTAGTAGATTAAGGTGAATTGTGTACTAGTTAATTATATATTTTTAATTATTAACTGTTTTACATTAAAGTAATTGTTACATCAGAATAAAAAAGCCTGCATTTAATCTTAATGTCATTTTTATTTAGCGACATAAATTTTAAAACCTCTTGCTTACATTATCCCATTCATAAAAGTCAGATGAGCTTGCGCCTTAAAATGCACATTGTTCCGTGACAAGATTATTAGGCCATTTTTTAATTTTAACTAGTGCTTAGCAACACGCATAAATTATAAAGCCCTAGTATTCAAAAGACTAATATGTTTATTTATTTCATATATTCCGTAAATTAATAAATAAATAAACACAACTAACAACTACTGAGCAAGTAGTACAATTTCTATAATCAGTAACAATTATTTTAATAAATAGAAAATAATATTTAAACTTTAAATTACTAAGTTTCATATAAATATAATTTTTTTTCACAAAATTCATTAGTGAGATTAAGAAAAATCCTAAAAATAAAATATATGATAGTTGATTTATTACAAAAATATTAAAAATCTTTTTACAAAATACTCTGTTACGGTTAAAATATTTATTAAACCTTTGAATAGTTCGTATATGTTCCGCAATTTGAGGAAATCCAGGCTTGTTTCGCTCTTAAACAGGTCTTGTGTTTTATTGGCCCAATTATCTTGCGTAGCATTTTTTTCTCAAAGATCGGATTTCCTAATGGTCCAATTATATTAACCATATGTCAGCATAGACCTGAATGGTGTTTTATACGATTCGTCTATTACATCGTCTTCTGCTTTACTAATGTGTGTTTATATGTATGTCAGTATGTATTAATATAATTTTTTTAATAAAAATATTACTATCATGACTTGACATGCATTATATAAGAAACATTTTTATTTTAAAAACAATAGTGGTACACACTTAAAATATATGAGAACAGCTCCACATAATCTAGCTCCTTATAGCTGTCACTAAAAACATATTTTTGTTTGGAAAGTTCGTTGTAATGCTGGATGATTCGTGTAAGATAATCAAAAGCATCAGGAAAGAATAAGGAACTTGATCGCGACTCGCTAGGACATTCTAAAGCTCACAGGTGAAAGTCTTAAAAAGTCTTCTCAATGAAGCACTTTAAAAAGTTTTTTAAGACTATTTAAGACTTTTTAAGTATTTATAAAAATTCAAACGAAATGGTAAATTATACCATTGAATATAAAAAAATAAAAAGTAATTATTAATATTATATTCGATATTTATAAAATTGTCTTTACTAGCAACAAGAAAATAAAAATAAAATATTCCTATTTTTTTAATGAACTACTGCTTTCTTGTTAATCATTGAAAAAAATGTATTAGCGATAAAAGTACGATACATTAAATATTTGTTTCTTTATAATTTAATTATGATTTCCAGCATTAAACTTTATTTAAAAATATTTTAATAAAATGTATTTTTATACACGTAAAAAGTAACGCTTCAACTATGTTATATGATAATGCTTTTATTGTTATTAAATAGCTAACGTTGTTATATTTTTTATATAATAATTTTATAATAATATAATTATTTTATTTATTTATAAAAAAAAATATAATATATAAGGAGAGTGCAATGCATGGGAATTTCATTCGATGATCCTGTAAATTTGGATTTTATAGGCAATTCCTTTTTTGCAATACCCATATATGAAATCCTATCTTTATTTTATAGGTTTGCTAGAAAGCATCTCTTGATAAATGTTCTCAGCAAAAAATCAGTTTTACGACATTCGTTGATGTGTGTGCTACACTTTTTATTATACATATAAGATAACAAAAGATAATACCTTAATTTTTACTGTTGAAAAGTTATACCAAAAATAGAATACTCAGCATAATTAATTGCGTTTCCCAATCATATGTCAATGTAGAAAATTAATAAGAAATACATTTTCAATAAATGAGATAATATTAAAATATAAAATAAATTAATTTAAAGAACAATAATTCAGATTTTGAATTACAGATGTCTCTAATTTCCCTTAAAATTCAACAATTTTATTTTCTTATAAATATATAAAAGTGAGTATAATGACAACTTGAAATATTCCTGTTTTCTCAATAGGTATATTTTATCAGATTCCAATCAGGTCAGGCACGTCGAGCGTTAAGTCACAAATGGCCAAACAAAGAGTACGTCACTGACATGTTTGATATCGCTGAATTATTCGGTCACACGTAGTACGTAGCGCTACACGTAGTACGTGGCCGACGACAACCAGTGACCGATTTGACGACGCGACAACGTGAATCGTAATGGCCACGGCGGACACGACAAAGGGCCGAAACGTGCTATTATTGACCGATTGGTCAGTTCTAACTCGATGGCAAAATATTCACTTCGTTGACTGTAACAAATTTCCGAGCATTTATCATTGAGAATGATGTAAAAGTGGAGGTTTGTTTACACTGTTTCAATGTAGAGTATGGCTGCTGTGTAAAAAGCAATGTCTATTTTTTCACTAATTACTTAATAATAATAAACAGAGAGCAAGCGATATTCAAATTTATTTACTAATTTATCAATGCATAATAAAATGATTTTTTTTTTATTAAACTAACTAATAAAACATTTATACAAAAAAAATATGGGGGCAATCCAGATGTCAATATAAAAAATAGACAGTTTGCTGTTAACTGATACGTTTAAAATTCATACTGCAATAGTGCATCGGCATTCTTTTTGTAAATGCATTGTTCACGTATACAGATGTATGCGAGGGAGAAGCGATACATGTGCGTAAGAATATTCGTTGTTTCACTTGTTTTTAATAAAGCGGCAATGCGCATTTCAAGGTTTTTCGTCTGTGTCACATCCGGTTATAAAAATAAATATTTCGGCCCATTTAGCACAAAATAAATAAATAAATAATATGTTTGTAATATCACAGTAACTGGTTGTCATTTCAGTTTGCGTGTGTTTTGGATAAAAAATGGAAGCTGTGACGTTTCTTTTTCTATGACGAGTTTAACATCTGAGCACTAGTAATAAATAATCAATACGTTATCTGCAGTAACTAGTGATAAAATAATAATTTATTATAAACTTTGTATTTATTTTAATTTTTTACAAATTACACTCGCATATCAAGAATATATGCAACAAAATATTTTACTATTTTTTTAATAAATTACAAAAGTTGTAAACTAATATTATTTAAAAATTAGTTATTTATTTATTTCCCAGATTTATTTATAAAAATAAGGCCCTAAATTTACACACTAATTTTATTACATTTATTCAAAATAAATCTAAATTTTACCCTTTTCGTGCATAGTTCCTATTCAGTTGATGAACTTACTGTCTCCGCTAAATTCCCTTCTCTCTCTCTCTCTCTCTCTTAATACTTAGAAATTGGCCATTATCAGCTAATGGGACATTATAACCGTTATCTATGCGATATCTGTTTGAGTGAGTCATAATTTATGGATCTATCGGAATAGTGTTAACGCCACTACGGGGTCGTGGGGTGCGTAATCGGTTTACGGGGCGCAAAGTATACGGGGCAAATTGAACGGGACATTTGCCATTTAATATGCCATGAATATCAAAAGCAATATAATGGAGTTGGACGAGGATGTGCGTTGAAAAATTTAACGTGCGTATAAATCACGCAAATTGGATAGAAGCAAGAAAAAATACACACAACGTAAAAAACAACGTGAATGTGTTACGTATACAACACACCGCGTGGCGAAATTGTAATTGCCTTATGATTAATTTTGCACGATGGGAAATACGATGTTTTATTATTGTTTTACCGTGAATTTATTAGGTGACGTAAACGGTGGATTTTGACGTTAAAAAATGGCGCCCCTTTTGAATCCGAGCCTAATAAATTCGTCAATCTTGTTCAAAAAGAAGCGTTTGTAATATTAAAATTACAATTTTTTATACTGTATGCCAGTGACATCACTATGAATATAAAACTGATTTTAAATCTTGTCTAAATATTACTTCATGTGACGTAATACTATGAGGTCTATTCACTAGTATTGAAACAAGGTGAGTGAAATATCAAAATTACGTTGCGAATTAAAATTATTGTAAAATAACGTTAATAAATAATCAAAATAAAGGCCGTGCATAAAATTGTAGTAATAATAAGTGTTTGGTGCGAATTTTCAGTTCAATGGAACTATTATTTTTTAATAATATTATATTATTAATACCTTATAATATAAAATATAATTATTTTAATAACACCAATAAGATAATTAGCTCTCGAAACACACATATACTATATAATTTTGTCTTTTTGATATACCTAGCAAGATATGCCTTCAAACACAAATAAAAATTTTAATGTGAAAGACAATAGATCTAATATTTTACTTTAATGAATTATGTTAGCAAAAGCAAACAATTTTACGATATTGATAAGGTAATGTGAAATATAAGCTCCCATTATTCCTGAATTAAAGTGAACATGTCAAACTAACCCTATTATGTTGCTGTTTTGTAGCTAACAGTTTGTTATATATTATGCTGCTGAGAAGTTTAGATCTAGCAAAACTGTGCAATGTAACACAATGGACTGAAAGGCATTGAATACATATATGACTCAACGATTTTTATGGCATATTTGTGGGTACGTGTTTATTATTTAACTTTCAATTCGCCATTATAAAAAATAGGTTTCATTGACATAAAAAATATGTGTATTGACGTGGTTGAATAAGTGCGAAATATTTGTATATGTTTTTAAGAAACCCAACAAAAATTTGAGCATAACATAAATATTTAATATTATACAACAGAGGCTTTTAAATGAATATGTATATAATAAACAGATAAACGTATTTTTAAATTGTTTAAACAAGATACAAGAATTTCAATTTTAAAATATTTATTTATTTTCTTACATTGGTAAGTAAGCTTTTATTAAAAAGAGCTTAGATTTATAATAATATGAAGATTTCTAAGCTTATAATAAGATTTACTTGCAAACACAAAGCTTCTAAACAGCTACAAATGTTCGACAAATACAATTAGGGAATATTATATAATATTACGTAATAGTTTATAAAGAGAATGTATTATTACAGCTTTGGTTTGTTGTTATATTCAAAGAACTAAAGGCATTAGTTAAAATAAATTAAAATTAACTAGTTAATTAAATTAGCCGTTTTTTGAGTTTGCTTAAAATTTAACTTATAAATGTCAAAAGTAATTGAAATATTATATGATATTATATTAGAGGTTGTATTAGAATACGCAGTCTATGTTTTTTAGAGTTCGGCAAATTTTTTTAGAAAGGGCCAGATTGTAAAAATTTTAGGCTCGGCGGGCCAGGTACCAAACTGAAAAATATTTATGTATTGTAGATGAGTATTTCTATTAAGAAACTAGACTTAACATACATACTTCTTACAGGAAGTAATATTTTTACATAATATTTATACAATTCTTTAATAATACAAAAAAAATATCAGTTATATCAGTAAAAAATAAAAAATACCGCTACGTTACAGCGCATAATTTTACTTGTTTTTAATTAATTTATGTAAAAAACAATATTAAGCCCGCGGGCCGGATTGAAAACAGGTGACGGGCCGGATTTGGCCCGCGGGCCGTAATTTGCCGACCCCTGCTTTAGAGGCATATTTTTTGATAACTTTAGTTTTTTAATTAAGTACAGAATTTCAGAATTTTTTTACAGTTTTAACAGGATTAATAATTTATGTAATTATTTTTATTATTTATATTTTTATGTTTATTTTTGTTTGTTTTATTTTTTATTATTCTTTTGCAAGCAAGAAAATAGTTATATAAACCAGAATTTCATGGTAAATTGTGATATATATAAATTTTAATTATTGTAGTAAACGTTTATATATAGTAAAAAATATTTTTAATTATTTATCACGATATTCGTATGTAAGATAAGGAAAATCTATAAAAACTGAAATGATCGATCATTTTTAAAATTATATAATGATTTAAAAAAAAAATGAATAAGAATAACATATTACTAAGCTAAATTTTTTCATTATCAATTACCACAAGAATAATTAGAATGATAATCGCTATGATTAAGTTTATAAATCCTAATCGACTTGTCAAATCTTATGTAAGTATTTAGTAGTTATTTCTAGGAGTCGTCCGTAAAAATATTTTTTTTTTGATTTGTTACCATTTATTAAAAAATAAAACTTTGTCGCGTTTTAAACATTTTTTTTACAATACCTAGAGATTAACATCGAGCTAAATATTATTCATACTAATTTTCTAATATAGTCAAAAATTAAAAGTATGTATGAATTCATTTATAAACCACATTTCAATTAAGACTCTCAAAAATGTTATTTATGGTAATAAATCTTTTGAAGAGCTTTCAATAAAAAATATAATTAAGCTTAAATAGCTTATAAAAAATAGGTTTCTAACTTGAATTTATTACTTTAAGTGAATTGCTTAGGTACATGTGAATTACATAAATTGTTTTCTTTTTTATTTATATTAACATAAGCATGATTGTAGTATATAGTTAGGTTTCGTTATTTTCAGTCTTCTGGTTAGATTATTACAGACAAATTATTCAAATATTTTTGAAATTACTAGTAACAGTAAATTAGATATGTGAGATGTTGAAGCTTCAGTGGGGTTGGATGGTTTTGGGAGAATGATCACTTCTGCAATTTTTTATAGCGAATGTAGCGAATGTAGCTATTATTACATATTTTTGCTTATCCCTTTATATTCGCAAAGCCTTGTTACATTATATATAACCTTCCATTTTTGCCAATTCGTATATTTACTGTTTCTTATATTTGAACGTCCATGACACAGACCAATTGCACTCACACCACCCAATTTATTAAATTAAAACCTCAAAATTTACGGTCGCGCCAAAACACTGCGGTTGATAAATACACCCAGCGATGGTAACAAGCTTAATCCAAAATCAAACAATTTTGCAAACTACCATGGAGCAGAGAGAGAGACAGCAGAGACAACAATGTAATGAACTAACAGCGGAGCCCAGTATAAATTTATTTCACTCTGTTTACCTAAAACACATTCGCACTCACACACATGCAGCGCCCAGTCGAGACATAGTTTTCCATCTCGAAACACTTTAAACTTAAAGTGAGTTAGTTTTGATTCAATTTGCATGCCGTTAAGGAGATGTATGGTCATGACAATGGAAGTCCCGCTTCGGAAGCGGACGGGAAAAACGCTTCAAACTCACTTTTTGTAATTTTTTTTTTGCTAGTGGATCGTAAAATTCCCAGCTGGATGCTGCTGCTACTGCTGCTGCATATAATAATATAAATAACGCTCTGCGATAATATCTATCGTTATAATTCATGATAACTACGTATGGTGGAGCCGCCAGCTAGTGCAGTGTTATATGGCGTTCATAACTGCTCGATATTATGAATGTAACCGACAAAGTTTTTGGACTGGCCATACGGAGATTTTATTACTGTGTTATGTACTTTTTAGTTTCACTTCACATTTATTTATTTATTTTTAAAATAAATTTTATAAATAGTATTGTATATTTGTGTACAAGATATTTAGACCGCTCTTAAAATGATAGTAGGTATAACATTATTTAACTATCGTAGATAATTCTAGCTTAGTTATAAACATTACTGTACATGAAATTTTCCCCTTATTCAAAGTTAAGACTACAATCCTGTATTTGTCACATATTCTATTTTGCCTAAAAATAAGCAAACGCGTTGAGCTGAGCTTACATTATATTTTATCCTAAGCTCGATGATACGCAATCAAAGATTTTAGTAGTAGATTATAGTATGTTATAGTAATTGCAAAATACTAATAGTAAAGCATTGTTTAGGAAGGATCAGTATTTTATTTAGTTATAATAAACTTTGAGGAAAGTGTTTTTTAGTAGGTTATTTAATAAAATTTGGCTCAAGTACAGATACTTTTTAATCATTGTATATAAAATACTTTCTAAGGTATTTAAAATGCGCTTTAAAATTCTTCGCGTTAAATTTAATGCACATTATGCGATTAAAAAAGCACAAAAGCTTCTTCGAGCCGAGCAACAATGGGCCTAGCGGTAAAACAGAGTTTCGCAACTCGCCTGGGTAATTTTAACTCTATTTTTCTTTACTCTATGAAGACAAAAATAAATTTACAAAAAAACAATACACGTTTGCATTATACGACCCAGAGCATTGTTTGTTGCCAAACGAAAACTTTTACTAAGCACAAAAAGTGAGCGAACTTTCTTTAGCGAACTGCAACGATAAGTTGATTCGCTCCCAAGTTTGTTTCGTTTCCTCTCTGAATAGTTGGGCCTTTTCTTTTGGAGCATTCGAAGACAACGAACAGCGCTTTATAAAAAATTCTAAATTTTGCATACAACATGACATCTGTCCATAGAATAAATTTGGAACCATTAACCCAAAAGACCCTTATCCATAGAATTTATAAATGAATACTATATTGTAATAGTTTATTATATGAATTTTATGATAATACTTTTACAACGATAAAGTAAAAATATTAAAGTCCAATAAAAAGCTAACTGTTACTCCAAATGTTATATCGCAAAAAAATATATATATATATAATGGTATGTTCTCATTCATGTTAACCAAACAGCTCGTTTTACTGCGCCACAAAAAGAAAAGTCGTCACGTACGCGCCATTGAGGTAATCCTCCATTAATGTTTTTTTTAAACATATATACGATGAAAAGCACTTGTATTTGTAAACTTATGTATATAGATGTTTGTACTTTTAATATATAAATTAATTTTTTTGACTATGTATGTTTACAAACAATTTAATTTAAATATTTTTAACAGCTTCTAGAATTGTTATATAAATAGTAATTTTTATTTTATTATTTTCTCAAGGCACTAGCAAATACTTTTTTTTATATTACAACTAAAAAAATTCTGAATTTTATTAGCCATAAAATGGAAGCGTTCTTGAACTTTATATTTATATGTATTATATATATACAAATTTATTTTTATAGTTTCTCTTCGACTAGACACTATAAACTTAATGACAAGTTTAGAAGTTTTTAAAAAAAAAAGTAAATATTTTAACGTTTATGTTTTAAATGTTTTATTAGAAAGTTCTAATTATACACAGTAAATCCAAACAGTAATAAAGGTTATTTTTAACTTCTATTACTTGTATATTTAAAATCGTGCTATTTAATATGTAATGTAAAATTAAAGTTAATGTACATATAGCATATAAAACTAGTGTCGTGTATTGATAATCAATAAATATTACTAATAATATATATTACATACAAGATGCGTGAGAATAATTTTGTTGTATTTTATTAAAAAAATATGGATTTATTATTATTATTTTAATCCAAAATAATTTTATAAAAACATTTTATTATTTTTTTAAAATAAAATTGTAACATATATGTATATATGTTTTTATAATTTATACATATGTACAATAGTTCGATCTGAAATATTATCATAAAATACTTTAATAAATAAATTTTTATTTGTTTTTATATTGCGTTTTGAAGTTGATCTTTATTATTATTGGGATTGTTTTTCGACATTATATTTATTTATATATAATGTGTAAGCAAATACAAACAAATTTTCAATTTATATTTTTTAATTAATTAAGCGTTTATAATCAAGTTTATTATCCAGCTAAAATGTAATGAAATCCTAATTATAACTGATAGACGTCAAATTTAATTTTTAATTAAAAATTTACATTTTATTTATAATAAAATATAATGCTTTATGTTTACTTAATGGATATTGATTAAAATACTAAAAGCTTCAGTATTTAAAGAAATAGATAAAAACAGTCGCTTCATTTAGAATGTTTAATTTAAAATTCTTTAATAAAAAAGTATATTTATAACACCTATCTTTTAAATATAAATAATATTTAAAAATTAAGTTAAATATGAAAAATAATACATATCAAACCTATGTTTATAACCAGAAAACTGTTTTAAAAAAATTAAATATCGATTAATATTTAACATACCAATATTTATATCAAAAACGATAAAATATATCACTTTAAATTCACACACGCGTATACATTTAGAGGGGCGCAGACCTTAGGCGACGCGTCATCTCGTTGTGGGGTGTGTCGTGTATGCATGAGTATGCAGTTAAACATTAAATAATAATATTGCATTACACTCATAATAAAATCATAAAAAAATATATACATAGCGCATGAGCTAAGAGTTATTAATGTAATGCAGGTATCGATACCCAAAGTGAGTAATGAGAATGTCTGGGTGAGTTGTAGCGAGGTGCAGCAAGTCGTTGAGTGAATGGTCAAAACTCTGGTCCGAAATAAAATGCTTGATAAAGTAATAATGTCTAAAGCATTGCTATAGTCTCAGTCATGAAATAGAGTAATGGACAAATCAAGTTTTTTAGAGTCCACATCATTTATATTCTGCGGCTCTGACGAATTCTGTGTAGGAATATTTTAAATTAAATAAATTACCTTCTCTTAGCAAAGTCATTGTTTTATTTAAATTACATATATTGCGCAAATATAATATACTAAATATAAAAGGTCATCAGCCACAATGACATATTATCCATAAATAATTAAATTGCTTGTTGCCAAGTCGGTCTGAATTATTTTAACGTGCCAATGAGATTGAGACACTGAACTATCATTATTACAGTAGGACACTTGTTGTTAAAAAGACTAGTAGTTGTTTTTTTATTATTGTTAATAAACTCACGACAGGTTTAAATCTAGTGCTTCTGTAATAACGATTTTGTATACATATGTTAAGGGCTATTTTACAGAAATTATAGATAAAAGTTATAAAAAAATAAACATTTTTTGTACTTTATTGATGGACAAGCTCGAGTAGTATCTCACATTTATTCTTCGCATATTTTAAAATGCTTTTAAGATTATATTCTCTCGACTCTACAAATCGCCAGGCAAAATCATCTCCGAGAGCGATTATTTAAATATGTAGGCAAAATTTTATATCGAACCGCTATTTGCTGTAAGGGTGAAACACATGCGACTGCCGTTATCACGCGATTATTTAAAACCCATAGTCTTAAAAAAAACATTACGCTCGTGGATGCTTCATCCCATCTCGTTAATATTGGATGAGGTGGTTGGGTCGAGTGGATGATATTCAAATTTCGCACCCTATCTCGGCGTTATCTTTCATTCGAATTGGACGCTGGTAAGTATCGGAAGGGCGAGCTGTGCGTATAAATGCGGTCGCCGAAATTACGTGACTAGGAACAGATGTCGGGTTAGAATCAGTGGAAGAGAATACTATCATTTCGGATTTTACAAAAAAAATCTATTAAGTGCAAATATAAACATATTTTCAAAATGTTGCAAAAAGTCGCAAAGCATTTCTCTCGCAACAATGTTGAGCTTACAGTGTCTCTTAAATACAATTTCATACTCTGACCATCGAAAATCGACTACTTTTAACCATCGCTAAGTGTCACAAGGATTTTGCATTTGATAAATTTTACTTGTCTTTTAAATAATTTTTTTTGGTAATCTTAAATATAGCTTAAATTTTTTTTTTATTACTTAAATACCCTAATATAAATTTTACAAATCACATGCGTCACTTTTATATGCGTTTTAAAAGGATAATAGATAATTATTTTAAAATCAATATATTGTTAAGCATATGATCACATCATTTTATATATTTTAAATCTAGGCTTTATAAATCACTGCCCCTTATAAAATGGCATCATGTGTTACTAAACACGTCTTTGGAATTACTTTGACATTGAAACCTTTTCTTGAAATAAGTAGATAAAATATGTTGAGCAAACCTTAATATTCAAGAGTAGGTTTCAGAGATAAGTGATTAAGCTGCCGTCGTCTCTCGAGCAGCATTAAACATATACCTACATACACACCCGCGCCATCTGTGCGAAATCATAAACCGGTGACAATCGTGCAGATTTCGAAACTCCGTCTTAATTGCAGCAGCTTGCAAGAGTTCGGCAGCAGCAGCCAGCCAGGCCACTCATTATCGAGATTACTTCTTGTAATCAACAGAGAGTCGCTAGCTGCTCTCTGAGGCTTAATGGAAGCTGTCGTCCGCGAATGGACCAATTTCGGGATCCGTTATTCCGTTTTGAATTTCTTCCGAGGAGCAAACAAGCAAACAACCGCGCCAACGATATTCTTAATTTCCAGTTATAACGCCGCTCAAGGGTCCGTGTAATCAGGGACTGAAATTGAAAACTATGAAAACCTACAGAGATTGTGTTGTATTTAACAATTAAAGTTGTAACTGGGCGATAGCCCTGTAATGATTATATAATAAGCGAATTAATGTTTATTAAGACAATAAAAAAACAATAAATGTCTATTATGTCTAGAGGCTGCATAATTTATATCTATAAAGACCAGCGATTTATTATCACAAAAATAGTGAAATTTATGAATAAAAATGTATATAGTTTTGAATATCGCTTAAGGAATTAATAAATTTACTTTTTTAATCAAATAAAATAAATGTTAAATATTGTACATGGGACATTTTGTGTAATGGATTGTTGACTTTATAATCTAGAGAGAGACCAACAATTTTTTTTACCAAAAATAATCATTTTGTGTAAAAAATACAAAATATCATGTACATGGACATGTATGTCAAACACAGGAAATGCGGGAGATTCGGTTAAACGTTCCATAATTTTGACATATTCGTTTGAAGATTCCAAGAAATGCGAAGTGAAAATATGCCATGGTAAATATCATTACCACCATAACATGTGAATTTATATTTTATTTTGTAAATATATGTGCATGTGCAGGAAAAATATTTTTTTTATTATAATATTTTCTACAGCTGTATCTGTATCTTTATTTATTTAGAACCGTCAAACTTATTTTTTCTACGTGACATTTTTAAGCATACTAATTAATCATGTTGTTGTGACTTATATGTATAGTTATATTACTCTATATTTATGTGGTTATTAAACATCTTCTTATTTTCTTAATAAAAGTCGAATTATTCAAAAAAAAGATTAAAAATAATTTTTAATGAATTATTTACATTTTTTAAATCATATTTTTCGTTATATTTTTTGCTTAAATACAGCAATATATTTTTGCAACTATTTAAGATGTATAAATTTTGTATACAAAAAGCGAAACATAATGCAAATAACTTATAATATCGTTCACATATAAATAAAATAGATTATGGTTACAAAAAAAAATAACAACCCTGTAGTTGCAGAAAAACTATTTGATTAAAGTCACAAATTTCACAAAACCGAAAATGTAATTCCAAAAAAAATACCCAATATGATTTTTTTTGAGATATTAGAATTTTATCAAACGCTTTTTTTAATTTAAAAATATTGTGTCAAATTGGAAAATTTATTCCGTAAAGTTAATAAAGTTAGGTGTGTAAAAATAAATTTACAGTAATAAAAATGCTTTTATTTGGGTATGATTTAATTACGTTAATTTGACAATGATTTTTACAGTTTGCATTGTGCTATAAAACTTTTTAGAAAATACATAGTTGTCAGTTTAATAATTAAAAAAAAACTTATTTGCCAGTACCATTTTTACTGATTTTATAGTCCATTTTATGAATATTTTTAATTAAATTTTTTAATAATTCTAGATTATTTAATTTTATATAATTTAAGCATATTGCATTTTTATTAAAATTATATTAACTTATATTATTATTATCACAGGCAAATAAAAAATATGTTTTACATACCAATGAGATAATAATTATTAACTTAGGGCAGTTATAAATTCTTTTGATTATACAGCTTCAATATAACTGCACATGTATGTAATTAAAGTATCAATGAATTGTCAAGAAAAAAGAAAGTAACGATTTAAGAAGCTAGATAAAGTTTTTGCAGATAGCACATTTTTAATTTTATACTAGAAAAAAAACTGCAATCAAACATAATGCAATCCCATAATTGCCAGCAGATTTCATATGTTTTTAAAACTATTTTTGTCAAATTAAAATCTTTTAGTCTCAAAAAAACTAACATTACACAATAAAAAGTTAAAAAATTGCATAGTTTTCATATAACTATTATTCAATTTAATTATAAAAAATAATCCTTACACTTTATGGCAAATATTTAACAATTTTCATTGATTTTTTTGCACTTTTTCATGGATATATAAACCAATCTGAATTGTTTAAATCTAATAAATATATACTTTAAGATTAAGTTATTTTTTATAAAAAATATTTAAACCTATATTATCATAATATGCAAATAACAATTTTATAAGTCTGTGGGATGATAAATATTTACAATTATAAACTATTTAGAATAACATTAAGATTAAGTACATATCTAATTGAATTATCAATGAATAGTGAAGAAAGCAGAAACTATTTATTACATTTACTATTTACTACTCTTTAAAACTTTCTGCATCTCAATTCAACATACAGCAAACACGCACATCCAATTATCTTGTAGGCGAGAAAAGGTAAAGGTAGTATAAAGGGGGATTTTTGTTTTTGCAATCACTACGCTTTTTTCTAATTGCATCGTAGTACAAATCATCTTGTGTGGCCAACATATATACATCATTCAACAAGATACGATAAAAAAATATTATTTAGTTTTCTCCAGAGTTAAAATTAGCTCAATTGTCAACTTTTACGGCCATTTGTGAATTATAATTTTAAAACTAATACATGTTATAAAGATAAGCATCCTTTAAAAAAGTAATCTCTCAAGTTTAAGCAGTCAACTGGGAGTGTTTTTGTATATCAAGTATTGTTAGATATATGTACATAGCTTCTTTACAAAAATGAATACATTTTTATGTAATATACGTTTGATTAAATTAAATTTTTAATTAAAATATTGCTTGCATAATTCAGGATGCATTCCGTCGCTTTTTGCGGATCTAGAACGCTTGGTAGTTAATTACATAGCATATGAAAATTTTCAGCGCACATTTTACTGACGATATGTTAGGAATTTGACTCCGCTCCCGAAAACCTCACCGCCGAGATATTACAAAAGCTCCAGATTGAATTAGAAGGGTCTTTCTCTTTGATCTTCCTTGCAAGACGTTAAAATTTTCAACCCTATATTTATTAAACCGATGCTGGCATTTATTAATTTCGAATACATACGCTCTAATAATAGATGCATACAAAAAAAGTATTAAACCAGTGAAATAGAGACACAGCTATGAGTGATATTATTTTAAATATATACATATTTAAAAATAAGCAAAATATAGCTAAGCAATTAAGAGAACATGGTCTAAAAAACCTTATTGTATAAATGTATTGCTTACTTAAAAACCTAAGATTATATTAAACACAAAAATATCGTTTAACCGGTTTTAAAATTAATTTTTATTTAAAAATATATCCTTAAATAAGCGTATTGTAAAAATATACGTAAATTTTGTTTATTTAACTATATTTATTTTGCAACCCTTCTTAAAAAAATATTTGTCAATGTTATATACAATATAATATATACAACTAAAAAACTGTTTCAGTTTAAGAGTTTTTGCTGAAAATTTACCATATATTTAACAAAATAACATGTGTTATAATTTCTAAAATATTTCTTTGCGTGCTTTTACTCAGCTTTTATAATAAAATATGACGTCCGAATCCCTATTTAATATTAAAACCCTCACAAGAATCTGTACGCTAGTCTGATTAAATTCAAATCAATAAATCATTTTAATACGTCTTGTTTCGGTCGCTATTAACATTTCCGCAAAGATACGATCGCATTATGGAGGCATATTGCAAAGATCGTGTCTTTATTCCTCTGCCGGGAAAACAGGCGACCTTTCATCTTTATTTATTGATCAAACATGTAATAAAACGTTGCGTTACATAATATATGTACGTGGTGTATAAATAATGCGAGAAAATAAAATATAACCTCGCTCGGCGGCTAAATAATGTTTGAAAGCAATTTATACCGAGCGCCGGTATAAAATATAATGTACCATGGAGTGTCCCGTAAAAATATACGTATAGGAGTTTCATAGAATCTATATACAAACGTTATTAAAGTTAGATCAGGTTATACCATAGTTAATGAAATTTACTTGTGTTAAACTAAAAAGTTTGTTACAATTAAATAATAATAACAAAGCAGTAATAATGTAATAATAACATATAAATTGAATTATGTGGCGAAAAAATTAAAACAACTTTAAGATTAACGTTATTTTAAAATTGATTATAAAGTTCTTGTAATTTAAACTAATTTAATGGCAAAATAACTAGTATGTGATTACATAAATGAAGGATTAAAATATATTTAATTTATAACTCGTGAAATAAATTTATATTCAAGAAAGCAAATATTTTATATATATCTTAGTCTTAAATAAAAAAGAAAATTAATTAGCTCACAATAACAAATGTTTCTTTATGTAAACTTTCTTTAATAAAGATCAATATATATTTTTTATTTGAGACCAAAACCAAACTAATATTATTTTTGTGTTAATATACAAACCAAAACTAAAAATATTTATTTGTATAACATTTGATAAACATAAACCTAACCTAACATAACCAATCCTAATATTTTTTAATCCTAATATAAAGAAAGAGATATTTTTTAATTCATAAAATTAAATTTAATATAATCTTAATTTATATATTTTTTACATATTCTACACCCTAACATATATTAACTAATTTTTATATTACACATTTTTTGAATAAATTAATATATATTTATATAAATAAAAAAATAATTTTTAATGTATCGAACTTTACTGAATTGTGTTTGTGGATTTTTTTAAATTTATATAAACATATAGTTGGGCTATGTTAGGCAAGGTGTATGTAAACCTAGCCTAACATTACCTAACAAACAATGTTTTGATATAAATTAAAATTTTGTTATATGTTTGCTTAGGTATGCTGAAAAAATTTGTGTCCCTGAATTTATAAAATTCAGTACACGTTTATCTAAATTAATATACTATTTTAACATATTTGTCCTACCAAAAAATGTTTAATGTGTATTTAAAAAGTTCGGCTACTGTGTATCTTATTTTATAAAATAAATACAAGTTTAACTTAGTTTGTAAAACTTTTTTTTTATAAATTTTACTATGTAGCATTTATTTTTTTTAAATCAATATAAATAAATAACTATTTATTTTTGAAAGGCCGCAAGTAAAAGTAAGATGAAGTAGAGCGTTAAAGATTATGGATTACTTCTGTTACTTATAATCTATTATTATACCACCTTTTTTAAATACTGTTATAATTTCAAGTCAGATTCTTAAATTCAAGTGTTTTAACATTTATTTATTTTTTACTCAAAATATTTTTTTTTTTTTAAACAAATTTTTGGTTCAAAAGTGCAACTAGAAAACAATCAAAAAATTTAAATAACCTATTAAAAGAATTAAAATAAAAATTTAAAGAAGTTAAAAAAATAGCAAACGCTAAAATCTTTTTTTCTAACTTATTTGGGACACTTTCATATCTTTTTTTTTTTTTAGTACTTAGAATCCTTTTAACAAATCTAAAATACAAAATATTATTTCCTTATAAAAGATTGCTTTATACAAAGTATTCAATAAAAAAATAATAAAACAACAAAGTAATATTTAAATAGATAATATTTCTCAACTTTCTACTTAGATACTAAAATACAATACAAAATGTTGATCCCTTATAAATTATTACTTTTTAAAAAGTATTTAATCAAAAAATAATAAAACAACAAGGTTATAATAAAATAAATATTGTTTCTTTCTTTTTTGAAGATTTTTGTTATCTGATTTGCATTTTAAAAATAAATTGCGCTTGAAGTGATTTTATGTAAAAAAAATTAATCATTGTATTTCAATAATTAATAAAAACTTTTTACTTTTCACATTAATTAAAAAGTATTTCACACCTTTATTGTTCTTAAATTTACGTTTTAGATCATTAATGAATTAAAAAAAAGTGCTAATATTTTTTTATTTATTTTTAAATTTTCTAACAAAAATGGTATATTTTGTGGAAATTAAGAGACACATATTTTTTAGTAATTTAGCTTTGACGGTGCTTTGTAGACTTAATGTTTCTATGTCAGTTATTTACAGATTTTTACTAGTAAATAACATTATTAAGTATATAACATAACTACCTTTGTATTAAATTATGTCGTTTGAACTCCCTAGAGTTTCGCTATCGTACTAAAAAGAAAGCGAAAGCTCAAGCGCTTAATAAGACAGATCTCTGCCGTCTCGATCGTTTTCACAAAGAGCGTTTGCCTTCAAGGGGGCTTCTCGTTAGATTTTCCAGACAATTTCCACGCATCACTCATGGACTAATATAGATTTTTCACAAGTCAAGCCTTCGGTATTAACATACGTAATACTTGGATTTAGCACAACTTAAGAACCGTAACGGGTAGATCCTCTCGTTGCCAGCTAGACGGAGGAGGATCTTTAGAGGCTTAAGCGGGTATGTTTGTAATGCAGTGAACAAAACGCGATACCTAAACCGAGATTGTACTTTACTACATATATTATTGCAAAGATAAGTATAAAATACATCAAACGTTAAATATTAATAAAATAAAATATTTAATAATGATTTGGTACCAAAATACAGTACTACCTTGATTTTTTTTCATCAACAGCGATTAAAATAAAATTCAAGTAGTGCAATTATTTGTCTAGTATTTATTCTATTAAGAAAATAGAATTATGAACTTTTGAATAAGCAACTTTATACGTTGGTTATCACAGCTTCCAATCGATGTATTATATCAAACATATTACATACGAGAATTTTTCATGCATAGATTCATCAGTGGTATCAGAATATCGAAAACGTAATATACGAAGAAGCATTAAGGATATGTGTTTTTTTCTCTTCAATATTTTTTATTACCCTCGGGGTGTATGTAGAAAATTCTTTGAACCCGTCCCGCCGGCCCTCTGATGTATTGCCAACTTTTCAATGGTGTACGAAACGCTACCAATAAAACCATGGAAATGTAATAACGTAACGCAATACACTTAGACACACTTCCTGTGTCTGCCACCCTTTCTACGTATCTCTTCTAACAAACAGCTTTTAAGATAAATATAAAATATCGTGAGCGTAATGCGTTTTTCATCTTGCTCATCTGCTGCTGGATTCGCAGACTTGGAGATAAACAACGACTAGGTTTTGTAACACATCGTCTACAAGCTTTTGTGTGTTGTGCAAAAGACAGGCTGTAAAAATATATTGGTTTTAATATTCTATTTTAAAAGCCAGGAATGAGATAATTTAAAAAGTCCATCAGTTAATTTTTAATTGAGAAACTTTATCACAAACTTATTATAACTTTGAATGTTCTAAAATATAAACTTTAGGGGTTCCGTATATTAAATCTAATAATAAAACGAATATATAAACATAATTATATGAATATTTACCGAAGAGGGGGATTTTTTGCCCCCCTCCCCTTAAATCAAGATACTTATTGTTTTCATCTTACAAGCGCTTTAATAAAAAATAAAGTATTGCTGAATTTACAGCTGTTTATAGTAGGTCAGTTACGCAGAAGCGTTATAATATAAAATATATATTTAAGCAAAATAACAATAAATCTTATTACATCTCTAAATCGTTGCAATTGGTATAATATTGTATGAAGGCAAAGCAAAATACCTCTTCCATCTTAACTAGAGTATACAAGCACGTAGCTAACATATACATTTATAGTAACTAAACTTTGGATAGACGAGAGTTCATCTAAATTTATACCTAGCCAAGCATCAAGACCGAGAAAGCTGCCGCTTCTCTCTTTACGTAAATCCTGGCCATCTTGAAAAGTCTAAAATACAGAGTTAAACTAAATCTTTGGATGCGACTGATCTATCTGCGTTTAATTATACAAATTAATATAATACTAAAAATAATTTAAAATTCAAAAAAATATATTAAAATAAATGTCATGGTTGGCACAATCATTTTTTTAATAAAATTTTAAATTTTACTCGTATATTATATTTTACTGCTCTTATGTAATGATAATAAACATGTTACGTTATAATACAATAATTCAGTAGCTTTACTCGTTTATGAATGGATAAGAAATATACGATATAACAAAAATTACTAACTCTTAACAAAGCTAGCTATATATAATCTTATATATTATTTTATGGTTACAAAAATAATACTAGAATATTCGCTTGAAATTATTAAAAACTAAGGTTAAATAATCTCTCGAGTTCTTAAAACTAATTTAAATATTTACGCTACTAATAATAAATTTGTTTATGTGAATATTTTATAAAATTATAAAAATAGGTATAATATGCAAATTTTTATTTTATTTAAATCTGCAAACAATATGCAAATAACAAAAAAATGTTACGTTTTAATTTTTCGGGGTATACCAAAACCCTAAATTATAACGTGTTGTTTAATTAAATTTACAAAATTAAAGCATTGAAATAATGTTAAACGAATAATAATAAACCTATATGTATGTTACAGTTAATGTATATCACCAGAGAATACAATTTTTTAGTACAATCATATCTAAATACATTTTAACTAGTAGATATATATTTTTACTGGCGAAAATATAATTTTACTAATAGGGGACAGTGACATTATATGCTGCTTTCTATCGATAAAAATTAGTTTGATAGTTGCAAAACGTCGAATGGCTATTCAAACCTAACTTAATTATTTTATTTGTGTAAAGCTCAAAGTGTATCCACACCTAACATTAACAAATTAAACTTACAAAAATTATTGATTTTTTATCAAGACTACAATTTTCCGAACCACAATATGATTTCAATGTAAGATGCACAAATAATTAAATTAAAGATTTATGGCTATTAAAATTGAAACGACCTTTTAACTTATATTTGAAAACTTTTAATTTCGAAGATCGATTAGTGTGCTAATTTAGAATGTAAAATAAAATTTAAAACTAATAATAATGTGTGTTAAAATATTAATATTTAAATTAATTAAGGCTAATAGAAATGAAGACATAACAAATAGAAGCAAAGCTGTTTCTAGATATGAGGTCGCAATCGGTAATTTGGAATAATCAGACGGATGTTTCTTGCTTAGCCATTTATTATATAAGATCAACCTAAATATAAATAATAAAAAATATCTTTATAAATATAATTTATATTAAATCTAACAACATACATAAATCTCAAACGTAACCATATGTAAACGAGCAAACAAATACACGCAATATTTTTTTATCTCCTGAGTGGCGGAAATTGACTTAACATAACACGTCGTAACGAAAACCTTATTACTCGTCTTGTGTCGCACAGCATAATGGTAGTAACAGAAACGACCGGCTCAAAGTGGATGTTCAACGTTCGCGTACACAAAAGGCCTCAAAAACCGCAAGATATTCGGCGTGATAGACGACGCGAACATTCTTGAATCTTAGGAAGCGATCTCGGCTTCCGATTTTCCACTGGAAAATTCGAAGATTCAGTTTTCTCCTCAAGTGTTCAAGTAGATAAGGCTTAGCGGGTATCGCAAACTTTACGCTCCATTGCTCACGTGTACCTACCCACCGCTGCTGGATAAGCGGGACCGAGGCGAATCCAAATTTATTTATTGTCCCTCTTATACAAATGTTCGTATATGATACGAATAAGTAAGCATAAGAATTTATTTGGTTTTAGTAATATATTTTTACCTTGAAACCTAATATTTGACTTGTTGACAAAGCAAAAGTTTATTAATATTTTAAGATAGATTAAAAAAAACATTGTTTTATATTAAATATAGAGATTTACTTATATTTAGTTTCTTTGAAATACTATATGCTTCATATTTTGATGTACTTTATGTGTGTTTTATAGTAATAACAGGATTGCTTAGAAATGAGACAAAATTATTTTTCACGTATTAGTAATGAGCCGACATATGTACTTTGTCGTAGTTATTTTGGTGTAACATTGTTTGACAGGTCAGATTGGATTAGACCGAATATGCTGTCTCTCGGAGTCAATCAATCTCTGACAGTTAATCAGTTTTGAAAGCTAATCGGCAAGCATCCATGATGATTACTAATAATCAAATATTTGCATTTAAATGAACATTCTGGGCTGGGAATTGAGATTTTATTTTGATTTTTGAGAGGACTGGAGCAATTGTGTATTTAAACAGGTTAGCACTTTGGTAAGTGTACTGTAATTTTACAGGATAATAGTAGTAAAATTCATTAAAATCTGCTTATTTAAGAGCAAATATCTACGTGAATTAAATAAATTAAGCACATGTTGTTTGTGTTTTATATAATTTAATAAGCGACGCGAATAACGTTGTAATACGTAAAAACGTAAATAGTCAACTTTACAGGAAGTGAAAAATTAATTTAGAGATTTACATATGTTAATTTTTGAATTTTTATAATATTATATTTCACAATTTATTCTTTAGAAAGTTTTTTTATACTCAACTAGTATCTATATAACACAATATTGGATTTTGTCAAGAATCAATATTTTCAATTGCGGAATAACGAAAATTATGATTTTGTAACGTTGTTCCACTGTTTGACAGCAAGTATCTATAATTCATTTATAACGTTTGTCGAAAACTTATTTACTAATACCTAATTTTTAAATTGTGTATTAGTAGATAAGTATAACCAACATTTTTTTGCTATATTCTATTATTTCAACCGGCCGGCGGTTTTATCTTTGCTTTGGTGATCTGAAAAACCGCTCCGATACGAATAAATTACGCATGGCAATCGGTAGGATGCAAAATGATGATTCGATATTCAATTTTTTATTAATTGTTTTTGTAAAGTAGCAAAAGCTGCTGTTGTTAATTGTCTCACGATTATTATTGACAGCCGAAGGGTCGTTAAATTTCATGGTAAAACAACTATAAAATATTAATTCTGACTTAGGCTCAAAATTTTAGAGGTTTGTAATCGATGAAACCAGACATTGATGTCATAAATTAAATATATGCAAAATCTAGAATCTTTTACCAGTCAAAACAATAATGACTTCTTCAGTTATTCTTCAAAAGCAGATATATGTAAAATGGAGAATAAAATTAATAGCAGGTTATTTAATGTCTCGACGAATTCTAAGGACCATCGTGACTCAATTAAGTCATTAGAATCCATTGACGAAATTGAAAATTTATTATTTGAGTAACAATTAGAGAAAAAAATCTTTTAGCCTTACAGAGAGTAATGTAAGAAACCATCATCTTTCGGATTAATGAAGAAATAATCCAGAATATTATAATCGACGGGCAAGAGAACAAATAATTTACAGTGCTTATTTAAACCTTTGTTTTCTCTAATGTTTTCCTTGACAGCTTTTAACAGTTTATTTTCAAAGGTTTTGTAATACTTAATATTCTTTATTTATGATACGTTTTTTCTATTAAGTTCTTTGTAGATTTTTTTTATTTGTACTTAGGATACATATTGTTTTAGTTCAGCATAGTCGAAAAACAATAAAAAAAAATATTATTTATTCATGTTTCTTATATTTGTGCTATGATAATAGTTTCTACTTTTTAAAAGTAATCTTTTTATATGTTAATGGGTGAAAATTTTAATAATTTTGTATTAAACTTACACTTTTTTAATTAAGTAATTATAAATATTACGTAAATTCTTTATTTGGTATATAATTTAATAAACAAAACTTTATATTTATTTCTTACAATTGTGATATAAAGGTACAATTGAAGACCTAATAATAATTTGTAATATTTCGGTAAAAAGAGTTTTATAATCTGATGAACCATGAGCCATGTAAATTTTAAAGGCTAATATTTTATAAAATATTCAAGATCATAATTTATCCTTACCGATGTTTAAGATCATAACATTTATATTGAAGGTGTGCTTTTTATTATACCACGTTTGGATTTTTCATAAATTGTGGAATAAAAATTTGATGGATCTTGTTTCAATATGTATTTTTTTGAATTTAAAATAAACATACGAGTACTTTGCAATGATTTGTGATTGATGATGCGAAATGTGTAATCAAATATAAATTGACATAAAAATACATTAAGCTAAGTAAAATTTAACGCATCGAATGCCTAACTCTAGAATAAAAGTAACTGGAGACTGTCTTATATTTTTTTTATTTTAAATTATATTTTAAAAATATATTTTAATATAAATATGTATGTAGATTTTTGTATATAAAAAATGCGTAAAAAGGTATTAAATTCTTTAAATAATTTTTTACCTTATAAATACAAATAAAAAACTTTTTTCTTCTTTATAAGAAGTTAGCAACGGCAAATGAAAGTATGACAATTACATTTGTTGAGATTTGATAGTAAAATGTGCTTACAGTATTGCTGTATATCAACATGTTTAAAATTTAACAGTCAACCTACGTTTTTTTTAAAAAAACGACGAAAATAAACAAATCTTATTTGACGCAAAGAACATTGCTATCGGTGCGAACTTCAAGATAAGATCTTCTTTACCTTGACTAATCGTATATAAGCCCACACAGCGCAAATTATTTATTTTCAATTAAAATGTTGTTCCAACAGGAACTCTTATCAATATCTTTAACAAATTACTCGCCAATCACCGACTAAAACTAAACACAGCCTTGGCCATAATAATGGGACACCACTTAAAATAGTGTGTAACTATTTACAAATACATTGTATAATCAAAATATTTAATTCAATTTAAATGTATATATACTTATAATAAAAATGCAGCTGCTTCCCTCTTTAAGTCAACCGTGGTCCAGATAAGAAATTTTAAATCTAGTGTCCAATCTGATCTTTGAGGAGTTATTAATTATAACACTGATTAAAAAAGAATGTAAATGACTAAGATTGTCAAAAATCACTGCCTTAGATTTTTTTTGTATATACTTTTTACAATTGAGCCGAAATGCCACATATCAATATTTTATATATATAAAAATATTATATATAGTCGGCGAAAAGACAACTTCTTGTCACATCTATTTTGTAATTTAAATATCGTTTAAATACTAGCCTTAATAATACCTGGTGAAGTAATTTGCATTTAAGCTATGATGAAGCAGCTTAAACATGAATCCAGTGTGTAAATCCTTTGCAGTCGGAAATGTAGAATTGAGTTTCAGTTGTAGTGGCTCGCGTTACCGAATCGCATATTCCTAATCTACATTTGGCCACAAAAGTGGTATGCCTCATTAGCATTTATGTCCATAAACAGACTTTTCGACGTAGCTGTACGGCAACTTTTGGCTAAAAGCACCCCCATAAGTACCTTTTCGACCGGCGCGGGCCAAATCGAAAGGAGCTTAATGATGCGCGCCCAAATTAAAGGGAAAATAATAAGGTATTATTTTTATTACCATTGAAATTGGATAAGGATATATACTATAGAAAGCCTGCTAGGAAATTTAAAGAGAAAATAATAATAAATTTCTAATATTGAATGTGATGGAGATAAAAAGTTAGGGCGAAATCCCCCGCTCGTAATGCATCAAAGCCTTAGTTATGGTGACAGTTTAAACCCGTAAAAAGGATAAGTTCTCTATACATATACTTTGTCGCGTCTCCCACACACCCTTCACATCCACTGGATGGAAAAGGATAATCACTCCGGAATAGTAGTAGCGCCCGTTGGATGTTTAAGCATCGTAAATTCAACAGGGTCCCGACATTATTACGGACGACCAAGGATTTGAGGGTCTCGGGATCAAGTCCGTGTGTTAGACATTAAGAGCGAAGGCTTAATGAACAAATTGTGTAATTAATTTTATTTGCATTTAAGTGTGTAGAAAGAGTATATGAATAAATAAGAAATAACTATATTTAGAATAATACTATATGATAAAGTATGTATAATTATAATAAACTACATATAATATCACCTAATAACCTCACCATTATTGCATCTAAATAGATTAGCGATCACATACTTCTCAAAACATGCGATCATTAACTTTGTCAGTGAAGCCTGTTTAATAATATGTATCTCAAACATATTAAAAGTTCTTTATGCTTTTCATCTAAAAGTATTGTTTACTTTAATCGTGCCTTGCATTTTGATGACGAATCTGCAGTCGTCTAAAAATAGTTTTAAACACTAAAATTAAGACAAACATGCTAATAAAATACATAAATCCATATATTAATTAAAGACCTTATTTGGGAACATCTAAAATTTCAATCATGTGTTATGCCTAATATTAAAAAAATAATAAGTAAAAAGTACTTGTGGGATATTTTTAATATGATATTGTTTGTGTATATCTTATATTTGATACATATTAACCTTTTCGCCGTGGGGTCATTTTAGCATGAGCGATTCTACAGCGCGGCGTGTATTCTCTCGACTTTGATATTCAATTTTCAATAATTTAAAATAATTCAATACCATAACGCTAATTGCTTTGAAAGGATAATTTAGCGTCATATCGCTTAAATGCTGTTGACACATGATCAACTATTGATAATTTTTTTACATCTTTTTATGATGATTATAACCCAATACAATTTATGCTGGTCATTATGATATCACAATTAGTTTATTTATTTATATTGGTTTAGTGTATAGTAAATTTTTAAATAGAGACGATATTAAAATTAAAATATAAGAAGGCGATCTTTGCGTTCCTATTTTTCTACTTCATAATAAGATAATTATAATAAAAACAAATTTACAGCTATAATTAAGAAACAGAAATTTGAGCTATAGGTATGTACAAAAAAATAACAATAAAATATAGTTGAATAAAAAATATTATAAATTTATTATAAAAAGTTATTAATCTAGCTCGTAAAAAAGGTTTAAATTATAATAATATGCAAAACTTTAATAAACAATAGAAATACACTGTTAATTAAAAAATAAAAACCTAATAAATTAGATATCTTATTGATAAAAATAATAAAAAAAATATTTTAATTTTAAATTAAGTAAAACATATATCTCTTAATTTTATATTTAAAGATGTCAATTAGTATATTTAGTACGGTAATTTTTTTATTATTTCCTAATCTTTAAAATATGTATAGTGTTTATTTTGTATTATTATGCTTGAAGCGGAAACTAAGACCAATATTTTGATACATTGTTATTTTTAAAATATAATACAATTAAAATTTACGAAAGCCAGAAAAGTTTTTAATGTTCCATGCCGGAACGATTGACATTTTTGTAATCAAAATGAATTAGGAAAATATTTTTTTTCAATTTAAATTTATAAATAATATCTTCTACATTAGTTATGATTATTATTTGTATATGGAAAAATAGTATGTTATACTTTTAGAAAGGACCAAATGATTGTTTACTGTAAATACAATATATAATTTTTACTCTCGGATTTATCTTGTTGTTTTTTTTGGCAATCCTGGCTCAATATTACAAGTTATAATTGCGACCTTTCACCCAAAAGATTATACATTATACATACGATCCCAAAAATCCCTTTTTTTACCAAGTCCCGGAAGGCAATCGCCTGGCGCATTGCGTCAGGCAATTTAACACACGCACATCACGATTAAAAAAAGTAAATATGAGGGGGGTCAGTTTTTTTTCAATATTACCGCAGCCCTATATTTTTTATGCGTTGATTTTTTCGCCGGTGGGCCAGAAAACAATAAGGTTAGGCGGCGTTCGGCCGGTGAAATTTATCTTCCAAAACCGCACGGGCCCTTTGTTCACTGAGTCGTCTGTAATGTGTATCGCTACCAAAAACTTTATAGCTGCAATAAACAAAGTACATATCTGACCCCACCACTCGAAATTTCACCCCCACCACTCGACTTACAACCCCCCACTCGCTTAATCCGCAATCCGCAGCATAAGTTCGCCTAGGGCGCGGGGGTTTTAGGGGGCACGCATAAAAATGTACCGTTTGCGCTTAATTAAATTTTAAACCGTAAAATTTATATGGAGATTGTCAAAGTTGATGATGAAGTAAAAAAGTAAAGGCGGCACCCATATAAAGAGCACTATATGCAGAGAAAGTTTAATAATTTCGACTGAGTCGTGCAATTCGAGTGAACGTTATACGGGGGGCGTTATTGTTTTATGTATCTCGCATACATTATTACGCTGCAATATTACATTATTGTTTGCGTATGTGTGTTGAGTATAATAAATTTTGTTTGTTTTAAAGTTTAATTTGAAAATGAAAAATATGAGCGAAATTGAAAAGCGAGCGCCGTAAATCTCGTGCGCTTTATCCCATTGATGTTTTGAAAATTTAAACGTAGTTAATGTTTGTTTTTAAAGATTATGACGTTTTTTTAAAGAGCTTAAACAATTTATTTATATACTAATATATTTTTAGTTACCCTTTAAGTATTTTACCCTGCTAAAACTTTATTTATAGTATATAAAACTTTGGACGCATCGATCAAACACTAAATTGAGTTATATAATACATACATATATTGACTTTATTTATAAAATAATTTGTATTATTACATACAATTATAACGACATAAAGTATTTTAATTATGTTTTAAAAAAAAAATATTTTATCCGCTATATCCTTATTTAATTTTTTATCTGTATGAAATATTTCCCTATTATTATTTCTTGTTTTATTGTAACTAAATTCCTGATCTTTTTATTTCTACGATTTATTTTAGGCCTAATAACTATATTTTTTTATTTGCTTTGTATAAAGATTAATTATTTCATCTTGATTGAAAAAATTTACTAAAAAGATATTATATGTTTCATGTTCTCTATGATATTTATATTGTGTCCTAATATTATTAATAATATTTATGTCAAATTTAGGATTTCTTATGCAAACAATTTTATTGTTTAAAAAAGTTATTATCAAGGAACGTTCTATATATGAAAATAATTAATTATTTATCATTCCGCAAATACTTTTTTTTATTCTTGAGAAGAGGCATGACTTAATTTTGTAAGCTGTTCATTGTAAGGTTTGGCTGTTATAATATTTATATTATAACTATCTTAACAAACAAAAATCGCTTTGTTAGACTAGCTTCTGTATTTTATTATATTTTTTTAAATAAGCAAAGGCCCAAGTGTTAGTTTCACAATAATAAATGAGTTGATAATGCTAGAATCAGTGTCAATAAAAAATTAGCAAACAAAATATGTAAGGTTAAACATTCCGTGACATAATATATAAATTAACAAGCCAACCAAGCATTTAAAGCAAACTTAATAGAGCAACGAAAGAGTTAAATTAAATCCTAAGTGACATAAAGAATCAATCAATACAATAAAAAAATCTCTTTAAAAGCAACATAAAAATATTAAATAACCACAAATTAAACTAGAAAATTAAAATACGCAAGATATAATATAAAAAAAACGATAGCATTCCCAGATTACCAAATCATTTAAAGAAAATAAAAAAAATAAAATGTAATTTTATAATTTAAAATGACCATATCCTCAAAAAAAAACTGCTGGAACTTTTTCTAATTACAGGAAAGGTGCAAAATAACTACCGATATACAGTAACAAAATATTTAAAAACGTGTTGTACGCAATAAGAAGACTCCCAATATTTCCCAACCCAATGAAAAATGACGCAGGTAGTCATATTTTTTTACAGAGAAAATAGTCTTTTGACTATTTTAGCAAAAAAATTTGAGAAACTACTGCTACCTAGAATAAATCCTATACTACAGAAACCATAGATAATCTCAAGTCACCAAGTCGGCTTTCTGCTAGAGCCCGATACAATTGAACATATACATCGAATGGCAAACGAGATTTATAAAATCTACGAAAGGGGAAATTTTGCTCAGCTGCTTTCCTGCATATATGTAAGTCAAGCTTTTGATAAAGTGTGACATATGCTAATAAATTAAAGAATGGAAAAGGCACTACCTCACCATATATATGAAATTATTAAGTCATATCTGAGCGATTATTATTTTGTAGTAAAATATCAAGATGAAAAATCCTCCGTCTGTTCAATAAAATCTGATGTATTTATCTCCAAAAAACTTTAACAAAATACAAGGATGGCTGCGTATTTGAAGTAAAGTCTGTCTATGTTTGAGCTTATCATGAGAAAAAAACATGTCCTCCTGTCTGATTAAATAACGAAATAATTTAAGAATCAGATGGTGCAAGTAATATGCAAGCAAGCAACACTAACATCGAAATTATTCAAAGGTAGCAAAAAAATTTTAAGTGTTAAATTAAATTCATCAAGGTTACAAAATAAAAATTGGTAAAAAATAAAAACTAAAAAAACTCCTAAATAAACTAGTCAATAAATTTATTACGAAGAGATCGACTGAAAGATTAAAGAAAAAAATATTGATTTGTAGTTGTCATGATAATTTGATTGATGAAACACCTACAAGAGATTTTAAGATTTTAGGATGAAAAAATACTGCCATAAAAAATATCGCCAAAAATTACATCTGATATTGAAAAAAAAAATCTGGCAATAAATGGCAAGTTTCGAGTCAAAAATAATACTTTTTTGTACAAATTTATTAAGTTTTGAACTTTGGTGCAATCATTAGGAAAAATAAAGTAAACTTGTATATATTTAATTTATATTTTGTAAATTTTTAGAAAACCATATTTTTAAAAAAAAAAGTAAAATACATTTTCTGACTTTAATTAAAATAAATTTGGTCACCCCTCTTTGTGTATGAGTTTGCCACCACTGTTATATAACAATAGAGCCCAGTACAAAAAACATCGAAAAATCTGCAGATAGTAGCTTATACTGACGCAACACAAAAAAGGTGAAATTCTGTTTATACATTTTTTTATGTAGCATACAAAAGCGTGTTAGTAATTAGAAGCTCAAGCCTCAAGACACTTCATAAATATATTACACAATGGTATATACAAATAATACTTTGTATTTGTACGCTGCTATAAAAATAATCTTTGTCTTTGGCAAGTCTAAATAAGTAAATAACTTTAATGGGCAAAGTTGGCCGCCGTTAGACTTGGTCGGCCCGCCTCGGGAATGGCCCCCGGAGAAATGAGACCCTGGGCACAATGCTTAGTAATATTGAGATTATTTCGATAATTTTAGAAATGACACCGCTTCCCCGACGAGAGGACACCGTGCACGAACGCTATTTATATAATATAGTAAATACATTTTTGCCTTTCGCTAATGGTCTCTCGTTTAACTTAACTGTGTTTATCTCCGGGCCCGCACCCGAAGTCGATGTAATTAGAATAATGACTTTCAGCCACGCATAAACACAATGGGGACTTGTGTAATTTACAATTTTGCGAACTCGAAAACGTACGGCAGTTGAATTACTTTAGAAAAAAATGTTATTCATAAATATTATTAAATATTGCTATAAATAGACTACGAAGTTTTACCTTCTTAGCAAGTCAAATATTTTTTTTGTAAATTGAAAACTTTGCTGTTTACATGCTAAGGTTGAAGGGGAGAAAATATTAAGGTAAATAAAGGGAGTGTAGGGAAGTTGCTTTTAATGATTGTTAATTGTTTGTAAGACTGGTGGGGGAGATTAGAGTAAGGTTTGAGTTTTTGGTAGAGAGAATAGCGATGTTTCGTGTATGGGGCCTGCGAGAGGTTCTTGTAGATTTCTTGAGAGAATAGATCTACGAGTTGTGCCTAAGGGTAAAGGTGGTTGAATATTTGACATATAAGTCAAAGGGAACATGGTAGATAAATAAGTTGCGAGCATCTGTTAATATTAGGAATGAGCGCTTTAATTTGAAACTTTGACATAAAAGATATTTATATATCATATTTGCCTTGGAAATGGCAATTTTTGCTATGGAACCCAATGTTGCAAAGAGTTTACCTAGCCAGATCATCAACCATCTTTTAAATATGTTAGAATCTGCAGTGAAAACCCACATAAATTTCAAAAATAAATTAATTAGTATTGTACATAATTGGAATTTTTGTAACGTATATTGTTTCATTTTTAAAGAATAAATACATATGATATATATAAGTAGTTTTAAAATACAACATTAATAAAATAACATTTAACTTATCAAAATAGTTTCAAAAAATATATTTGTATTTTAACAAACATGTAATGTATTAAATAAGCCAAATGCAATTAAATAGCCTTATAACTTACAGTGCAAATATTATTATAACTTTAAGTTGATAGATAAAATTACAATCGAGCTTGACGTTTACACGCAGAAAATTTGCTTTTATATTAATTTATTTTATATTAAAGTCAATGTGTTCTACATTCACGGTAACTCACCGCGCGCTTACGTTTACGCAACGTATGCTGTGCGCATAGTAAAAATCCAATTTATCTTATTTTTACCAAAAAATATTCCATTACTATAAAAGCTCGTACGGAAAAAGGACATCGTACACTAAAGCACTATAAAGGTGAACGTTGCCTTATATGTCTTGCCAACAATGAGATTACTTGGGTAATTGAAATATTTATTTCTAAGATTTTTTTATAAAATCAACTATAAGACTAAAAAGTATTAATTTTAGATAAAAAAAAAATTATTTTACTTATATTCAATACATTTCTGTATGGAATAATTTTTACGCTTGATTTATGAGAAAAGCTTATGTTCGAATGTTGCACGATTCGTTTTTCCAAATACGTCTCTAATAGTGATTTAGAGTGCAATCTGTCATTTGAAAAATATGCAAATGCTTTACTCACATATTGGCCTTCATTTGGAATAATATAGGTAAAAAAACATATACAAAGTTTTTAATATTTAATACAAAATATTGGGGATTATCAAAAAAAACTATCATATCTAATTATAATATTACGATTGGCATATTTCCATTAAAATCATTTTAAGTTGATGTTAATAATAAATATTTTGCAGCGTTCAATCATTTTATCGCTAAGCATTTTAACAGATATTTAAAAATTTTAAATAACATCAAATACTTTGTCTTTCTATATTTATTATAAATTTAATTTAATTTTTTGAAACACAAAATTTTCAAAAAACTACATTTATTGTGAAGTACAATTTTTAATTAAAATACGTATGTTTTAAGTTTACATTTCTGGGTAGAGAGGTCGCAGTATCCGAGGTGCGCAGGCTCTCTGGCGACGAGGTATCTGGGGTATTTTAGTTTGGAACAAGTCGTTTGATGGTTTGGTCTCCATTGCGCAGCTTAAAAAGCTACAGTCTCTGTGACTGGATGTTTGAGGGTGCTTTAGGTGCGCTAGATTTCTAGGGGCGAGCAGTACACCTACAAGTTTTTATTACTGACTGGTCAAGGGCAGAGCTCCGGTCGTTGGTCCGATAACCACGTTTTTTCTCAAACCCTAAATTTTCGAAGCTTATCTTCTCTGGAAAATTGTTAGAAAATGTATATGGCATGTCGACTACCATATGTTTTTGTATAGTCCAAAAAAATTATAAGATTTATATAAAAAATAGGTACAACTTTTATTATTAATTATTTCATCTAACTATTCGTTTCTTATATAAACTGTTGATATACAAGTTATCTTTTTGTTTGATATAATAATTTGCCTTTGTTTATCATAACGACACTAAGTTATTTCGACCAAAACTTTGTAATGTAAATAACCATTTTCAATTCAGATTGATTTCTAATAATATTCAAAATTATGTATTAAATATTAATTTAAAAAATAATAATATTAACGACGCGTCATATTTACATTACGTTTTTTTTAAAAATCCGGAAAAATCGGAGCATTAGTTAATCGGCACAACGTTTTGGCGAAATGAGCCGAGCGTATATAATAAATTCTATGCCATTCCGATAATGGCCGCCGTTTAAGGAAACAAATGGCGGCTCGTGAAAAAATAAAAAATACACATACATACCTTTAAGTGTCTATATATAAAATATAAAAAGCTCCGAAGCTTTTTACAACAGCGCCGAAAAAAATGTTTGTTTATAATTCATGAGTCTATTAAACTCTCATACTTGCGCGACGTTATAAAGTAATATTTGACCGTTCGTCATTAAACGGGTCGCCATTAATCATCTTTCAAAAAGCAAAAAAAGACCTCTTAGATTATATAATATATACTATATATAAAAGTTTCAAGCTCGCTGAAAAGCAGACATTGCCGAAATTAATCTTTTAAATTGTTAATAAGGCTCCTAGATTACAAACCGAGACCTTGACTTCGTTTTCAGCTAATTATGTTTCTCGGTTACGGTCATAAATTAAAAAGGATTAAAATACAAAGATTGACGGGTGACTTTCCATTGATGATATTATTTTTAAATACTGAGATGTTAAAATCAAATCAGGGCTAATTTTCCACAAAAATTAATGTTATCTTCAGACATGAAGATTTTCTCAGAGTGCGCGGTTGGGCGGTAAATGGTGTGGAAAGTTGAGAAATTCACACACCGAATTCTATTATATGCATAACTTAGTTTAACATATTTACGAGCTTGCTGAGATTTAGCGAGAAAATTCCAAATAAGTTAAATTGTATTTTTTTTTAAACAGTATTAGTTTTACGAAGAACGAGTGGAAAATACTGTACACATATTTGTTTACATTATATAAAAAAACTAATAAATGCTATTATGCAAAACATAATGCAAATGGTTTTATTTTATTCGTTTACAGTTTATTTATATATTACGTGCCAGATCTAACAGCTAATATTCAATACTTACACATCATACATATTATAATGTTTTAGATTGATTCGTAAGGTATAGAAATAAATCATATCAAGGACATTAAATTTATTTATAAAATAAAAATAATTTTCATGATAAATTATTTTTTTGCTCCTGGTTTTAACATTGATATGTCATCTATTATTAAATTCAGTAAACATAATCATCATCACTGGATTTAATCATTTTCGTTCCGTCTTTTTATTAGAATTTTCAAATCATTGATGTGTAAATTCACTAATAATAGTTAATAAATAATAAATATATTTATTATAACCTTGTTACTTCTTTTTTATCGTGTCTTAGAGATCAAAATTAATAATTTTTATAAATTAAAATTTTTCATTTATCATCATAGATTATGTTTTTCTAGAGTTTTGTAATCCCACATATAAATTTAGTAATTAAATATAAAATTAAGTTAGGTCGTGCAATAATTATTGTCATGTTGCATACATAGCAATAGTGAAAAAACACACCACACGCGCGGCTAAAATCCCACATGCGGTGCCCGCGGACCTAGCAGCCGTCGATAAGTATGTATGTCTTAATTTGATCCTCTTTATCGTGCAGAGTGGTGACATGGCTTATGACAGCGTATAAAACGCGGCACAAAACTGGATAATTCACACTCTTTAACAAAAGTAGTATTTAGAGCAAAGTGATACTAAAGACACAAGACTTTAGTATCACTTTGCTCTAAATACTACTTCGTTTCATGGCCTTTTGACAACACCTCGCTTTATGTTTGAATATCACTTCTAGAACATGTGCTCTAGAACAAGTACCGACGACTTAAGATACTGATACAACCATAGATCCACTATAGAAGCACATACGTACGACTTGTACGCTATAAATTATACAAAAAAAAAACACATAAAAAGAGTCTCACTGCCATTTATGATTTTATTGTAGATTATTTGAATTCACTGCTTTAAATCATAGCTTTTAACAAGTACTAATATGTCTATCAAGCGATTTAATAATTTTGTAACAATTGACAAAACTTACTTCACAAATTGTTTTTTTTAATTGCATGTCTAAAAATTTTTAGATTTTACCAAGAAATACACCTTTTTAATTTTTACGCTACACTAATTAAATTTGAAATCTGAAAGTTGACTTTATGACAATCACTTTAATCACTATAATAACTTTCTATAATACAAGCATTATATTCAACTATACATTTACATAGGATCAAGAATAACGATTACATTTTCCAATAACCCAGATAATCCCGTCGGCGCTGAATATCCGATCTTTGGGACAATATCAAACTTTTACAATCGCGCTCAGCCGCAACCGATATTTTGGAATATCTCTAATGGAATCCGAGTTATATCCAAATCGAAAATTGTTTCCGCACAAATAGGACATTTTCCCTTGATGCGAAGGTGGGACTTCTTTGTGCGCTCGGCTGTGGTCGGAATTGGGATTGAAAAGTGGCTTTAGCCAACCCTTTGGATACTACGTAGGTGGTCCTTTGTAATGTCTCCATGTAATGACGGAACTCATATTTCGATATTGGGTTTCGAACCCTTTATGTGTATTTTATATACGGATATTTAAAATAGTTTTTATAACTAATAGTTTTGCAAAACTACTTTTGATTACAATTTAACGCAAATAAAAGCTTTAACAGAAAATTTTGAAACTAAGATATCCAAATTTTTAATTTAATACAGCTTAGTAATAAATAAAAAAATAATAAGCGGTTATGTATTTCATATTTGTAAGACGCTATATACTCTAGAATGTCGGTAATAATTAGTGCAATTAAAAAAATTGATAAACTTAAGATACGTTTGATAACTTTCCATTAACTTTCTTCAAATATATATTTAATACAATTATTATTCTACTGCCAAACTGCCAATTTGTGACTTATTTTAGATTTACATTTAATTCATATCATTCACCTTTTTCAGCGTTTTAAAACGCATGTATTTTTAAGGATAGTTGGAAAAAGAGCTGGAAACCTTTTTATGTAATGGTTGTTTACTATTTTAGATGTCAAATATTTTTTATTTTATTTTATTATTATTGGTATAATTATTTTTTTCTAAAATAGTTATTATACCACATTGAGGAAATATGTCAAGTCATAAGGGTTAGATTTTTGATAAAATAATAAATAAAATATACATAGATACAAATCATTTTATTACTGTATATATTTATATATTTGTTCATGTAAAGGTGAATCGTGGTATTGGTAAGAGAGAGAGAGAGAAGTTTAGCGTTAATCCGTACAAGTTTAAGCACTTCCCAAGATTAAACGGCGAAAGAAAAGCTGCGAAGGTTTACAGGCACCACTTCGCCCTGTCATTAACCAATTGGAGTCAGGAAAATCCCGTGAACAGCGGTAACGATGTGGTTACTAGTTAATTAAACAGTCTTACTTTGTCCGTGTGCAGTGGCCTAATCACAAGCGCGGATTACGGCACCGGGTTAATTTAACCGTTGAGGTTTTTCTAACAAATTGTATTTTAATACCTATGTCATTTAATTAAAAAAGGATTATTTTATAGTCTGAATGCGATGGAAAAAATAAAACAAATAATACTACAAATAGGAATTAATATTGTGGGCATTGGTTTCAGTGCTCACATCATACACAACAGTCTTCAAACTGCAGTTGATGTTTTATCCATTGAAATAGTAGCTTTAGTGGTAAAAAATTAAAAATATTTTTAAATTTTTACGGTTTAAGTCACACAACTAAAAGCGTTTTGTCAATATGTAAATGTAAAGTATGAAAATATTATTTAACACATCAACACTCATTTACTTTCGCTACTTTATGTAATTATTAATAATAAAAAATAAAAGTGTTAATAATTATTTAATAATATAGAATCGATAAGCTTTCCATTCGACAAATTTACTAGTCAATAGAGTTTACTAAAGCTATTTCAAATAAAATAATATTTAATTGTCAAATCTTATCCTAAGAATAGAATATATATTTAGCCTGCCAGGCACATCTGCACCTGTTAAAAAAATTTTCTAAATAATAAATAACATACGCTGCAAACTTAATAGTAGACGAAGTTGCAGTGAATTTCTTTACGCGATTCAAAGTAATAAAAAATAATAATGAAAGTTCATGCTAATGATAAATATGTTTAATTTATTCTTAATAAGTTATGTTCAGTTAACAGTAATTAAAAATAATTACTATGTAATTATTGTTTTTTTTTAATAACTACATTATTGAGCTTACTAAAAAATGTTACTTTCTGCTTTGATCAAACTGACACTATTGTCCCGATTTGAGAAAGTAATATGATGGTAAGTCTACTTATAAGAGACATTACCGCCTAAGTAGATAAAGAGACAATTTATATACCAAAAATTGCCATACAACGTTTGCACAATGAATGTAATGAAAATGGCACAAGCCTTGTGAACATTGTGGCGTCCAAAAATATGGTTATTGCTGGTGATATATTTCCACATAGAGATATCTACAAAGGCTCATGGAAAACACCCAGTGGTAGAAACGTGAACTAAATTGACCACGTACTTATTGATTCAAGGCATATGTCCAATCTAATGGTCGTCAGTTCATTTCGTAGAGCTAATTTGTACTCGGAACATTACTAAACCATTGTAAAAATGCTTGCTATAAAATAGAAACAAAAGCTTATTAAAAAAATGTAATATCAAAATATTAAAAAATAATGACGTGGCAACACAGTCTAAAAAAAATTAAAAAGGGGTTTTATAACTACAAAAACAGTGTTAAACATAAAGAACCTAAAGCATATAAGAATTATAAAAATGTTTCTAAATTAGCAGCAGCGTCTTAAGACAGAAACCAAGAAATAAAATAAAGAAATAGTTCAAAGCAGAAAAAATCTACCATATAAAATAAAACAGAAAAACATCATACCTGGCAAAAAATACAAATTGAAAAAAAGCAAAAATTAAACTATATTAAACAGATCAAAGAGAGTAATAACATTAAATTATTTTACCATGAAGTTAACTAACCATTATGAGAGCTTAAATCAAGGAACTTAATATATAAAGATAAAAAATAAACTATCATAACTCATAAACAATGTTCTTAGATAGATGAGTGGAGGTTATCACTATTATTTAAAAAAGTAAAACTTTCACTGTCATTTTAATCATAGAAGCTTTTAAACTTTATATTTTATTGATCTGTTATTTTTATTTTTTATTTTTTAAGCTTTCATTGTACCAACTGGGTACTTTAAACAGATAATAAATACATACAAGTAAAGATAAACTACCAGACTGTAATCTGGCAATTGCTCTATATAATTAAAAATTAAAAATAATTCATCTATTGAAATTTAAAATCAATAGATGTCCCTTTGCAGCTAGAGCTGGATTTTATTAATAGCGCATTTTTATAAAAATAAATCGATTCTGTTGCCGTGACAGGATTACGTATTTTACTTATGAATTACGCTGTTCCGTCCGCATCATAAGATTCCCTATCGAGCTCGACGGTTTACCGTTACATTCTAATTAGAATCCACTACTATTTGCCTCTCAGCCATACAGTGGGGGTGTTACCCTGCGCTTCTAAAGAAATATTTACCATTTTATTTTTATTATATGATAATGCTCATTTCTTATAATAAATATTAATATTTTATTGCTTTTGGAAACAAAAATAATAGGAATATATTTAACAATGAGTATATTAATTATATTTATTTAAAATATCGTTAAAATTCTGCACAAAATTAAAAAAAATCAGATACATAAGTAGTAAAATTATGAAATGAAATTAGTGGTATAGTAGGTTAATCAAATTTATTCATTTAACAATCCAGAACTGACGCCGATCCCCTAGAAATAAAAGTGGGAGTGGTGTCGCATGCAACGAAGAAAGAGATAAAGCATGCTCTTTCGTGTAACGGTACTTCGTTCAGTTGACATGGGAATCTTATGAAGCATTCCGTCCCTATTTAACAATAAGGATCAACAGTTTATGTTAAGACAAACAATCTCAGTAAAAAAATCAAAAGTACTAGATAAAAACAAAAAGCCTAAACCAATAGTGAAATTTAAATGTGTTTGGCATGTTATTATTTTTAAGCCTATCTAGTAAAGTGTATTTATAATATAAACTATGTAAGATATAAGATGGCATACTAAAAAAAAAATGAAAAATTAGTTTTCCCGACGCCGCCGTTTAGCCACTCAGTGGGATGTGTTTTATTCCCTGTTCCCGAGACCATTAGTGTCCTGCCGTCCCTGGACACGCAGGTGATGCCATTTTACGTGAAACGACAAGGAACTGTGTCAAGGCACGGTAGCCCTTTCATATATGACGCTTATTTGTCACGGTAAACTGCCCAACCTTTTGCTTACGCTTGGTGTAAAAGTAATCAACCGAACAACGGACAAACATAAACGTATACTAACACATGTGTATGTACATACAGTCGTAAACATTTATATACTACATACATATGTATATTTAAATGTATGAATATATTCTAGATTACATGGGATGAAGATAATCCATCGATTTATCCACTTACTTGATGCCAATTTGTTATAATTGACTGATTGATGTAATATACTTCCTACTAGTACATGTGGATTTGTGGGCATTGTTCTATTAATCTGCTAACTGATTATTAATTAATCAGTAAACATAACAACAATCAGTTTACCCGAATAATTTATATTACAATATTTGGAGAAAAATAGTTTAGAGAGCCTATATATATATATATATATATATATATATATATATATATATATATATATATATATATATATATATATATATATATATATATATATATATATATATATATATATATATATATATATATATATATATATATATATATATATATATATATATATATATATATATATATATATATATATATATATATATATATATATATATATATATATATATATATATATATATATATATATATATATATATATAAATAAAACATAGCTTTTCAATGATTGCAATGAGTATAATATAACTTTGTGCTTCAATAATATTTGCCTGTCAAAACTCACTACTTTTATTTACTACAATGATATTATTACAATATAATATTTGAAAAACAACTTCACATTAAATTAATGTGATGCATTTACAAAATGTCGTATTTTTTCTATTATTTTTTCAGTTGTTGTATTGTATACATACGTATTTGTCTCAATAATATAAACGTTTTTAAAATGTTTGCGACACAAGATAGCAAATCACACGCACGCTAGTCTCGCGAGCGGTATTCACGGTTCTAGTATCCACCGGTATTTTAATTCCTACCAACATACATGGTGGGGGCACGACTGGCTCGCACAACTATGTATATAACACATCACCAAAGCAGATTAGATACACTTTACTTTATTATAACTCGACGATCGAACTACTGCTTTGATTCAATCGCTTCCAGTCGAGTATCACTTCCATGACACATACTCAAGTCCGACTATTTGAATATTTGAATACCAAATACCTGTTTTTTAGATATTTTTTTATTTAAATAGTTGCCCAAATATTTATACGGTCTTTATTAATATTTGTAATGAAATATTTTAAGACTAAAATAACAAATATTCCTAACCATAATGCGATAGGATCTTAACTGTTCTCATCTCCTATTTGTTTAAACTTTCTCGAAAGATTGTTATAATATTATATATATATAGACTCTAGCATTATTCTATATACATTTTAAAAAGTAATATATTTTGTACAATAAATCGTAACCGAACAGCTTCATTCTTCCGGCGTCCAACTGACTACAAAAGTTTTATCACTCGGCCACCAATCAAAATTGTTATATTGTTTTAACATATTTATGGCACATACGTGTCATATATTGTTTTAATATATTTATGACACATAAAAACAAATTTAATTAGTACAGATTGTTTTACTTTTGTTTATACAGATTTATTTGCAAAAATTTTATATACACCACATTGTTCATGAAAGTCCTGCGGCATGAAACATTAAGCCAAAAACAAGTTTTAGCAGGGCACTATGGAAAAGGACGTAATTAACTCGAATTATTTGGGTCCTCGACACACGTGAAAGACCAAGGGCGAGAATTTCGTCACCGTGCCAATGGAAATAACCGTCAATTACCTGGTTTAACCCCTTGCCACCTTTGTGCCCTTACCCAGCATACACGTGATACAAAATTCCGGGCGTGACCGTCACCTCTCTACGTTGTTATCCTTTGCATTCCTCTGACGCCTGGAAAGCATTCCTATCACAATGGACTGCGGTGCACTTAATAATGTTTAAAAAAAATCATCTAAACTATAATATAACCATGTCTGAACATTGAAAAGAACTCAAAAACTACAACTGATCAAGAGGTGAAAACGGATATTGCTTGTGGCCATTTCTAGTAAAAATTTTAATTTAATGGTCGTTTTATATATAATATATTACAATTTTTAAAATCTCTTACTTGTTTATTTAGGCAGTCTATTAATTGTGTGCCAGTTTTAGATTTATTTAATCAAATTTATATTCCTAACAATATTTGGTTTTGATACAATTTAAAAAAAAAGTGTATTTTATTAAACTGTTTCATAAAGCATGACATGTAGGTTAATATATTATTCTAAAAGCTTTAATATATATATAATGGACAACGTTACTTTCTGCAATATTGATGACTTGACATGCGACCGGTTCTAACAAATTCCATTTTCTCAAAGCGCAGACACATTGAAAAATTTCTCCTTCGCATTGCTTAGATATTTATTTCCAACTATCGATTTCCTTCCATATAAACAAACGACCCTTCCCATAACCTGCCTTGTGGTAAAAATTAATTTATGACACATAATACGAAGCAAAGGAATTGGGTCAACGTCCAAAGAGTGTTTACCGCCCCGAAAACGGGACAGAAAGGAAAAATGGGCAAGAAATGTTTATTCAATCGGTCTTTTGACTAGTCTTTGTCTGGCAAAGTGATGTCAGGCCATTGATTGATGTGTGAAGAATATGTGAAGAATATTATTTCCACGCCATTTATCAAGAGAAAGAGACGTGTAGCTTTGTGTGTACTAGATTGGGGTGATATAATATAACGAAAGCTATATTTTTATTTTATTTTTATTGTTTTTAAGCTACTACTGTAACACACGGTAGCCCAAGGCTATTAGTTCACAGCGTGTAAAATAATACTTCAAACAAGTAATACATATTATACGCTTTTATTTTTAATTTTTCTGCTATTATTATTTATTTAATAATAAATCTAAGCCTGTATCATATTTTATTTTTTCTGTTAGGTACCATCCCATACAAATATTAATATTTTAAAGTTGAAAAAGTAATAAAATATAATATTTTAAATATAAAAATAGTTTTTTATAAACTAATTTCCATTAAAAACTTGCAGATAACTATTTTGGACGCTAAACGGAGCACTTTTTTATCTATTTATAAACAATTAATATTGATTTTCATGCACATGTACTTTACCGTTTGAATAGTGATTTTTATGTCACTATTTGATTTATATTAATTAAGTAGTTTGTGAGACATGCTATTTTTTCTTTAAAGGCAAAATATTGTCAAATAAACGGATGTCCTTTTTTACCTTACGAGAATGTGTGTGCGATACGAGAGAAGTTATTTGTTAGCCTCTTTGTTTGACATTACCACATTACCACACATTTGCGGCAAGGGGTGAATTGCTTTTTTTTCTCGCTGGAAGAGGAAGGAAAGCCATAAAAAGGATTTTTATGTGTAAAAAAGATACGAATTTCTTTTGAAGTAGCTGCTCCATGCATGGGACGCGCTTAGGTGTAATTGAAGAATTGTGTCCTATTTTTTTCTTGAATGGTCAGGTCCATGACTAAGTCTATGTGTGTTATTGTGAGGATAAATTGGAATAATCGCACTTGAATACTAATATCTATTTTATTTGATTTAAATTATTAATTCATATAATTATTGGTACAACCGATCCGTTTTAATTATTAGTACAAGATAATCTGAAAAGGCGTAAGTAATTTAGTTTTAAACCTAATGTTACTTTAAATAAATAAATTGTATACGCTTTTATGAACTATTAATAATACAGACAATACTCAAGTACACCCAACTTATTGTAAGTCAATATCTCTGAAATTGAATCATAAACGTTTATCCAACAATATCGTATGTGTCTATTTGGGTAGTGACCGAATATAATTCTATTATTTTTTTTATACCATATTATTCTGATATTATGAATAATGCGATTATCTTTTATCCGTATCTATTTATAGATTATATTTTCGCATGATTGATTTCGTTTACGATATGATATTTGATACCATTATGCAAAGTTATTCATCCGTGTGATGATCTAATAAGGTTTATTTTGGTGTTTATTATCACTCTGTGTTATATACTATTGTACAACATATATTAATTAATTAAAAAATAAATAAAATATATGGACGTTATTATAATATAAAATTAAATATATTGAAATATTATGGATAGTAAAATAAAAACTCAATACAATTTTAAAATCGATTTACCCAAAACCGTGGTTTAATGATGACATTAAAAATGCTTTAAAGAGAAGAAATAAATTATATTAAATATTCCTAATAATTAAAATAAAACGAGTAGAATATAAAGTTTTAAATAAAAAATAAAAAACATACATACAATGTAGTAATATGGCAGTTACAGCATTAAAAATAGCTAAAAAAAATAGTATGAAAAATCTATTTAGAGAAACAATATAATGATAATGGGGATTGATTAATATATATTATATAAAGATCCTCATATGATTGTAGAAAAAAATACACACCACATTAAGAATGTGTGAAGAGATTGTTAATTCAATACCTAAGTTTAATAATTTGGTACAATACATAAATAGAAATTCAATGTAAAATTTAAAGAATTTAAATTAGTATCTTTGGAATAAATTCACAACATAATTTGTAAACTGCAAAAAGGAAATAGTTTTATTGAATTAATTGTAAATTAAATTTAAGAAATTTGGTAAATACTTGGAACAAAAGTACATTACTTAGTAAATAAAGAATTCTCAAAAAAATATATTACTGATCAATTGTAATTAAACAATTAAAGTTTTAAGCTAAAGTCAATCCTAGTTAAACTTTGTTAGATGCAAGTGTATTTTTTTTGAAATCCCATGATTATTAGTAATGCCTTCTATTTTAAGGTTTTAAGCGTGATTTGGCAGCCAAAATAGACACCGGAAAAGTTGGTAAAAGCTAATTTAATAAATACATATTAATTACCATAAATGTAAATAAAATTAAATGGCATGTCTTAAAGAGTTTTCGCTAGAGTTTCAAAAAATTATATTATTATCGAATGTGATTTCGTGGAGTATTAAGGATATGACGTGATGTGTTTAAAGATTCTGGACGATCCGCTGATATGTTCCGTACCCATACAGTATCCTAGTCCTACTGGCGATCGGTAACCAAAGGATAAAATAACAATTGTAATATGCGCCGAGTAGAAAGTATTGTTTATCGCGCTTGCTTTTTAAAAATAAAAAGTAGTGTTTCAGAAGTATATTTATAGGTTCCTATATGGTCTTTGGAATATTTGCAATTAATAAAGTATCAAAACTAGTATTGGCCTACACAGCATCTCTACATAAAAACCCGTTTAGATACCAGAAGAGTGTTAATGAGCTATATCTGCTAGCTTATATTGCAACTACAGAGCATTAACGGGTCTGTAAAATAATATTTTGTAAGTATTATTTAAATATATTTAATAAATTAGTTAGTACTAGTATTACAGCATAAAGAATTATATGAATATTTAGCTCAAAAATTTCTAAAATTTAATAAGCGTATAACATCCATAAACAATTTGCTAAATTATTATTATATTAAACCTGTTTACGTTTTGCACCTTTTCCACCCCTTCGCGCGTTTTATCGGGCATTAATAAGATGCTCGCGCGCCTCTGCCTGCTAATAGAATATAATACAGGATTCGGCAACATTAAATTTCACGGCACAGGCGTTTATAACGAATAGATACATTCCCATCCGCCTTCGTATAATAATTTCGCAAAAAGGCTAAACAGGAAGAGCTGGTGCACAATGGGCGCGGCGCTAAAATTTTCATACCGACTTGTTATTAACACCGTTTCAACTTTTAATATGTTTCCTTTGAGCCCGTAATCTGCCGCGTTACGGGACGAATAAGACTCGAAAGCGGAAAAAGTGTCGAAAGAAAGAAGGAGCTCTCCAGCGTTCTTATTCGTGAAATATTCATCTGGTGGCGTTGCTGGTGTAACGTCTTTTGACGACGAGCCTATGTTGGCGTTTCATTATCTGAGCTCTTTGGTACGTAGTCACAGAACCGTGTAATTGGTTAGCGCCGAAGCCAATTGAAGGGTCTTCTTTAGAAAAAAAGAGAAGGACAAGGCGCTTTCTATCCGAGAGCTTGTGGAAGCTTAGACCTATAGGGAATTCCCATCAGCGTGTAAGTAGAGCTAAACTAATTATGTTGAATTATATGGAGCGAAATCAGAGACTAGATAAAAATGTTATGTTAGCAAAATACAATAAATATTTTAAGCAAATATTTAAAATTATAAAATATGTATAAAAGCCTTACTTTTTTTTAAATTGCGTTTGTATCAATAATATAAATGATTTTACAGACATACTAATTATATAATATATACATTCTACTGGTTTATAACCGTTTTTATGTTTACAATTAGTTATTAGCCTAATTTATCAATAAAATGAAAATATAAAGTAAAACTTTTGTGTTTGTAATTTAAGGAAAAAAATTAAACAATAATTTCACAATTTAAGTGAAAAAAAATACAGGAAGCAAACAAAGAAACTATAAATTTACTTATAGTAACTATAGATTTACGTAAATTTTATTTCACTAGAGAACTGGAATTATTAATATATTGCCTATAAAGAAATATGTGCTTTGCCATTTTGTGTTAGTATTTAAATTTAATGAAGTTTTTATCGTTTTCACCGATTCATAAGATTAATGGGTTAGTGTGGTTTTGCTAGATATTTTTATAATATTTTTTGGTATAAAAAAGTTAAAGTTATAGAGTTCTTTAATTGTTGGTATTTAAAGGTTAATGGGCATTTTTTTATTGGGATAAAAATGTGGATAACATATTATTTTTATAACTTAATTTATATTGACTTGTAATTTAGAAAAAAGTATTACTTTACTCCGGCCTAAAATGGTTCTAATTAATTGTTTAATATTATTTTTTATAGTAAGTGCGCTTTTTCTATTAAATAAAGTTCTAATGGTCACAATAGCAGCAAGCCCTTTCGGGCAAAGTTAAAAAATATGTGTTTTAAATTAAAACTTGTAGTCAGGAGAGGAGGGGGCAAAATTCATCCAGGTTTTGTAAAAATATTTGTTTTTGTTTTAATTAGGTTGATTTTAATTTTCCATCTCTCAAAATATTGATTGCTGTAAAGGACTTGCCGCATTAGCAGCAAGCCCTTTACAGCAACATTCCAAAATGTTTATTAAATTCAAGCTTAGAGTCCAGGTGTATACCTAGGTACCCTATATTACCCTTTACATATAAGAGAGGTGGTGGCAAAGTTTGTCTAGGTTTTGTAAAAATAGTTGTTTCTGTTTTAATTAGGTTTATTGCATATTTTCCACCCCACTTTATTCAAACTACAGAAGGGTATTGTCGATAATCACACTTTTTCTAAGACATAGTTATACTCTTTGACTATTATAAAAAATATTTTTAGATAGGCATATTGCCTATTAGAATATTTTTAGATAGGCTATAAATTATTTTTTTACCATCGTGATCCATTGGGATACCGTGTTAGGTCACCGTGCTTTTAAATTAATATAAATTAATAAATAAATATGCATGACGTAAGAAGTCTCTGGATAAATAAACGTTATTTATTCTTATGGATAATGTCCTGGCTTTAATTCCATTTATATAAACCATAAAAACAATACTAAGAATTGTTACAATTTAATTTTTAAAATACACATTAACAGTATTTTCTACAATATCAACGAATCGTAGTATGTGTGTATATGTGATTTTCCCAGTTTTTCTTCCAAGCGATGGAGACGCCGCCTGAATAAGTGCCTTTCCTTGCTCGCGTAACTCTCTTAATACCTTAATCCAATTTATGGCCGCTTTTAAAACGACAATTATTCCTTAAACCAAATCCTCCTTGTATTTTTCTTTGGTCACACCTGAGCACTGGGCACTACGTTACGCCGGATTTATTGTTATGTCACATAGAAAAAATATTGGATTTCGATAATGCCACATTTAACAGTATAAAAATGCATTCTCTGTGATATTGTTATTTTTACTAGAGATATCCTCAAAGCAAACATACAAAGCTAGTACTATTTTACGTCATTGATACAATGCCTTTTTTCGATCGAGTTCAAGTGGCGTGACAAAGCTAATTCAAAATCAGTTTAAAAATGTGTAATTGAAATGGTAGTGTATATTTTATATTCTAAAAATAAACAAAAAACTGTAGCAAATTATTGTTGGGAATTTAAATCAAAAATAAGTTATAGTCATGGTGAAGAAAATAGTGGAATGGTATCAATTGTACGCATGAACTTTTTTTATAATAGGCAAAGTTTGATTTAATTATGTGGTAAATAATCAATAAACTAATTCAAAAACGTTATGCTACAAAAGAAAATAAAAGCTAAGAAACTTGTTCTTATGCTAATCAAATATATTGTGGTGTTTTATAGCCGTGCCTAAGACACGTGTTCATTTATCTAATATAAATAACAAAGGTTAAATATCTTTTTTTTACTTTAAATACGACTATACAACTTCTGAAAAAAATATATAATGATATACAGGTAACTGCTGTTTCGTGGCGCTATGTCATCAAGTTTAGCTCTTGGTGATTCAAGGTGAATGCTTGGCTGAACTAGATCTGGCAATTGAAGTAAAAGCAGCTGCTTTTTTTATAGACTTCCTGTCTGTGTCAATTTGGTGTAAGGTCTACTATATGCTGGCTCAGGAGTGAACTCTCTTGAATGTCAAGTCAGAAGCGACATGGACTGTTTAAATTTTCGGGTTTTGATTTCAACAGAGTGTGACTTTGCAGTCTAGGCGCTAGAATAGATCATTACGGTTTTATACTAGTATCTAAATAGTATCGAAATAACCGATCCTTCCTTCTCTGATTCTTTGACTGATTCTGGGTCACTAAAGACACCTCTGTTAATATTTTAATAAATCAAAAATCTCACATATAAAAAAGAACAATAGAACAAATAAAAAGAAGGTAATAATATAATTTCAGTCTTCATGTATAAAGGTGTTTTTTAGTATGTTGATAAAAAGGCAATTTTTTGTGCAAATAATTATTAAATTATAAATATAGTGAACAAGCTGATCAATAATTTACAAAGTAAATCCCACCCAAGAGGAACATATTTGTATATGTTTTTAAACGAACAAACATAGTAATCGAGAGCTCTTTCAAAAGTCGTTAAATTAAGCGTCTTCTACAACGAGAGACGATCTAAAATGATTCAAAGTTGAACGTCGTCGAAAAAACGGTTGGCATGATCTACTTATCGCCCAGACAGGCCACCAATAAACAAGCGTTTTTCTTTTCGTTTTTTTTTTATTCTACGTTTGAATACCTATTAAGTGCATCTTCAAAAGTCCGTCGGAGGCTATTAAAACTAAAAGTTAGTAGAATGCCTTTCAAAACTCGGACGGAAGCGTTTTTATGCTTCGTTGCAAGCACGAGTGCCCGGCGAAAACTTGATTGTTTGAAAACAATTACCAAGCTTGGATCCAAAATAAAACTTCAATTTAAACTTTATGGTATACCAATAAATTAAAGTATATGTATACACATTTTAATTTAAGCAAATTCATACTAATGAATGTCCAAGAATGTTTAAGCTTTCTGAGAAGTTAATTATAAAAAAATAATAGATAAAAAAGCATACTTTGTAAATAAGTATATTACAATAAATATTGTTAATTAAAGTTTCTAGTTTTAAGTAAACCATTCAAACGTTAATATAAAGTTAATCGATCTCGGGTTTGATTGTTGATCTAACGAAATTTTTAATGAATTGCTGTTGACCATTTTTTGTTTATGATTTGCAATACTTGACATACTATGTGTGTTGAAATTAAATATTTGTATTGTTTTTTTGTTGATACATAAAATACACACAACTGCTGTTCAATTGGATGTTTTATTACACGCTGGTGAGTTATACACAATATAATTTAATTCATTATAAATACGGCTGTAAAGCTGTAACATTTTCTATACAATTTTAATTAACTTTCCATGATCATAATGCGAAGCTATATGTACTTTAGTATTGTAGTATTAATAAGTGTTTTATAAAGCATATCATTGCTAAGTATATTTAGCATTAATCGATAATATATTATCCCAGAACTTAAATACAAAGAAAATTATCATATTTTCATTCCGGATATTTAAATGAGTAAAATTTCAGAGCACTTAAAAATTATTAAGGTAATGCTGTTTATTTATATATTTATTTAAATTAAATTAAGACAATCGTTACCCAACAGGTTATCAAGAATGGATAATAACCAAATATTCTCTTATATAAGATATCTCGAGTATTTTGTTATTCAAAGATTCCCAATTTTAGATCTCAATTCAAGAATACTGGGAACTAAAGAGTCATAGAGGAGATGAAAAACTGAAACGCGTTGCTCATAACAAAGTCGGGCAATCTAAAATTGTAATCGTATACGTTGTTCACATGTAAAATTCATCTCCAATTGTTTTTAAAAGTAATCATAAAATTTTAGTGAAAGTTTATCTAGCCAAAAAGTTTCTACTGAAATCGTAGGAATAATCTTATGGCAAACGAGATCGTAAAAATGACACAATGTGGCACTCTTCAAAACTATAAGGCAGACAGTTGACGAAAGTCTATTTTTACAAAGAATCTGTAGAGAGAAAGAGTTTGCAACGAATTTAATTCATCTAAACCAGGGTTGTTCTAACTATGTTCCGCGGAAGATTAATATGTGTTAATGTTTGCCCTCATAATAACAGGCGAGTGATAAAAATGATATGTTTCTAACCCATGCGCATTAAAATAATGCCATATATTATTTAGACAACAGACGCGACAGCTGACTGTCATTAGTCTGTTAACAGTTGCCAAAATTATCTAGTCAGATTGCAACGCTAATAAATTTGTTTAAAAATCGTATTAAAATATCAAAAACACATTGAAAATACAAGTAAGCAATTCAGAATACCGCTGTCTTAATTTTAAAGAAAATCAAGTCACTTATTTGATTTTCTCAAAAATAAAGACGTTGTTTTATTCTTCAAAAGTTAGTCAAATTGAATTATTATTTATTTATTTTATTTATTTATAAAGGTAAAATAACTAATTGGTAATACACTAAGCAAATTTAATCAAAACCTACATTACTTTACTATTGTAAATTATTTCTTGATGCACATATGTATTTCTTTATTTCATTCAGGAAACTCGCTTTATTTTATTTTTTGCGGATTTTCTAGGAATATTATTTTATAGAATTGCAGTATCGTTTCATCATATTATTTGTCATTTTTGCAGCATCATGTTATTTAATTTATTAAGCATTTATAATATTTTTGCCCAATAAATAAAGCGGGACAATATAAAACAATTGTAGATTATTTTTTTGTGTTTATATTCACCATATTTATTATCCTTGAAAATACACCTATTTTTTTAAATATGTAATTTCAATGTTCAACAAAATTCAATTTTTAATTTACATTTACTGTTAAATATGTTATATTATCGACCATTTGTATAATAGAGTTATTTTACTATTTTTATTTTATTATCTAACATATCTTTATATATGAACATAAATTTTGTTTCATTTTCTTTAAGCTTAAAATAAAAAAAAATACAATACAATTCATAAACTATTATTGGATTTTTGCTTAAAGATAGGAAAAAATTGAAAAATAATTAATAATGTACGATTAAATAAGAAAGAGGTATACAAATTGTAGTTTTTTTCAAAATCTAATAATAAAGAATAAGTGTTAAAGAGTTATTAATTTTTTTGCAATTTAGATGCTCCTGAGGCTGTGTGTTTTATGTCATAAGAAACTCGCAAACAGATCTCTCGCTCCAACTAAACTTCGTAGGCATTTTGAAACGATACACTTGGATCATAAATGAAATTCCAAACCTCAAATAATTACAATTGCTGAATCTGAAAATGAAAAGGTAACAGTCTTATCACGTACATTACTGCATTGTACTTACATAATAGTGAAGCTCATAAAATTCAAGCGACATTAAGCCACGTGTGAGACGAAGTGCAGCATTATATAAGTGACAGAAAAATTCTACAAATTTAAAAATGTTGTAGGAGAAACATTGAAAATGATAAACTATGAAAAATCTTGACCATTTTAATCCAGAGTAATACAAATTTTGTGCAATGAAATGAATATTAAATATAGCTCGCTTACTAAATCACATACTAAATTGAGATGACTATTGAGAAAAGAAGCACTAACAATGCTCTAAGAATCTAAGAAACCACGAAATAATTCATAACATTTTTTTTTAATTTTACTCAAATCCTTTAGAATCAACTAATATTCACAATTTAAAAGTATTAAAATTTTTATTAAAAGGGGACCATATATAAACTTATTTCAGAAACAATATTTTTATTAGCTTACAAATAATAATATAAAACTATTATGCTAATCTCTCTTAGTAAATTGATTAGTGTTTTTATAAATCGATACATTATTCTATAGTTTCGGGTCTCTGGGTATCTGGACAGTAAATGGATCTCTTGGTGCAGAGGTATTATATTAGGTTAACAATATTTACTTGGCGCACCATACCAATTTATTGCGATAATATTTAAGATTATAATAAAATACGTATTCATTATTTGCATAAAATATTGACATAATCCATCTTATTTTAAGTGGTTAGATATCATTCCTACTACTATTACTGTCACAGTAATAATAACACGGTTAATATCAAATTCATAGTCACTTCCTTAAATTTCTAAAAATAAATCAATATATGTATTTATAAATAATTAAAACACAGATTACTAATTCTGTTTTACATAACTTAGTAATTTACTAGCTGGTAAAGACTAATATTATTATTTGAGTAGCCGCTAAAAATGTCGATACCCAGGTCGATGGTTGTCAATCACTCATTATAATAGTGCGAGCGAGATAGCGAGCTCTGCTTGCGTTGCGGTCTAAACACCACGCGAAATGTCCATGTTTCGATGAACAATTTTACAATAAACTTACACTCGTAAATTTTAGATTATTGACCTATTTGCTTTAGTTAAAAATTCAATATTACTAAAATGTGTTTACCAGAAGTTTTTTACCATTAATAAATTGAAATTGGCAAAATTAGCTTGAACACAAAGCCAATAAATGCATTGAAAGTTTTGTCGTCGTAAGAGTGCAACGCTTGGAATACGATGTCGACACATTGTCGACTCACGAGCACAGAGGGTTAACTATATTCGAAAGACAGAAAATTACAAAGAGATTACCTTGTACGGCGTGACGGGTAGTGTCGGTTAGGACGCCGACAATAACGCAAGTGTAAACACAATTCGCGTGCATTTCATTTCTCAAGGTCATGGAGCAACGACCTCACGTATAGCTATAAACACTTATAAACACTAATTTGAATTATACACTACTTAATTCTAACACATATCACTTTATAATGTACTGCTAATTAAAAACATCGAAAGGGATATTATTATAAAATATATGAACGAAAACACTTATTCGAGAAAAATGTAACACGACCGTTAATGACTAATGTCATATAGCTACTTAATTTTTTTTAAATATTTGAGATGCATAAACAAGTTCAAACGAGCTTCATCGATAATAAACCATAAGGATTAAAATGTCGTGCATCTCAAATAACAAAAAAAATGTTTTTTTATCAAAGGTTGACAATTTGTCTATTTTTAAAATATTTATCTCTAATTCGAATTATTTTAACGCAATTTGTCTGTTTATTTTTAGAATATCTATCTCTCATTTGATTTATTTTATTGCGAGAGTGACACGAAGGTCACCTTTGTTGTTGTGTTGTTATGTTGACCTTCTAAAAGTATAATGTCGATGATTTGAAGTTTATTTATATGAAATATATTATTTAAATCTAATTTATATGTGCCAAATTTACGACATTTTCAAATGACGTTCTTCCGTTGAAAATAGTGAAAAAAAAAATATTTTTAATTTATATTGATAATATGGGAATCAGCGTCGTGCAGTGACTTTGAAACAGGGCATGCGGTTAAGGGGGGGGGAACAAAACTATATTTTTAAATTTATATTCTTTATTTTATAAACATATTAGGTTAGGGGGGGGGAAACAAAACTAAATTTTTATATTTATATTCTTTATTTTATATACATATTATGTATTTATTTTTTTTAAATTAATTTTATTCGCTCCTTCTTACAAAAGTCAACAATATCCGCATCATATAATATATTGTCTTTCTTTAATTTGTCTAAAAATTTTTTTCGATTGATATTAATGCAAGAGCTGGCCATCTATTCTCACTTTGACTATTTATATTGAATGTTTTAATTTCTTTCATTGTCGAAAATGATCTTTCTACAGAAGTACTTGTCGCCGGTATGGTAAAAATTAATTTTATTAAATTAAATACTTTCGTTATTGGCGGCCGGTCAAAAGAGCGTGCGTCAAATGAGCGCCGTCATATGAGCGCTGCATTATACGCTTACCAAAATAGCGTACGTAAAATGCGCAGACAGTCATATGAGCGCTTGACAAAAGAGAGTACGTCATAAGAGCGCAAAAATACTTGGGGAAAATCAAGTAATGAATATTTTAGGAATTAGGTATAAAAATATTATATAAGTAAATTGTGAGAAACTTACAAAACATAAAAAATCACGAGCTATAGGTTAATTAATAAAATTAGTATTATATTTGCCAGAGCGTAATTACTACTAAAATAATCAGTCAATGAAAACATTATTATTTATTTATTGTTACTTACATACTTAAGTATGGCTCCCCATCCCCATACGTACGATATATTATACATATATTTTTATTAAAACGAAACGCTGATTTTAAATTTATCATTAGATTTGTTCAGTGCGTTCAGTTATAGGGCAGGTATATGACTCGTCAGACCTTTTTTCATTTATATTAGACAACTACACTTTTTAGTGAATGTCGGCCGAATACGAATATTATATAATATATTTATGTTAATTAAACGATTATTGTTTTATATTTGAGACTGTAAGAAAATTCACATATTTTTGCGTTCTTATGACGCGCTCTTTTTCGACAAGCGCTCTTATGTCACTTACAATAAATATTAAAATAATTTTTAATTATTTTTTCATATTTATTTATACTCTATTATCCATAAAGTATATATCATATATTTAATAAAACGTAAACAAAATTGTAGATTAATTAAATTTAACCTGGAGGCTAGCACATAATATTAAGATACGTAGAACTTGAAAACCTCCTGAATTTATTCGAAGGGCAAAAGGTACCTACGACACGTTTTGTTATTATTTTGACACTAATTAACGAGCGTCGCACAAACAAGAACCTTATGGCGTAGCCTTTTGGGGCACATCCCTGAGGGCTGCTTTTCAATTGGGTCTCAAGTCAACCTGTATAAATATTTTTAAATTGTTAAACATCGCCGCCGGAGGGCGACAGTCGTAACGTACACATCAGGTGGTACGAAAGCAAACAGTGTCGTTATCAAAATACACGTGTGAGAGTATATAATATATATATATATATATATATATATATATATATATATATATATATATATATATATATATATATATATATATATATATATATATATATATATATATATATATATATATATATATATATATATATATATATATATATATATATATATATATATATATATATATATATATATATATATATATATATATATATATATGGTTAATATTTCTAGGAGTCGGATTACTCCGCGTACTTTTTTGATTCCGTGTGGAATCATGGTCCCTACGTTTCGGCCAGATTCGCCCAGCCATCCTCAGGGGAAAATTGAGAATATGAACATCCGGTGTGCAGCATGTTTCGGCTACGTTTCAGTTTTATATATATATATATATATAAAACTATAAAAACTATACGTACGAAAGTACGAAACTTAGCTATTTGTGGAAATTGTTATTTAAAAAAATAATAAACGCACCACTAGGTATATACGCAGTATCAGAGCATATTATTTGAGGGCGCAGACCCTCGGCGACGTGCGCCATTTAGGGTCTGTTGTCAGTGGGGTGCATGCTGGTGTGGTCAGCTTAAGAAAGAAGATGTGGCATATACTCCTAGCTGACTAGCTGAATTTATAAGAAAAGCCACGCTTCGTGAGTACAGCGTAATTGAACTACTTGAAGTTAATGTCTTAAATGGGGCAATGTTTTCTATGTAGGTGTTTAGCTAATAACGAGAGCTTGACGATTAACAGTCTACTGTAGTGAGATCTGTAATGTCAGTTCTATTAAGACTTAAAAAATGCCCTTGGCGTCTGAGCAAAAATTCTCTGCTTGATCAACTTTTTCAATCCCCGGTGCCCAGCGAAAGAAAATAGTTTCTCGGAAGTACATAGAAACGTGAAATTAGATATGTTTTATCACATTTTATTTTTTAATGTGGTTCCATGAAACATCGTGATTACTTTTAGGTGGTAGAAATCTAATAATATATGAGCAAAATTGTTTAAACCTGTCCAAGTACTAGGTAATTATTTCATCACATTTTAAGAAAAAAATATAATGAAGAAGCTACACTGTTGTGTGACAATCGTTTACCACCCAAAGGTAATAACGATGTTACTCAGAACACAATTAAAGAGAGAAACTGTAATAAGCCTTCTCTAATTTTACATAAAACAACATTAAGTAAAACAAATTATTTTAATACAAACTTATTTTTATTTTTTATGTGTGGATGAGTTTTTATGGATATAGTATACTTAATAATTCTACGGCTATTTTTAAAGCAAAGCTTTAACAATTAGTGTTATTTATATAGTATTTCAATAACTAATATCATTGATTATTTGTTATAAAGATTCAAAACAAAAATTAAGTATTTATTTATTTTAGGTTTTGTATATATAGTGTTTTTTTTAAAAACGGGGAATAATTTTATTAATATTTAGATATCAATTTTACTTTTTTTCAAACTATCAATTGTACTGGATTTTACTACCATAGCTACATAGATAAAACTTAATTATTTTTTATCACGTACATATTAAAATACATATTACTATTCAATATGTGATTTTTTAAATATTTAAATTTTCACTTACATTGTCATTATATGGTAGAATAAAGTAAAGTTTCATTTTAAGTAACTAATTATTTCAAATATATTTACGAGGTCGTCACGAGAAACTTCACGGCAAGTGGGGGGGGGGGGGAGGAAAATGTATGAACGATGTATATAATAATACACGGTAACAAAAGAAATGTATTTAATTATAAAAATAAAAATAAAAATTGAATTGCCTCTATTAATTTTCAAACCACCGGTAATTCATTTCGTTCTTTCGACCAATGAAAAATTAGCATTCAAATATAAAACAAGATGGCCGACAGTAACGTGACAACAGTTTTAAATAATTATTATTCAGTAATAAAATTTTGCTACGCGACAATAATCGTCATGTGCGTTGTTCAATTTGACTGAATATAAATATTCGGATTTCAAATTACCTAGGTATGTTGTAACTATGAAAATGAAATATGGACATAAAGTGTATATTATATATATATATATATATATATATATATATATATATATATATATATATATATATATATATATATATATATATATATATATATATATATATATAATAATACGTTGATTAAACTAGATAAACAATGATAAAACCATCTTCATATTGAAATTTTCAAATTTTGAATTCCCGTCGACGGGCTCAGAGGTCAAAAAGTGAGTTTTTTTTTTTTTAATTCACACACATTATCATTGCTTCCGATTTAACGCACATATACGTTAGATTTAACTGGACCAGGTTATCTTTAATTGCTGGTAAATACTTTTCTTACCGTGCTATTAACAACACATTAGCAATTTTAATAAATTTTATAATTAGCAAAATATAAATATAAAAGCGAATTTTAAATTACATTTACCCAGCCCAAGAGATATGTACGTATAGATACCGCGTATTTAATTAGCAACGCTCGTTTGACCCTCAAATAAAACGACTGTACCTCTAAACTTCAATCATGCGTCGTTCCGCTCCAACTGTCCGTCCACTTACATGCAAATCTCCTTTTAATCAAAACCGGCAAAGTCACGTAGTAATTGTAGTCCGTCGTCTAATCAAATTTAGATCGAAATCGGGGCGCGCGATTAAAAAGTGTTGCCCTTCTCATTTCGCATGGCATGGTAACACAAAGAGCCCTGTCTGTTTATTGTTTCGGCACAATGCCGCCATCTTTATTCAAAGTTCGACGTCCATTGTTCCAAGTCGCCGACCGAGAGCCAAGTTTGCCTGTTGGAATTCATATCTCCGTTTGCGAAAGCGATTCTGTTTTATTTCAAGAGCAAAGGGGTGGCGCGGCACTAACCCGGTAACGCCGGCCCTGCTCCACTTCCGGGGGTGCTCTGTTTTGGGGATGGGACACTGCCGAGATCATACACCATTTGCTTACTTCAAACGACGTCATAATTTTCAACGTCAATTGATTTTTGAACTTTGAACAGTGTTAGGTATAACCCTGGAATAAAAATATAACATATATTTCGGTTTATACAAAGTTTTTTTATTATGATAAATACCTTAAAGAGCGTTTATTCTAAAATTACAATCATGTTTACAAAGCTTATAAAAATATTTCTTGACTTAATTGCGGTACGTAGGCATTACGCGACTTTTTTATTTTGCCATTTGGCTTAACATAATTATGATTATATGAATTCGTGTGGTTTGATTCTATTCAGTCTTATGGTTAGATCTTTCACGTTGAGAAGATAAACTTTGTATAATCTCTTAATTTAATAGTTTGGTAAAGCTTGAGAGCTGGATACCGAAAGCCCATATGGTTTTATGACCTGTTTATTTACTTTTGGAAAAGATGAGATTCTTTTCATTAGCGAATACAATTTTTTTAAATTTTACACCAAGTTCTTTTTTTGTGTGTTCTTCCTAGTGTAGTTTAGCATGTATTGTTATTTTCAGATACTTTGCTTGATTCAAGAAATGAAAAAATATCCATTGAGTTATACCAGCATATTATTTATGTGTCGATATGTAAAATTAATATGCAATGTCTTGCTCTAATTTAGTTTGATTCTCCACTTACAAACCCGCATATAAATTTTGAAAACTAAGTTATTAAGTTTTGTCATTGTTTATATTTTACTATTAAGCATTAAAATACTGGTAATAGCAGTATTATTTTACAGCAGCAAATCACTATGTGTGCTGTTGAAAATTGTTTTAACTGACTCGCTCCTTAGCACACTCTTCCCCATAATTTTTATTAATATTTTACTTTATTTAATTCAAAATATATAATTAATGACAAATAAATTCATTTATGTTCCATAATTTCATTCTTTCTAAAAAAGATTTTGATTTTCAATAAATACTTTTACCGTGGCGGATATTACACGTTTATTATTAGCTAAATAATGTTCATTTTGGAGTCATGATTGAACATATGGTTTAGGGTCTTATGAAGACAGCGACAAACCTGTCAAATTAATAATCATTAGGTCCGATATGTGTCTAATACTTAAAAGTTATATTTTTTCAAAATTGCGAAAATCATAATATTCGATTGTATTGATAGTGTTTTAAGCTTTTTTGACCGTTTCAAGAAGTTCTTAGTTATTATTTCTTATTGTATTATCAATATAATCTCTAAAATTAAATATTTCACTAAGAATCTTAATATTTTCTTCACCAGATCTTTATGTATTGACAAATATTTCGTATTTTGTATTCACTTTTTGCGTATTCATCGACTTCAATGTCATGTGTTTTATTATACTGTCGATTAACTTTTCTTGTGGAAAATTTCCGTATAATATATTCAATAGCGTTTGACAAAATATAAATTTCTTCCAATATATCAACCATCAGAGCCAGATCACCAAGTTATGTAACCATTCCAGAATTTTTTTTGAAAAATATTTATGCGATGCAAGAAATCCTCGCTAAACAGCACAAGCATCTTGGTCCCAAAACTTGACTAATTTTTGTAATTTTAATTCCAAGGTCCTTGGAAATTTAACCTTTTTGACTTTTATTTGATCGGTGAAATATTTAATATTTTTTATTAACGTATATTTTATAGTTGTATTGAAAAAACTATTAATTATTTATTAGTTAAAATTGTATTAAAAATATTTTTTGATCGCCGAAATTGGTGTGTAAATTAATAATTATTTCTAAAAATCTCTAAATAAAAAATAACAGATGCGCAAAGAGGTTTTTGTCAACTTTCCTCTTTAAATAATCAGAATAAGTAGCGCAAAAAATATCTTTGTGCTTAACAAGCTCGTTAAAAAACTGGGTGACTCATGGAAACGAAGCGTTCTCAAGCGCTGGCGTCCTGAACGCGACGGGTAAGAATTAAGGACCCGATCGCGACTTTCTAAAGCACTCTTAAGTTCGCAGCTGAAAGTCGCTAAGCATTGACGGATTGTCGACACTCTAAAATATACAGTTTAACTTGAAGATTATTCGCCAAAATATAATGGTGTAATTTTTACGGAAATATTGACAAAGAAATATATTACAAAGTTCACATATCAAAATTAAAATCAGACAGTTTCCTGTTCGTATGTGGTGATATATATTATGTTACGAATTTCGGATATAGTTTTCTCAGTGATATTAAACGCCCGGATGTCTTTTCGACGTTTCCCGATTTTCCGGTTCCGGTTAACGTTAGTCGTCCGCAATAAAAGTGCACAATCTGAGGATTTATTTACGTGTCAAGTTACAAATCGTGCCTCTTCTAGGATTTGGCCCTGAGCCGAAGCCACTTGGCTGTGATTTATGGCCGTTGGATAGATGACCAATCCATCAACGGTGCTATTATATTGTCGTCATACGAAATAATATAAATTTACCATGTGTGTGTTTACATATTCGATGTATGTATATAATACACTCTAGGATAATTCATAAAAAATATAAATAATTATTATATAATTGAGGAATGGAATAATTAGACCAATGAACCGGTGCATAAGACAATGAGCATGATGAAATAGTCAATAATGAAAAAAAATCTGCTTTTCCATTTTTATCGACGTTTTTCAGGCGTTTGTCAACAGTTTTTCATGTGGCCTTTCAATTTATACGATCTTTAATGTACATATATATGCTTTCGCTGTAATACTGCGTAACATAGTCAGTAAGTCGTATTAAAAATCAGATGTACTTTAAGGAATTCTGGTCAAACGATCAAAGAGAAAAGCGGTTGTATTCCTTGATCTTCCAAAGATCATCTTGTACAATTCGGCATAGCGCTTCTTGATGCAAACTCGTCTCAACTTAAGTTATTATTATGGATGAACCGACGAACTGAAATTAATTCTACAGTACAACAGTGTTTTGACTTATCGACTCTTGAGAATTGGAGCAAATTCTAACGGTCTGCCGTACCTTGACAATCTGACCAATGTCGATTAATTAGGGCGGAACCAGATTTCTTGTTACTGTCCAATTTAAATTTGATACGATCCTCTGTAGGGTAGCGAATGAGTAACGGTGGATTTGTAGTCAGTATTATTGTCAACGTCGTCAATTTAAAAATGCAGTACGTGTTTGGCAGATATTTTTGAACACCGACTCTTGATTTTTTTTTAAGGAAGCTCTTTATTTATGTGGTTCAGAATTGTTATAAGACCAATAAAATACATTAACTCAAATACGCAATATTATTATTATATTGTTTGTATACATAAAAACATTGTTTATTAAAAAAATCATGGGACACAAATAAACATTTAAATGACTGCAACTCAATATACTTAAATCAAATAAATAAATCAGATTATCTTCTCGTTGCTGACATTAACAAGATTACAGTATTATTAAACTGGATGGCTACTGCCACAGGCAAGTTGCATAGTGCGAATTTCCTTAAAAAAATGTAGATAGAACTTACAATTCAATCCAACTCGTGTGAATAAAAACACCAATGCCTTTGAATCAAGTAATCGATTTTTTACTATAGGGTATTATTTTAAAGGTAGAGTTAAACACTAATGCGTTTGTCTCTTATTTGCCTTATTTCCTTTTAGTCTAAGCTTCCTCCAATGACCTTTATGAATATTGTGGCATTTGATCATATACCTAATTACTGACAATCACTTGCAATTGGTATTCAATTATCACCAATCAAATCTTAAATGACCACTCTCAAGACTCGAAAATTAAATACTTTTACATTTTTCTATATAAATTATATATATTAAACCATAGTCTAATATCGACTTCTACGGCGCAAGAGTCACACTACTCGTATACCAATCCTGAAAGAAAAAAACAGTGATCATAGTTTCTCAGCAAGAGTGAAATACCCTTTTGACAGGTACCTACCATAACTCACGAACTGACAATCCCTTTTGTTAATAAAACATTTAAGATTTGACAGTTTTTGTAGCAAAATGTAATACTATGACAAACCTTGTCAAAGGTTTCTACGAAATGGAATAAATTTCTATCTTATATCAAGGGATTTCATTAAATATATTTCTAAAAAAATGTGAGGAATTATTTTATTTAAAATAATTTGGCAGGCATAGAGAGCATTGAAATAAGTTTATATTTTCTAATATTTTATAAATCGAGATGACTTTTGCGTATTCATAAAGATAAAAAACGAAAAAGTTTTTGAATGTATAAAATATGAGCTTTAAGTAAAATTAAGAACTATGTCTAAATCCGAAAGCTTGAGTTTCTTAATAATAAATAAATAGGATTAAACATGAGAAAACACAGGATATTGGATTTGATTTATTAGCACAAATCTTAAATCCGTCCAAGGATTTGTCACAGTACTGCATTACTGTCAGCTTGGACCTAATGATTAATCTCCAGAACGCTTTGTCGTTCTGGCTAATCTTAAAGTAATCCTTATGACAAGATATCATTGAGCTTTTAGTCCGCCTCGCAGTATTTTAAACTATTCAAGATAGTATTTATTTTTTTATAATATGTACAAGTTATTGTATTGCGTAATTTGTATGTAGTATGATTGTCACATAAAAAAATATTTCATAATGAGTTTAGAAATACTGTATCTTGTTTAGCTAAGTAACTTTGTAATCTAAATAAATAACTTTAGATTCGTAGGAAAAAATAAAATTTGACTAAAATAAAAAGGACATTTTACCAAAACAGGGGAAAAAAATATTATTTTTTAAATTGAATAACAAAAAACTGTCTAAATTTATTGAAAAAATGAATCAACATGTCTTAATTCTAACAACGCTTTATTGTCAACTGTCTTATTAAAAAATGTTGATTAGTAAAAAAATAATATTACGTTATACAATAAACAAATAAACGTTATTAATAGTTTAGAGAAATAAATGGTTCGCGTCAGACATCTACGTCAAAACTTATTCCTAAACCTATAAGATATATAAGGCTTTTTGGAGTGAGTTTTAATTGAATAATAGTATTATATTGTTTTGAAGGGTTTTAAGATACAGTAGTTTGTAATCATTTATGTTCACCTACAATAATAACTCAGACTTTCGATTCAAAGTTGTACAAAATTCCGCTATTTCGCCTCCCATCGGCTTCGAAAAAGGGTTTAATTCCACTCGCTCGAGTTCACATCAACAAGTTTGTTAATATAGTGCACGCTTAATTGAATTAAACTCGGCTCGTTATACCGGCACATAGTTAAAAATCTCGAGTATCGGAAACGGCTCGAAATTTAATTGGCCGAACATAACTTGAGCCCGTCGAAAAGCCATTGTTGCATGTTAATATCTTATATTGCTTCCACTAATTGCGGCACCAACTTACGTAATACCTCATTACTTCCTATTGTACCGACGCTATATTGTTTATATATTGCGAACTTTCTCTAATGAAATATTGATACCGAGCTTCCGAGGAGCTTTGGCCAAAGCCTCCGGGAAACCTTTAAATTTACCTAGGGAGAAATCGTTTTTATACCGCTGTGCAATAACACCCCCCAACGCGCTAGACAATTTATTTTTAATTGTTAATTTTAATAGTAACAGAGCTATCGTATGTAGCTTTTTTTATTATCAAATGTAGTTGTTTTTTAACTACGTTCAGAAGCAATAATGGCTCGGGCGCACGACTGCATAATTGAGATTGGTTTCGATGAAACGACGCCAATGAACGGCTATTTTAATTAAAATATTAAGCTTGTAATGAACGTTATGGGAAAATGTGAAACTAATATATTCCTATATTTGTAGTTTAATGGATTGGTTAATTACTGTGTAACCTTTTCAACATATAGCTGTGGTAAAAGAAAAACACAATCACAAAGCGAAGAACAAAATTAAATTTACAAATACTATTATCGTACCCATTGAAAAATTTATGCAAAGTAACCTATAAAAATAAGTATTTAATAATATTTATTTCTTAACAAAAATTTTCTATTACCTTAATCAATTATTTAATACTAAAAAAATGTATTTAATATAATCTGCCAAATAAATATTTATGTGTGAGAATAATATTACTGTTTATATAAAATCAAATAGTGAATAAATAACTATATTTGATGATGGATGTATGGTTATAAAATAATACTTAATACATGTGATATATGTGCTTGGAACACTCGTCTTTTAATTACAAATTACAAAGGTTTATAAATTATTGAATATGGCTGTACATTTGTGCAATAAATTGATTATATGGTATATGTATTATGTATATGTTCTAGATCGTTGATTGTGTGTTAGTTATCTCTGAATATTTTTAAAAATAAATTAAATTTTTAGAGATTTAAAGTAAGTACTTGACTAAATTAAATCAGACAGTTGAATGATAATTTTACTTTTCTCTGATTTAATAAAAGCTCCACCTTTTTTTTTTTTTTTTTTTTATAAAAGTTTATTTCTTAAATAGACCTAGGTATAATAACATACAGATATATTAAATTCACAATACTGGTTCATTAAAGCTCCACCTTGATGCTGGTTCAGTCAGTACTCTCGTGTTTTTCGTGAAAAGTTTTAAACGAAATTGTTTTTTATGTCAGAGTTAAGGCTTATATGAGATTAAGGAAAAGAGAAGAGACCAGCGTCCTTCTATCCCTCGAACACTTTATTTGAATGATTTTGGGTGATACTAAAATAATTGTTATTATCTTATATATGTATTAATGAACTATTTAAGCCATTACAGCATGTGAATATCTCCAAGATTGCATATTCTTTCGTTGTTTGTGCTCACGATAAATTATTTATTAGCATTAATAGTTTACGGTGTTTCTTTTGACAACGTTGCTAAAACACTGTTTTTTTTATATGCAATGTTTAACATAAAAAAAATGTTAACAATTGTTGCCAATTTTTTATACTGTGAGATTTAAAATGGTTTTGCTAGGACAATATTTTTGACTAGTTAACATTTAATCTATGATCATTCTTGAATAAATTTAATAAATCTGTATTAGAGAAACAGTATATTATTATTATAGCACAAACCTCTTTTGCAATCAAAATCAATTTATTATGCACTAAAGCAATTTTTATGCCATCTGGTGTAGACTGTATGAGACAATAGACAGATTAAGCTTGAAGCATCACAAGTGTGTTTATTTTAAAGTAAATTATGTATTATTATTTACAATCAATGAATTACATTTTGCAGCTTTAACTATTTCTTTTATTAATAGCGGATTTTTATAACAAAAAAATCTAGTCTGCTGCATGTCTCGAACTCGTGGCTTCATGGATATCAGTCTGGACCTTACAGTCTAATCTATTTCAACATATTTTTATTATAATATTAATGAATGAAAGCACTTTGCGATTTAAAACAATAGATCGCGAATTTGTCAAGATTCACAATTGCTCGAAATATTTAATAGCCATATTTTAATTTAGATTTCAGTCTATTCAAGTAATCATACGTAATACAATTTATTTTTAAATAGACCCCAGATTATCGTTGGTCGTGGTAACAAAAAGTGGGCGAACACTAAGCCTTTTCTATGCTGGCTTATAACAAAATGAAACTCTCTGGCATGAAGACCAGTATATTAGTTTAAGAATGGTTATATTATTCCTAATATTTTAATGCAAATATATTATTATTTTGTGTTTTAGACAGTATTGCTATTTTTTTTATATTGACCTGACGGCCATTGAGAACATGTTATTTTTTTGCTGGAATTACAGTTCATAAAAATGGTTAAGTATTTGATTGTACTCAAAATATATCTAGAGCGTTTCTAGATTATTTTAAATCATCATTGTGTTGCGAAAATTTGTCTTGTTTAATTTTTTTTTCTCTTTGATACGTAATATGAATGCAGTTAAATAATACTATCTGGTTCAGATATAAAACCTGATGTTGCCTTATAGTATAGTAAAACAGATTAATAGAACTTCGCATTTATTTTCGAATTATTTCTTTTAAATAAAAATAGGATGAACTATATTATAAAGCCCTATCTAGAATATTTAAAATAGTATACAATCACTATCATCAATTTATCATTGATTGACCACACAAATATTTATTATTTTTTACGAAAGAAGTGATATCAACTTAATAAATTAGTATTTGAATAGATATTAAATATACATATTTGTAAAAAGCTTTTTAAGTTAAAGGTATTTATTTAATTTTACTTATTGAATTTATTAATCTTTTTGAGTATACCCTTGTCGACAAATTGTTGTTTATGGTTTGTGTGCTTTACAAGTACAACAAGGAAAATATCTTAATACATTGCTGTCTTTGCTCTTTGTAATTGCATAAGTTTAGAAATTGTTTACTCAGACTTTTCATTATTCATAAAAAAATTTACACCTGTATGCATTTTTCTTTAGGTTCTTAAAAAAATATTTTGAATTAGGAAAAGTCTCAATAACAATATCGGGATTTTGCTAAATAGAGTCATAAAAATATGTCTATATATAACCATTTTTAATATTTCTAATATGGAATAAAAATGATAAGATTTGCAATGCAAAATGCGCAGTACTTCAACAATGTGTTTAAAATTTAACTTTTAATGGAATCTTGATACCATAAAAGTATTGTAGAAGCATTTGATATGACTCATTTCCTATAAAAAAATACTATTTCTTTTAGAAGGTTGATAGGTTATCAATACTGAACTGTTGGCAGTAATGCTCCTATACTATGTTCCAATATATATAGTTTATGTACATGGTTTGCGAGAATTTAACAATAAAATATTTGAGATAGAATTTAAAACTTAATTATATCCAGGAATAAAAAATATCTAGTAACTATTATGTATATATATACAAACATGCAGGTATGTACGTTTTAAATACAGGAATTTAGAAAATGCCGTGCGCTCGTTAAAAATAATTAGCGCATCTTTTATTACATAACAGGGCGTGTGTATAAGTACAAATATTTTGTATGTATGCATTAAAATTTTACACGGAGCTTATGTAGCAGTACAGGGATGTATCGCCAGTTGTACATATCTCAGTTTAATGGCTCCCAAATTATATCCCAAATGACCCGAACGACCGGCTTAGAGGCCAAATTATACGGCTTTAAAAGCACGGCGCCAAACACGTTTGCAAAGGCCTTGTATGAAATTGTAAAATGATTTTTTGATAAA